>NC_140217.1:20250656-20850656 GCF_951802725.1 Rutilus rutilus | reverse complement strand
AGACAAAATTTTGATCTTAACTTAAGTGTTTTAGGCTACATCAGTAGCCTATTAAATGGCGCAATTTTTCATTTAATCAGAAATCAGAAAATCTTTAAAGATTTAAGTTAATATTGTGTCCAGTTTGGACACACACACACACACACACACACACACACACACACACACACACACACACACACACACACACACACACAGGTATTATTTTTTTGATAAAGTGTGTGCGGTTTCGTTTTCTTAAGTACCGGTTTAAGCACCGGAACCGTTTAAAAAATACTGAGTAGGTACTGGTATCGGATAAAACCCAACCAATACCCAACCCTACTAAGGAGTGGCTCCTTAAGAAGCATCTCAAGGTCCTACAGGAAACGTATGATCTCTGTAATTGCAAACAAAGATTTCTGTACCAAATATTAAGTTCTGCTTTTCTTATGTATCAAATACTTATGTAGTGCAATAAAATGCAAATTAATTACTTACAAATTATACAATGTGATTTTCTGGATTTTTGTTTTAGAAAACAACAGAGTGAACTGTCACTCACAGTTGAAGAGTACCTATGATAAAAATGACAGACTTCTACATGCTTTGTAAGTGGGAAAACCTGCAAAATCGGCAGTGTATCAAATACTTGTTCTCCCCACTGTATGTGACCTGTATATTTGAGAAAAATGGTGCGCAAAGTTTTCATTGTTTTTTTTAGTAAAAATTATAAAATGAAATTGGAGACCCTTCACAATCTGATCAGAAGTTGTTACATGAAACACGTTTACTACATGGCATAAACACTCTTGTGATCGGATCACTGAGATGGATCTTCACTGTGTGTGGAACCACTGTGTGTGTGTTTACGTGTGTTTGACGGGGCTAGAAGAAAAATAACATTTTGTGTTCCTGCAAGTGGTTTGCTATCTTGTTTTCTAGGTATATGTGTATGTGTGTAGTGTCTGCACAGGAGAGAGGATGGCTTGGGCGGTTAAGTCTTTTAAAGAGGGCATTTCCCTCTATGAGTATGTGTTGGTGTGCACACTGTTATTAGATACTGTCTCACAGCTGCTGTGTGCTTGTGAGATATCTGAACAGCTGCTCATCTTGCCACGTCATATAAGTCGCACACAGTCTTCAGTGCCTGTGTTTGAAAATGTGTCCAGGAAACAGCTCCGTTCACCTCAAGAGCATAAGCGGAAGTATGGGTGGAGCCAGAGGGGCAATGGGCCTAGCAGAAATCTGATCGGCCTCTTCTTTTCTCCTGACTTGGAAAATTATTGGTTATAGTAAGCCAAAAGGATTTGTCCAAACAAAACTTTGGATGTTCAATTGTAGTGCCATCAAACAATCAGTATTCATGGCCATAATATTCACTACGAACATGACATTTACTACTAACTGGATATTGCAGAGCGGGATTTGCACATCTATTGTTAATATGTACACTATGAGGTTATAAATTACAAGAAGATACTATCATTCATATGTCACATGAAATTAATTTGGCATATCTGCATATTTTGGCAGCGCCAACTGTCTTAACTGTTACTTATGCAGTTTTCAGAGAATTCCAGGAAGTACTTGACCTTATGGCAGCAATTGTGTATTTTAAATGATGTGCAACTAAGGCTTTTAAGCAATTTAACTCACACACAGAGAGCTACACAACATATAACTGTACGTTTTTCAGTTAGTTGTTATGCCATAATTCCACAATTAGGAAGTACTATGTTTAAAATTGCAGCCCTGAATAATGTTGTGTAATAGCAGTGGGATGTATTTGCATGTAATATTGCAGATATTTATTTATGTTGTCAAGTGCCTTCAGGTTTGAGCATCAGACATCAAGACCACAATTCACTGTCAGCATTTGGCTCTTTGGCTCGTCACTTTTAAATCATCATGTTTTCAGAAAAGCAGAAACCAACTATAAACTCTGTAGTTGTTAATCAAATCCCAGAATCAAATTTGCTATGAGTTTCATTTTTGGGCATTTCACACAGATCCTTTGAGACCTTGTGGAGACTTTTATAATCTCATTAGTGGATGTTGTACTCTGTTGGCTAGCCATTTCCATGTGGTTTATTGGAAAACAGGAAGTGAAATGAGAAGTATCCACCACAGATGGTGACTCCTTCCTCTATGAAAGAATTATGAGACAGATGTGGGTAGGTGCTCGAATATCAAATTGGTATTTTCCCTGCCAGGGCTCATGCAAGTTATGTGCATCTGATAATGCAATAAGTTTCCTTTCAAATATACACGAGGATATAAATTCAATTCAATTCAATTCAATTCAAAACCTCAAATCTGTTTTGTGGGCTTACACTTTTTAACATCCTATAATATACTGCATGTGTGAAGGTAATGCTTATATGTTTAAAGATTCATGTAATCGTGAATACACGTAATTCCTTAGAGCTTCTCGTGCACGTGTATATTTTGTGTGCTTTAGCACTCAGCGGAATATTCAAAGCCCTCAAGCTCTGCGGTCCTCCCCATGTGATAGTAAGCAAGCCCAGATTGTGACATCTTTTTGTCCTGCGGACTAAGAGGCTCTGTGCATGTTCATTCCAGTTTATTAAAAAGACAAAATGCAGTGTGTCATGTGAGATGAGTGAACCGGATGTTTGGACATTAAAGATGTCAGTGTTTGTTGCTTGTTTGTTTGTGCCTTGTGGTTGTGAATGCAGTACACTCAAATCAACCCAGCATACCTAAATACACATGCCAGCTTGTTATATGTACAAGTTTTTTAGTACAAGTAATGCAAAGTCACAAGCACAGAAGAAAGTTCAACATATCCTTAAGGGCGTTATTCACCCAAAAATGTATTTTGTCATAATTTACTCACCCTTGTGTTGTTCCAAACTCATATGGTTTTCTTTCTACTTTAGACCATTTCGTTGTATTATTGTTATTATTTTAACAAAAAAGCACCACAAATGAGGTCATATGAGCTTTGTGTGAGAAACAAGTCATTATTCACCGGAAATATGTGCTATTGTTTGATTTTGACATACTATATTCGAATCGGGGACGTCATGACTGTTACGAGACAAACAAGAACCAATAACGTACCATATTTAGATATGAAAACATGAATGAGATTTCAGTACTGCAGCAATATGCTGCTTATTGTGCTTTTTGGTTTTTGTCATTTTTTGAGCTAGACAGTCCCAGTCACCATTCACTTCCGCTTTGTGGAAAAGAGCAGCGTCAACTTGTTCCACATAAAATCAGATTGATATAAGGGTGAATACAGTTTCCCCCCACTTCTTAAACTTTTAACCATCTGTCTTCACATCGGTAGTTCGTCAGTCTTTTGATGCCTTGTTATTTATTTGTGCTGCTCTTACAGTATTAGAATGGGATACTTGAGGTTAAACTACTTTTACACTCTATTACTTTAAATGTTTTAAATAAAGATTAAACATTAGACCAACTGAATAGACATTACACAGTGATCTCCAATTTGATCATTTTGAGTCTGATTATTTTGCTTTGTTTTCTTCCTTGTTTTAGTTTGCGGCCAATTGACATTGAGTTTATGAGACACCTAAGTAAAGTGGTGAACATCGTTCCTGTTATCGCCAAAGCAGACACACTGACCCTGGAGGAGAGAGACTTCTTCAAAAAGAAGGTGAGTTCCACAGAAAGTATATAAGATGCACCGATCACAATTTTTTAGGCCGATTCCGATTTCCGATTTTTCATTGAATTTGACCTGCCGATACCGATTTTAGCCGATTCCGATTACATTTTTTCCAATCACTTTACAGCACACACAAATGTTTATTTTCTATCTTTTCTTTAATAGAACATTTTGCATAGAACATAGAACTTTTTTTTTAACAGATAATGTTAAGAACTAAAATAGTACTATATAAATTACTCCTGGTGTGGGAAATTCACACACATCTAAAGTGCACTGTTATGGAAGAACCATTTCCTTCTTTTCACATTCAATATCTATTTCTTCTCTCATCTGCCACATGTCCAGCCACGCTAAACAAGCACTCACTGTCAACGCTTGCACATGGCGCAGAGAGGTAAGCTCGGGCAAGTGGAGCAAGTGCAGGGAAACGATTGGGAAACTGAATAATAAAAACAAGTTTAAATGGGTAAATTTTCTATAAATATTTTTGAGTCTTAATTTTCTTTTCTGACATAGCCTACTCCAGTTCTTGTGAAAACACACTAGACATAAAAATTCTATGCATTTTGGGCACCTTTTGTGTGAAATCATATTTATTTTGTCCATCAAAAGTATGCTTTCACTTTAATTGTGCGTGAGCAGCGTAGCAAAAATAGTCTTGCCGCCGAAACCCCCGCTCCTGCTTGATGCTCACGTGTTGCTCCTGCTCCCGGTGTGAATGCACTCACTGATTAACATGCACGGCAAAAAAAAAAAAAAAAAACGCGCCGCTCACGCTTGCGGTGTGAAACGGCCGTAATTCACGAGGTTTCCTACATGTGCGTTCTGTGTGCACGTGATGCTGATGTTGCGCAATGTTAATCATGCGGCGCCCAAGTGCATTTGACCGGCATAAAATCGGCATATGTCAGACTGACCGGCCGGTCGCCGGTCATGGCCAATCACGTGAAAATCGTCCAATTCCGGTCACCAGCCGATCAATTGGTGCATCTCTATATATAATGGACCTCTTCCAACTGTATGATAAGAGGTTTTATTACATCTTTAAAATTCCTCACCTTGTAAATTGCTGGTGAGGGTCTTTCCCCTCTTGTCTATATCATTCACCCGGGTCATAAAATGAATTCATCTGGGAGCATCTGGCATGTTTCCATTCATTTGAGGACATTTTGCCTCGCTCATCCAAGAAGCTACACCAGTTGTATAATGATGGATTTTTTTTTTTTAAGCATTTAACCTCATTACAAACTGTCATCACACAATGTCTGTGAGAGCCTCTGTGGGTAAATATCTGTGGGAATCACTTTCCTGATGGTGTGAATTGGTGCAAAACTCTTCCCCCCTGAGCATGTCTTGTTGGCATGTTGAGTAACAGACTACACTTGGGCATGTGCATAATGATGCAACACTGTTCCAGTCCTAGATGCTGATTATTTGGTACAGTGTTCTAGCATTTTGAAATACATTATATCATTTTTAATAATTATTATTAAACTCACGTGCCCACTTAAATAACTTATCCTCCTTGCAATGGCATCTCTTCTCTTATGAGTATTGCAACTAGGCAAAGTTGTAATGTATGCACAACTGGTTCAACTACCTTCATTTGCCAATGACATGTTTGACATAAAATGAACTTTTTAAATAAAATATGTGGCACATGCCTAACAACACCCTTCAGCATTTGACTATAATCGCGATATACCATATTATTGCTTAATTACAGTATTAGTTGTTTTATATCCTATAATAATCTAGCATTGTAATAACCACCCATAATTTGTAGAACTGATGTGTGGAAAATATCTTCAGTCATGCTTGGGCATTCTTAATTATGGAGGAAAACCCCTAGAACCTAGATCTTGAGTATTTTTGGGTTCTTTTTTTGGGGTTCAGGGGCCGGTGAGGCATTTTGTGTTTTCTTTGACCTCAACTTTAACTGTAACTCGGCAGAACTTCAAAGGCTGGTAAAGGCGGTTTACAGGACAGATCCAGCAGTGGGCAGCTGGAGTTGGTAAAGCATATGGAGGTTTGCCATAAAACCAGCACAAACATGTGAACTGATGACTTACTCTTTGGTGTACAGAAATAATAGGGTATCCAAAAGTAAGAGGAGATCTTGAGGACTGCATGTATCTAGCTGTTTAGTATGTTAATTTAAAGTGAAGTGATTGGCTACTGATTGAAGTGATTAAATTAGTATTATTACTTCATGTTTTTATTCAATGAACATGTCGGCCTATGCTCTTGTAGTAGGTGAAGGCAACTTTATCCTTCACATACTTCACCTCACATGACGTCTGTTGGTTTTGCCTTTGTAAAAGATGCCAGAGGAAACTCAGTGGGCGTCCACGCTACCGTTTCCTCCTAACATTTGCTTCACCTGCCAAACTGAACAAACTGTAGGCTCCAGAAGCTCTTCAGGCTTTTACGCAACTGTTATGTTTGGCTGTGTGGTCAGCGCACAATCCTTAGATCCTTTTTCTCCACCCCACGCGACCTTTGACCTGACAGGAGAGTGGGGTGACTCTATTGTCAACCTTGAGAACATTGATGTGGACTTCCTGAATTTGTCTGGTTTATTTGCTTTAATGTTCAGCTCAGGACATCAAGCACATGGAAGCAGAGATTCAAAACATACACCAGCTCAGAGTGTATTCTGTGAAGGGTGTAGTTTTGATTCTTCGTCATTCATTAAAGGCTCCCGCAGGCTGAAAGCTCTCTCGCTGTGTTCTTTTCATTATGCTCCCAATGGCCTGTTTAAATCTTCACTGCCAGAGGTCTGAATTCATGTGGGTTACGATTATTCAGTTTGACATCTGAAAAGCGACGGCGTGGTGACCCTTAATATACAGTAGAGAATGCGTCACTAAAGGAAAAGTTCACCCAGAAAATGAAAAGAATTCTATCACCCTTTTACTCTTCTTTATGTCGTCCCAAACCCGTATGACTTTCTTTCTTCTGTGGAACACAAATGGAGAAAACATGAATTACTGGCTGCTCATTTCCTTATAATGAAATTAAAGGGGGAGTTGCAAAATGACCAAACAAACAAATAAATAAATAAATAACCACACCATGAAAGTGTCATAAAAGTTGGTCATGCAAGTGTTAACTAGCACTGGTAACTAAAACTATTTAAAAAAAAAATTGTTTGAAATGAAATAAAATAAAAAGGACTACAATTGAATGTAAAAAACCTTAAGGAGCTACTTACTAAGGAAAATTAGAAATGCTGCTTTGGCAGCTAACTGAAATAAAATTGAAGTACTAAAATGACAAAAACTTGAGTTTATTTTCTTATAAAACACATTTCTGTGACCAGAAGTTCACCCACAATAATAAATCCAAATATTACTGCATAACTACATAAAAGACCAAAATTTAGTTCAGTTAAACTAAAACTAAAATAAATATAAAAAAAGGTTTGCAAAAAGTAAATTATGACCAAATTGTATTTTTCAGGTGAACTATTTCTTTAATTTCATGTTTTTTCTTGAGGCCTTTACTTATTAAGGTTTTTTTTTTTTTTAATGAATCAACCTCTTTTGTTGACTAGATAATTAGCCCTCTTTCTGTATAGGATGCCTCATAAATAACTACATAACCTAATGTTCTGTGCACACGCTTGCATGTCCTCCATAGATGAACAAAGAACTAAACAATGATTCATGATTTTTTTTTTTTTCTGCTGTGTGTATGTGCAGATAAGAGAGGACTTGCGAGCCAATGAAATCGACATCTATCCTCAAAAGGAGTTTGATGAGGATGCAGAAGACAGAATGATTAATGAGAAGATCAGGGTATGTCCACTTGTCACTTTATATCTTTATCACTTTTATTGGCGTATGCATTGAAAAGAGCTGTCTTGTTTATGACACACTTCATGCAGTAGTCTTTCCGTTTCAGCCTGGCTGGGCTGTATATTGTTATTACAAGTGTTGCTTTTGTATATTGAGGGTTTCCATGTGATATGTGTTATAGGAGATGATCCCTTTTGCTGTGGTGGGAAGTGATCAAGAATATCAGGTCAATGGAAAAAGACTTCTGGGCAGGAAAACAAGATGGGGGACAGTAGAAGGTAGCACACACACACACACACACACACACACACACACACACACACACATTGTGTTTTCATGTTTTATGGGGACTTTTCATAGATTTAATGATTTGTATACTGTACAAACTGTATATTCTATCCCCCTACACTAACTCTACCCCTAAACCTACCCATCCCACAAAACTTTATGCATTTTAACATTAAAAAAAAAAAAAAACTAGTATGGTATATGAGCTGTTTTCCTCATGGGGACCAAAATGTCCCCACAAGGACAAGGATTTCATAAATGACCATTTTTGTGGGGACATTTTGTCCCCATAATGTAGGATTTACCAGGTAACACACACACACACACACACACACACACACACACACTTTTCTTCAGTCTTACATTTTCTTGCCCAAACTCACATCTGCACATCCTCTCTGGCAGTAAGCTTTGTTCTTGGATTAGTGTCCTGTGCTTCTTTTTTTAATTTAAAAACATTTGGTTGTGTGTGTAAGGAAATTCATGTACTCGTGTCCACATCATCCTACATCACTGTTATTGATTTACTGTATTTAAACAGATTCTCAAGATTTAAACAGTTAAGCCAAACTTTTAAAGAGCCACATCACAAATGCTCTCTACAGGATATCTTAGACAATATACATTTACACACTAGCGCTAATGTCATTAAAACATTTATTCAAATGGAAAATAAGTGTTCATTCTGTAATGTTTAAAAATGTATTTGAAAATGTAATCTAGTTATTGTAGTTTAGCTTTAGAAAATGTTGATTGCATTTAATGCTGGTTTAGAAATGTAGAATCTTTGTAGTTCTAAATTAGAAAGTGGAATAATATAGAACTGAATGAGACATGTTAACTACAAAATATATGACATTAATTGCTGTATAGAATTAAAATAATTGCTAAACTATTTTATTCAGTTTATAGCCCTAATATACACATTCGCATCTGTGTGGTTCTCATTCTTGCTGCCAAGAGCAAATCAAGTTCCTGGACCCGAATCTTAGTTACCGAGAATTCAAACTACTCCTTCACATAGAAAACATTTGATCAATAATAATTCGAAAAGCTCTATCTTGCATAGACAAGAGAGTGGTAAAAGTTAATTGATTGAAAGTAGTAGCTATCATATAGCATTAATATGTGAAGAGTGTTGAAAGTGCTGTAAGTGCAGTCTTCTTATTGAAGATGCCTTTGTATGTTATAAATAAGAGTAAAGTGGCATTCACACAAACAGTTATTTGCAGTGACCGGAGGTCATTGATTTACAATGAAAATGTGATTAACAATAGGAGCGCAGATCAGCTCACGTGACCATGAGGCAAATAGTATTTAGAGAGTCAGTATGTGTGTACGAGTTAAAAATAGAAATAATAGAAACAGAAGCACTGTTTACGTCCTCTATTTTTAACTCGTACAATTAATTTCTATATATTCTCTAGTCTAATTTATCATTCCATGCCTAGTTGCTTTATGTTTGTCTTTCTCACCACATTCTTCTTCTTACATTACCCCATATTGCCATATTTATTTAATATTAATCAGCCCTGCATGTTATTTTTTTAACTACCAAAAATCAACAGAATCCCAAAATGTTCAATTTCCTTAATTAATGGGCTCTTTTAAGAGTCTGTATGCATTCACGCACACACTGTCACTGTCTCGGTAGTCTATTTAAAATGTGATGTTACTTAGCTGACGGCACCATTGATTTCCATATTGTTGTTGTTGTTGTTATTATTATTTTTTTTTATTTTTTTTATTTTTTCTACTATAAAAGTCAGTGGGTTACCAAAAAAAAATTAAAGTGTGATTTTTGGGTCAACTATCCATTTAAAGAAGCATTTTGCTGCTCAAATATGCTTACTCTGGTGTCATCTGTTTTACTGCACTGCTGTCTAGTGGCAATAAAATGCTAGCACACCTCAAGCACAATAGCAAATCTAGAAACATACAGTTGCAGATAGACTGTTTATTTAACACGCACCAATGCTAAATTTCTCTTTATTGTAATCATTATGTTCACAACTTGTAATATTCACTTCAATGAGCTCATTGTTTCTGCCTTAAATTAATACATTGTCAGCTAATTGCATGATTTGTAGCATATATGTACTTGGACATAGTCACCTTTGAAAACAGATCACTCTAAAACGATATGTATTGTGAAAGGTACTATACAAATAAATGTGAATTGCATTATACAATATGTTATATAAATAATTTGTTAATGGTTTTTCATGACTGAAATACTCTCTAAAACCACACCATCTTCCCTTTCCTAATTGTTTTTGCAGTTGAGAACACCACACACTGCGAGTTTGCCTATTTGCGGGACCTGCTCATCAGGTATTCTACAATTCAACATTTCAGTTCTTGGATAAACAAGACTACAGTTCATTTGTCAATAAATATATTTCAATAGGCTATAAGTGTTTACTCTGTGTCTGTTTTCGCTGTTCTAGAACTCACATGCAGAACATCAAAGATATTGCAAGCAGCATCCATTACGAGATGTACCGCGTACGCAGACTCAATGAGAACAACACACAACCAAACGGGCAGCAAGCAATCCACGCCAATGGCGTACCTGAGCATGAAGTCCTCTCCCATGAGATGTAGATGTTTGTCTGACCATCCATCCATACCTCCATCAGTCCGTCCGTCCGTCCATCTATCTATTTCTCCTTCTTTCTCTTAATTTTCAACAGTCTCTCCTTTCACTCTGCCTTCATCATTTTGTCATTGTGTCAGTTGACTATTGTTTTACCCCAACAAATATTTCTGATCTGTGGAATATGAATCTTTAAGTGTGTAGCAAAATGTGATGTTCTTTAATGAGAATTTTATTAAAGACGTGTTACTATGTTTTTTCCCCCTCAATGTTATCATTTATGGTAACTGCTCAGAGCTCAGAAACAATGTCAGAAATCCAACATGCCACTATGCTTAACGTTCTCCAACTTATTCATTACAAAATAACACATTAAAGTGGTTAAATTGCAATTTAATGAACAATACATACATACAAATGTAATGAATACATACTGAATGGCTATTGGGTATAAACAAATGAGGGTGTCTACAGCATAAAAATCCAAATAAATGATGCTTTTTACTATTTGAAAATATAATGGAACAAAGACAAGTGGAAAAGGATCTATAGTATATTACATGACTTCTGACTGTGCATTCACACATTTTTAGGAAAGAGCTTTGATCTTGATTGAAGCATTGTATGAATAACATTTTAGTTGAGTGTAAGCATAATTCTGGTTTAGTGTCCCCCTTTTTGTAGTGACTGCCCTGTGTTGTATCTTTACTGGTCTATGAAATTCTGATGTGCTTTGTGCCATGTTTGCATTTGTGTGTGTTTTTAAAGCATAGGTCATTTATTTTGTCATTCTAAATATTGTTGTGCTTTTTAATTGTAAAGGCTTTGACATACGCATGTGAAATTAAATGTTCTTTTTGTTTTAAAGAAAGGCAAACATTTTTTTAAGTTGTAAAGAGTTATGTATTTATATACTGCATCATGTTACCCAGATGCAATAGTGTGGCTTTTTGTAGGTCAAATGTTCAGATTTCCAGAATTGCATCTCAGTGACTCAAACCAGCTGTACTTTTTTTTTGCAACTCTCAGTATTCAGTAAAGCAAGTCCTGAGCCATTCTATTCTCTATCTGTATTCTGTAGTATACATGTGACCATGATTTGTTGGTAGATGTGTTTCATGCTTCATGTTTCATGCTTAGTGCCCAACAGTTTTAGACACTTAAGCCACACTTAAAAGGGCATCAGTGTATTTGCATTATGTATAGTAGCAAAATATCAAAACAAGTGGCATCTCAAGCACAGTAATTTATAAGAAATATATTTTTTTTTAACGTCTGTGTCAACTAGAGGATAGGAGTTTTTATACCTCCACAAAAAAGACCTTGACATCAGGTAAAAGGTTTCTTTTATTATTTTTTTGCAGATGCCATTTGGTTTAATATTTTGGTTCGATAATTATTTTTTTTAAGTGTGACAAAGTGTACAAAATTGTACAAATATTTTCTGGGCCAATATATAGACAGATATGGGAGAAGTTGCGTCATTTTAAATAAAACAGTTAAACTGTGTTCTGGACATACGCTGACCATTTTTCTATTTAAGAAAAACATTCTTACCTTTGCAATTCTTATTTTTGCCCATTTGCAGATGATCTGTCATAAGATTTTTTGGTTTTAATTGGTTTTAACCCTGATTCAAAATATTATAATTTAAAAGATAATCCCCCAATATCACAGACACACCTAGTCCCAGACTATAATGCATGTTTGAGCTGTTTTAACTGAAAGCAACTTGCACTGACTTATATTAAAATATATCAGTGCCATTGTTTTGTCTCAATATGCACATCAGTAATGTTTTTTTTTTTTTTTTTAAGGCACTTTTATAAAAGCTACTTAAATGTCTTAATTATCAAAGGCCTAATCCAGGCTTAATTTAAACCCTGTTGTTGTTTTTTTTTTTTTTTTTTTTTTTGCCACTTTTATAAAAGCTACTTAAATGTCTTAATTATCTAAGGCCTAATCCAGGCTTAATTTAAACCCTGTCTATGAAACCGGGCCAATGCATACTGCTTAAAAATGGGGACAGTTTTGTTTCTAGTCTCAGGTTTCAAAGTCCCACCTATGTGCGGCTTTTAGTGATTTGCATAATATTTGAAACATGACATGGCTGTCATGTTATTTTTCAGCCATAATGAACAGAAACCAAATATTCTAGTCTTTTATTTTTCTATTCAACCCATATTGTGTAATGCATGTATGTCCAGACTGGCCAGAGATATTATATACATCAAAACAGATTATTTTATGAATATTGTACCCATTGTATTTTGAAGTATTATACGGTAAGATTTATTTTACACTGTAGATTTGGGTGGAAAAAAATAAAAATTGCTATTTTTATTGTCATCTAATTTTGCATCTGATTATTTCTAGTTTTACTATAAAGACTTGGTTGAACATTGAACAAATATATTGTTTATACACTTAAGGTTGTAAGATAAAATGAATATAGCTAAATTAAATGAATGCTAGGCTTGTAATTTGTTCTGTATATCATCAAGCGTTGATGTAAGTTTATGAATCAGAAGGTAATATGCTTCTTAGGGTCTCTGAGGTAATGATCATGAGGATATTATGCTAAACTGAATGTAGGAATACCACAGTGAATGCTTGTAATTTTAAAACAAAGATATGAAACAGACTATATTCTGTACAGAAGCCTTTATTTATCCAGCTATGGAAATAATCAAAATGTCATTTCACCAGGAGCTCCCAGCAGAGTGAGAGAGAAATTGATAGTAAATTAAGTAATCTGTATCCTTGGGCATCACGTGTGTAGCCTATATTCAGTAAGTTACAAGAAAGTGGAAAATATGCCATTAAAAGGTTATTTCAATAGGGGCTGACAATACCTTTGAGATTGCATATGTGTTTACATCTAGATTATAAGCCTATATAAACCTTGAATATAGTTAAATCTAAATAAATATGACCCTATTCTCAAGCATATTGATGGACAGACACTGTTTTTTACCCATTTTCCTTTTTTATAAAGGCAAGTTTTGTATAGTTTACAGAATACAATATTATGAATACCATAATGGGCAAGATATAGGCTACATTTGCATCTGTTCATTTAGAACCTTTTGGATGAACCAATGTACAAGAATGAATCAGGTTGTTTTTAACTGAGAGCGGGGTCTGTTTAGGACAAACTGACAAACAAGACTTTCAAAAGCTATTTTAAAATATGAGAGAAACAGGATCGTTTAAGAGGAACCAGATTACTCGTATGAGTATGACTTACAAGAAAGCTTAGGTAGACTTGTTGCCTGGAACCTATCGAAACTGATTTCGGACAGGCTTCATATTTAGGCAACGGTCTAATGATCTACAGCCAAATAGAGGGAGCTATGGTGATAACTAAGGAAATATTTAATAACTACAATACTAATTTCTCGCTAGAAATTAAAGTTGTTCCATTTACACAGAAATGAACTAACATTATTCAGACGCCATTTTATTTTATTTCTAGCAGAAATTGTCACGGAATCGAACAAACATGATAGGGGGGTAACACAGACAGTGAAGGATCTATGGCTACATCCGAAATAGCATACTACCCTATAGTCTATAGTAGGTGAAAAACAGTAGGCTATGTGACGAAAGAAGTATCCGAATTCACAGCACTCATAAAAAAGTAGGTTCTGAAGTGTGCACTGTGCATATGATGGACACTTTACTATCCTAGAGGCCACGGGAGAGGATTTATGAATGGCAGTGAAGCAACACAACTGATGGTAGGTCACATGATAATGACAACACGGCAGATGTAGTACGTTCGGATTGCATTCACACTACAAACATAGAATGTACTTTTTTAGCGGTCACAAAGTCATTACTTATTCAAAATAAGTACCTCATGAAAGTAGCCTATGCGATTTCGGACGCAGCCTATATGTTCTATCTTGCTGGAACAATCGGTTAGTGGCACAAATCCATGGCAATAGTTTTTACAGGTTGCATTCATTGCTGGAGTGACTGAGAAGGTTCCACTGTCAATATAAAGTACTAAAGTGTCTAGAGGCAAAATAAAAAAACAATCACTTACTCCTCGTGGAGTTTTTGACACATGAAGCAGCACGGAGAGGGACACTTCAGATGCAGATTTATAATAGACAACAATACGGTATGTATAGTATACAGTACACTACATGTTTTCATATCATTAAAGTTAATTTGTTGACTTAGTGTTTGCTGTGGCCTCAAAGTGACATTACTCCCCCATCCTGGTCAAATGAATACTCACATGCACACATGTATAATATGCAGTAGGGCCTATTATCACACTGAGACACTATTCTCTGACTGTCTCATGGCATGATGCCAAGCCTTTTTACAAAGGAAGGTGGGGCTGTTACCCTACCCATATGCAAATGAATCTCATTTTGATTAAAAGACAGCTGCAAATTTAATTAGATTCTACAGCAGAGAGAAATATCATGTCGGTTCTCTCTGGAGGGGAGTGATTTGCTTGAATTAATGTTTGCCAGTCTTGCACTTGAAGTAAACACAGGGATAAAGAGCAAAGTATGTTGTTGCAGATCTTTTTCGAAGGGCAATGAGGCGTTTCTACAGACCATCACTGATGGAAAACCCTCTTGCATCGTTTAATGAGGTTTGGAGCATTAAAAGCCCAAATAACAAGATAGTAGAAGCCTAAAAGAGCTGTCTTAAATAATAAGCACACAGATTCTTTAAATAAGAGTCAGCCTCCCTCCCTCTCTATGATTATATTCGTTCTTTAACAAATGCAAAAGAATATGCAGGATCAGCATTTTACTGGTTGAGAATGTTTAAAACAGATATCCCACAACCATAGAAAACCAGATTTTTTTTTTTTTATGATATCAGTATTTTGTGTCTCCTAGTTTACACCCTTCATCTGGTCGGCATTACATACAAGTTCAAAACTGAAAGACTTTGAGAACTCACATCTCATTGCAAAATCCAGCTGCCAGTCACTGATTTCACTGATCACTGCAGATAAAGTATTAATTGTTGGTGATTTTAATGTACACATAGATAATGAAAAAGATGCATTGTGATTGGCATTTAAAGACATTGTAAACTCAATTGGAGTTAGACAACATGTGTCAGGACCTACTCATTGTTGTAATCATACTCTAGATCTAATATTATCACATGGAATAGATGTTGATGCCGTTGAAATTCTGCAGCAGAGCGATGACATCTCAGATCATTATCTAGTCTTGTGTAAATTACATTTAGCCAAGGCTGCAAAGCCGACTCCGTGTTATAAATATGTTAGACCTATCACTTCTGCCACTAAAGATTGCTTTATCAATAATCTTCCTAATCAGTTTCATCATCTCAGCATCCCGGATAGCTTAGAAGAACTCGATATTGTAACAGAAACTTTTAACTCTCTCTTTTCCAGCACTTTAGACACAGTTGCTCCGTTGCGCTTAAAGAAGATTAAAGAAATTAGTCCAACGCCGTGGTACAATGAGCACACTCGGGCCCTTAAGAGAGCAGCCAGAAAAATGTAGCGCAACTGGAAGAAAACAAAACTAGAGGTATTTCGGATTTCATGGAAGGAGAGCTCGATTACGTACAGAGAGGCTTTAAAAGCTGCTAGATCTGCTTATTTTTCAACCCTATTAGAAGAAAATAAACATAATCCTAGGTATTTATTTGAAACTGTGGCTAAACTAACGAAAAAGAAAGCTTCAAACCCAGAAGTTTCCAAGCAGCACAGCAGTAATGACTTTATGAACTTCTTTACTTATAAGATTGATAATATCAGGGACAAAATTATAACTATGCAACCGTCTACTACAGTATCGCATCAGGCAGTGCATTTTAGTCTCCCTGAGGACAAATTTGATTAATTTATTGCTATAGGAGAGGAAGAATTTTGCAAACTCGTTAATTCATCTAAATCGACAACATGTATGTTAGACCCTATACCGACTAAGCTACTGAAAGAGATTCTCCCAGAGGTCATAGATCCTCTTCTTACTATCATTAATTCGTCTTTGTCTCTAGGATACGTACCAAAAACCTTTAAGCTGGCTATGATTAAACCGCTTGTTAAAAAAACGCAACTTGATCCTACAGAATTGGTCAATTACAGGCCGATCTCGAATCTACCCTTTCTGTCAAAGATACTAGAAAAGGCAGTATCCTCACAACTGTGTTCCTTTCTTGAAAGAAATGATATCTGCAAGGATTTTCAGTCAGGATTTAGACCGTACCATAGTACCAAGACAGCTCTCGTTAGAGTCACAAATGATTTGCTCTTATCATCCGATCGTGGTTGTATCTCTCTATTAGTGTTACTTGATCTTAGTGCTGCATTTGACACCATTGACCACAACATTCTTTCAAATAGACTAGAAAACTATGTTGGCAACTATGTTAGTGGAATTGCACTAGCATGGTTTAAATCATACTTATCTGACCGTTATCAGTTTGTAGCAGTAAATGAAGAGATGTCTTATCGATCACAAGTTCAGTATGGCGTACCACAAGGCTCAGTACTAGGACCGTTGCTGTTCACTCTGTACAAGCTACCCTTAGGAGATATCATTAGCAAACATGGAATCAGCTTTCACTGTTATGCTGACGATACTCAGCTGTATATTTCTTCAAAACCTAACAAAAACCAACGGAATGCATAGCTGATATAAAAAATTGGATGACTAGTAATTTCCTACTTCTAAATTCTGAAAAAAACAGAGATTCTAATTATTGGACAAAAAACTTCCACACGTAATAATCTAGAATACTGTCTAACACTTGATGGCTCCTCTGTTAAGTCTTTGTCGTCAGTTAGGAACCTGGGTGTGCTCTTTGATTCCAATCTTTCATTTGAAAGTCACATGTCTAGTATCTGTAAAACCACATTTTTCCATCTTAAAAATATATCTAAATTACACCATACTGTCACGATGCGGTAGAAACGGGGAGGAAGCAGGATCCACATGCAGCACACTTTATTCAATAAACTGAACACAATACAAAGACTCAGACCAGGAGTCAGGAGTCAGGAGTCAGGAGTCAGGAGTCAGGAGTCAGGAGTCAGGAGTCAGGAGTCAGGAGTCAGGAGTCAGGAGTCAGGAGTCAGGAGTCAGGAGTCAGGAGTCAGGAGTCAGGAGTCAGGAGTCAGGAGTCAGGAGTCAGGAGTCAGGAGTCAGGAGTCAGGAGTAGTACAACCAACATCGACAGTAACAACACAAGAACTCACAAAGACTGGACTAAAACACAGGGCTTAAATACAAGGCCAAACAAGCTAAACAAGATAACAAGGGGGCGTGGCTAATCTGAAACACCTGGGGAGACTAATAAACATGAAAAGACAGGGGAACACAGACTGACATCACAACACATGAGACATTTGTCTCATTGACAAAAGCGGAACAATTAGTTTATGCGTTCATGACATCAAGGCTAGATTATTGTAATGCTCTACTGGGTGGTTGTCCTGCATGCTTAATAAACAAACTACAGCTAGTTCAAAATGCAGCAGCTCGAGTTCTTACCAGAACCAGGAAGTATGACCATATTACCCCGGTTCTGTCAACACTGCATTGGCTGCCTATTAAACATTGCATAAATTTTAAAATATTGCTGATTACTTACAAAGCACTAAATGGTTTAGCTACGCAGTACTTGAGCGAGCTCTTAACGCATTATAGTCCTTCACATCTATTGTGATCTCAAAATTCCGGCCAGTTGATAATACCTAGAATATCAAAATCGACTGCTGGCGGTAGATCCTTTTCCTATTTAGCACCAAAACTTTGGAACAGTCTTCCTAACATTGTCCGGGAAGCAGACACACTCTTTCAGTTCAAAGCTAGATTAAAGACACATCTCTTTGACCTAGCATTCACATAATACATTATAGACTTCTATAATTCAATGTTAGGCTGCATAGATTAGGTCAGCCGGAACCGGGAACACTTCCCATAAATCCTGATGTACTCGTTACATCATAAGAAGAATGGCATCTACGCTAATTTTAGTGTCTTTGTTTATCCCAAGGTTTTCCTGCAGCCTGCCGGATCCAGGCTGTATCCAGATCTGACGAAGGACCTTTGCCTGGACCCGATGAGAACGCAGTGCTGAAGTGCCAACTAGTCTCTCCCTATGGAGGATCCCTTTACCACTCTACAGATAAAACGTTGTCGGGAAAATTTGTTTCACGTACCTACCCCGAAGTGACAAAATAAAATAAAATTCTGTATCAAAATTTATAAGAAAAGACCAGTACTTTGTTTAGGCTTGGTTTGTAGGGAATTCCAAACCTGCGCACATACATTCAAACGCAAATAACTATAGAACCAATTCTTAATGCGCATGTGAACGCCATCAGCGTTTCTCACAGGTTCGCGTTTAAAGTCTGTGTAGAGAGAATGGTGTCGTCTTAGCGGCCCCTAATTTAACCCTTTCACGCATAGTGGTCACTACAGTGGACAGCTATTAAAAAAGCATTTTCTTGAATTTGCACAGGTTTTTATGGCAAAGTTGCACATCAACCTCTTCATTGGACCCTGGTGCATCATCCTATAAATTGCAACCAAGTGGCAAGCCTTTGTGTTTCGATTTTTCCCCCCTCCAAACCAAGATGGCCAAGGGTCAGTCAGACATGCCAAGTTGCTCCGGAATATCCACCCATTCCTTCTATCCTAGGAGACTCTTGTAGGTAAAAAAAAGCATCAAGCAATATCTAATGAGTCATATCACAGTAAAATTTTCCAAGTTTTGATTTTAGATTGAGAGAAAACTCTGATTAATCACATGTCCACTGTAGTGGACGTCATGCATCAACTGCTATATTTCAGCTACAATTCATAATTATAATGTGAATATTGTTTTTGAAACTTAAAACTTAAAAACTTAATCTGCAGTGACTTTTTTTACTGTAAATAAATGTATTTGTATTATTAGAATGTAATTTTCATTGACATCGAAAAAAGTCATGTGATTACATAATGTATGACACTTGTAATGCATTACTTTACTTGTTAGATCAAAAAGTCATCTGATTTCATAATGCATGTTATTGTAATGCGTTTTTTTACTCATAACATCAAAAAGTAATCTGATTACGTAATGCATGTTACTTGTAATGCGTTTCTTTACTCATAACATCAAAAAGTAATCTGATTACGTAATGCATGTTACTTGTAATGCGTTTCTTTACTCATAACACCAAAAAGTCATCTGATTACGTAATGCATGTTACAGTACTTGTAATGCATTTCCTTCCTCATAACATTAAAAAGTAATCTGATTATGTAATGTGCGTTATTGTAATGCGTTTCTTTACTCATAACATCAAAAAGTAATCTGATTACGTAATGCATGTTACTTGTAATGCGTTTCTTTACTCGTTACATCAAAAAGTAATCTGATTAGGTAATGCACATAACTTGTAGTTAATTACTTGTTAGATCAAAAAGTAATCTGATTACGTAATGCATGTTACTTGTAACACATTACTTTACTTGTAACATCAAAAAAGTAATCTGAATGCGTTATGCATGTTACTTGTAATGCATTACCCCCAACACTGATAATTTCAGATGAGATTGAAAAAAAGTATCACTAGGTTTTCTCAGAGGAGGGCTATGATAGAAAAGTGCATGTCCATCTTGAACATAATCAGAATTATCAGCTAATAAGGGTAAATCCCCATACTCTGGTACACTGGAGGGAGCATCTGAGTGGTTTCCACAGTTGTATCTTGACAGGCTGTAGAAAATTCTGATGGAATCACGTCCTCATGTTCTGATATCAAAGATACGCGAAGTGCAACTTGCATCAAGTTGTATGAAGCCTTTGCAATATTTTGCATTTATATTTTTTGTATATATTTTATAGTTTTCACATGATTTGATATAATTGTATTGATTAGTTTGTTAAATTCACATACTTTATCAGTTTGATTATTGTCTTATTTAATACAGTATATCTTCAGTTTAAACCATAACCGCATGCTGTCCACTCAAGTGGACATCTGAAAATCTCTTTGAAAAATTTGTACAAAAATAAAATAAAAATCAATTCTTGTTTTTCATGCCCTAAGAGCAATAAAAACACATAGGAAAAAAATCCTGACTGAGGTTATCATAATTCATGCATGAAAGTGTTAATAACAAATGATCGTTGCGACGGAAGCGAATCAATCAAAACTAACTTTAGCTGGAAAATAACTTTATTAAAGAACCGCTATAAAGCCAAAACAATATGTTACCTTAAATTATACGTTTATCTCTGTAAATCTGCTTTGAAACAATCTACATTGTTAAAAGCGCTATATAAATGAAGATGACTTGACTTGACTTGACAAGAGTGATATCAGGTACTTTCAACAATTGCTGAAAAATAATTAATTCAATGGCCAACTGAAGGGCTCTGTACATGTACAAACTTTGTACATGTACCATATGAAAGAAATAAAGCCAAACTGGTTTATAATAAGTGAATATTGTAATGCTGTTTTTTGGAGTTGTTTAATCATCCTCTGGTGAGATATTGATTTTTTTTTGGCAGTTGATTTCATCTAAGGCTGTGTGGCTGTATGTGTAACGCTTGATCCGAAGACGATTAGACAATAGAACAGGATTTATTAAAGAACTAAGAATAATAACAGACACGATGCGAGACAGTGTGCATAGCACAAACAATATCTGACAATGAGCTGAAAACGAAGCAGGAACTAAATACAGAGATGATTAACTAAAGGACGAACAGCTGTGATGATTAGTGTAGTGTCCATGGTGACTGGTCGGTGGTGGGAAACACAGAAAAAGAAACACATGTGATGAATGAAAACAAACTAAAAGTCCATGAACTGAATGTAACTGAACATAGTTGTTGTGTTTCTGCCCAACTCTTCTCTTTTTTCTGCTCTTGTTGTTCCTCTAATCTTCAGTGATTCTGCTTGTTAACACTAATGTACAATCATCACGTGTAGAGTGAATCTAACTGCAACATTGCTTCACTGTTACTTTTTCTCTGGGACCATATGAAAACTGAGCATTGTTTGTTTAACACTGAGGATTTTACTGCGTACCATGCAGTGAACATGTAACCAGCAACAATCATTTTTATTTATCAAATAATTCATAAAAAAAATAATTTGGAAAATTGTCTTGGTCTTTATTTAACTACGAACACACACTCAGAAACGTGATGGGAAACACATCCACAAGTTTTGTTGTGGTCTTGCTGGGATCATACCAGCACCCAAAAGACAACCTGCTGGTCCACCAGCTCACCAGCATCCCATGCTGGGGACCAGCAAACCAGCAACCAGCATCCAATGCTGGGATCCATCAAACCAGCAGCCAGTATCCCATGGTCCCAGCGAGCAAAATATACCTTATGCTGTGACTAGCAATGCTGGATTGTTCAGCAGGGATGCTCTTCTGTGTAATGTGTGGAGCGGTCACTGTAGTTCTCACTGTGGTGAAGACTCATTCCCACTTTCCTCTGAATTTGTCACAGAGCTTACTTTCAGACAGGGTTGGTCTCCTCACATCTAACTTTTTCTCACTGCTCCGGTACAGTACAGTTCAATGTAACTTCTTTGTTGCTTTTCTTATAAGGAGCTAAGCAGTAAGATTCTCAGATCTACTGTTGGGTATCTAATTGGGTATCTTAGCTTTGTAAAATTGCTGCAAACCAACTTAGTCCCTTCATTTGTTAAATCAATGACAAGGTGTCAAGGTGGGAGGGAAACTGTGAATACCTGCTTGGTAAGATCCAGGCTACTGCTGTTATGTCATTTTGGTCACTATGGACTGAACATTAGTGATAGCACCTATGTCTCCTGGATGGTTGAAAGTATTTATTGTGCTCTGATTTGCGTAGCCAAGGTTATCTGAATGACATATGGTATTCCTCTTATTTCAGGGCAAAAAAGTGCATTATTTTTATTTTATTTTTACTTGACAATAGATGAATGCACTTCTTTTAGAATCTATCAGTTGCAAAAGAGTCTGTCACTGATTTGTGAGGCCCCCTTACTGCTCTCCAAAAACATTTTACAGTATGTTGTCATCAGCAGTCTTGTAGTAGGAGAACCTGTGGTCTCCAAGTTTTTACAGACCTCCTCCCCCAAATAAAGGATATGCCTCATAGTTACCTGATGGAGGAAAACCTCTTTGAACAATAGGATTGATGCCAGTGATCGTATCTGAATACCAGTCAGATAGGACATGGGACTACAGAACCCTACAATGCCTTGTGTAGGCTGTCTTTCAGGCATAAATAGAGATGTCTACAGTTAGTGTATGTTAATTGGATCATGATATCCTTTAGTCAGAGTGTTGGTGCATTGAAAGTGGGTGAAGATCCTCTCTAAGAAAGTGAGTGATTAGAGAGTGATGGGAGTCTTCATTGTCCTACCACTCCAACATATTATGAGCCTTATTTAGCTAATTGTACTTGTTTTATCTCAATATATTTAGTTTCATGATAATAGTGAGTGTGTAGCCTAATAGAAATATAATGTAATTAGAAGTTGGTAATCTACCGTTCAGTGTTTTAATCACTTTCAAATTGTTGGATGAGTCACATAAGCAAAAATAAACACGTTTACAACAGTTTAGCTACTAGTTTTAATTTAATAACTATCATTAAAGTTTTTATAGACTCAGCAAGAGAGGCAAGGATGTGTATAATAGTCAAATCAGTTATTAAATGCCGTGACAGGTTTGCATAAGAAGCTTAGTGTTGTAGTGGATGTTCTGGACTTGTTTCTTTCTTTCTACTTTAAATTGTATTACAAAGTGCTCTTTAAATGTTATTATGCTTTATTACACGGCTCTGTGGAATACTTGATTCTGATTGGTCAATCGCACCATCCAGTGGGATGTTATTCCTCGATAACAACCGCTGAAAACAGATAACACAGGCTCATACAGTTTACTGAAACCAGCAATGCTATATTCTTGCTAGGAATGTTTTTTCTTTGTGTAAGTTTTGCGTTTGGTGAGCTAATAAAATATTAAAACGTTAAAAAAAAAGAAAATTGTGTACAGTTATTTAATTATGTCATCCAGTATCGTGGACTCGCTCCCTCTTGTTTCATAAAAAACACAGCTGCTGCCATTTTGCGACAATTGTTTTGTACACTGCTGGATTAAAAGATAACAAACATTTACAATTTTAAAACAGTTTAATCTCAAATCAATATCTTTTATCCCCATAATTATTTATCAGGCGAAATGTGAAATGTAATAAGTGGTATGGCTGTAATGTATCCCTCCGCTTCGCGTTGGGGTCCTGATCACCCTGTCAGGGTTTATGTAAGGGATAATGTACATCCAGTCGGTTGTTCTCTCAAAATAAACCTAGACAGGGTTGGTGATCTTCCATCAGCCTCAAGGGGATTATTTTGGATGTACATTATCCCGCTTATTACACGGCTACTTGCCACATAAGTAAATAATTAGACACTAAATATTGATCTGAGTTAAAATATTCTATTAGGTCTTTAAACGCAACGCTTCTGCCTAGAGAGCAGTTGCAGCACGGCAAGTTCAAACTAGATGGATATTTAAGAGATACGGTTTACAGTCATACAGCTTATTACACAGCATTACCACATAAATAATTATGGAGATAAGAGATATTGATTTCAGATTAAACTATTTTAAAATCGTACCTATTTGTAATCTGTAATTTTATAATCCAACACTGCACAAAACAATAGTCACAAAATGGCAGCAGCTGCGTTTGTATGAAACAAGAGAGGGCGAGTCCACGATACTGGATGGCATAATTAAATAACTGTACACAAAATATTGATTCGAATGAGTTCAAATCACCAAATGCAAAAGTTCCACGAAGAAAAACATTTTCCTAGCAATGTATAGAGCTGCTGGTTTCAGTAACCCGGATGAGCCTGTGTTATCTGTTTTGAGCGGTCATTATCTGGGAATAACATACCGCTGGATGGCGCGATTGACCAATCAGAATCAAGTATTCCACAGAGCCGTGTAATAATCTGAGATAACAACTGGCTGGATATACATTATCCCTTGCATAAATGCTTCTTAAAGCCAGAATGCCAGTTTACTATATGGAAATGCATGTTATTAAATCTCTGCTGCCCCCTGTGTTAGGGTGGGTGTAGTGTCTAGTGCTGCTGTGTGAGACATGGGAAAATATGTGAAATCAGATTCACAGTTATAGTGCCCTCCAGCCCTCACACTTTTTCTTTTCTTTTCTTTCCTTCTTTCACCCCTTACTATGTCACCCACACACATGCCCACGCATACGCAGTTTTCGACTTATTTTTATATGAAAACACACTTAAATCTTTCCTTATTTACATTTATATGATCAGATTTACTCTCCTAGGTATGCAAATTTGCCCTTTCTCAAAAAGCTGTTAGCTGAGAATACATTTTCAGCGGCCGAAAAATAATAACGTTGCCCTCCAGGAGGAATCCACATCTAAGTTGGGTTATTTTTCCCTCCTCGTGAATTTGGTAATAATAACCAATTTGTTTATGTAGACCCAGCTGAAACCATATCAGGGTATTTTGTGGCGTATATTCTCAAAATGAACTCTACACTAAATAAGCAGGTGGGGGGCTTTTAAATTCCAGTGGAATCTAATTTAGGGTTTCAATCTCCAGAAACCCTAAATTGTGTCCAAAAACTCCTCAAATCCCCCATCTTGAGATGATGGAAAGTAAGCCTAGCAGTATACTTTATTTATTCCTTCACAGGGCAATTTCTGCAGCATCAGCAATAAAATACAAACTGACACAATACAAGATATCACAAACATACACGAACCACAAAACCCGGGCACAAACATATATGTGTTCATTTCTCGCATGTTCAAGTATGTGCTGCAAATCAAACCGTTGATCGTAAAAGTGGAAACCTGATCAGTTCATTCAGTCTTGGTGATTTGAAAGACCTGATGGATGTGTGTATTACATGCAGGTGACTCACTCACACAATATCTGATTTAGAAGGGGATGGACAGCACACTTATGGTGTGGGAAAATTTGAGATAGAACCCACTTCAGGTGCAAATTGCTTTCTACCAACATTTTGGCAATGCCAATCTTTATTTCTGAGACTGAGGACCCTTGTCTCTGGTCATTACTTTTCAATCCAATTTGAGCATATGTGGGAATGTGACACAGAGTGAAATGCAGATATGGAATATTTTAAAGACTCGGGCAATAAGAAATTAATGGTGGAGGTGGGCTACTGGCCACACCAAAGATATCTAATGTTTGCTCTTTTGCTGCTGTCCTTGAAGATGCCAAATTGTACAAGAAATATACATATTCATACATACACCCTAAACACACACACTCATTTATCAACCACTCGCCTGTATGATTATTTGCTAGCACTCCCTCTGGACTCTCACTATATTGACTTCTAGACAGGAGTGACTTAAAGTTCAATATATGGCAATTAGGATTGTTGTAGATTTTTCCCTAAACCTAACTAAATCTCATCTGACCTAAGTCTACCGGGGACATCTCCAATCGACGCTCTCCCTGGGCCGTCTCCAATCGACGACCCCTTACGTCTCCAGTCGACGCTTAATAAATACCTGGGCCGTCTCCAATCGACGATCCCTAACGTCTCCAATCGACGCATAATAAATACCTGGGCTGTCTCCAATCGATGATCCCTTTCTATTCTAAGTCTACCTAACTAACTTACTTCTCTAACTAGCTTTCTTCCTGTGCAGGCATAATCGACAAACAGACCCCAGCAAATGTCCTTTAAATGCTTTAATCACGGCCGGAGGATCTCTCGAGCAGTTCTCAGAGAATCTCCCCCAAGAAGAAGCAAGGCCGGAGGATCTCAGACAAATTCCATTGAGAATCCCACCAGCTAACTCCAATACAACAGTTTTTATAGAATAGGGAGGTATGGCAAAATTATATGAATTTGATTGGTTCCTCATATGCAAACCCTTCTGTTACTAGGTAAAGCAAACTTTGTTTTAATGATTACTTCATTGTTAATCACAAGGTTCAAATTTAGTCATCTGTCTAGTTTCAATTCCCAAATTTGTTATTTATACACTCACACTGTGACTTTGGTAAAAGGGGTATGGCAACACAACATACAACATTCAAAAACACAGTACAGAACGGTTTAGTACATTGTGTTTCAAAGTGTTATCATGTTAGGCCTGAAAAGAGAAGTAAGGTTAGATGTTAGATTTAATATTAATTTGATATACAGTTTACTATTTTATCTATTAAAAATCCACCACAGGATCAAAGCTCTGGAAGCCAAACTGTTAACCACTTCAGACAGACAAATAAAAATACTAAAATAGTATATAAATAATAATAAAATAACACTGCTGAAATGTCGTGGAGTAAAACAATATTAGGCTTTGGTATGTAGTGAAACTAAAGTTTCCCAAACATATAATGTGCTGTATGTTACTGTCCACCCTTATTTGTAACACTTTAAGACATGGTTTTCAATATTTTAAATTTAATGGAAAAATGAGAGTGGTCCTCTGGCCTGCTCTTTGATCACAGAAGAATATTAATCTCAACCCCTAAACTCTCTCTTTACCCCTCCCCCAGTCCCGCTGCATCGCCCTGCTTGCGCTGGGCATCACCATTTATTACTTACACACAAAAACACACACATGCTTTACAGCTCGCTGCCCCACCTGAGCACATTTGTCATCTCCGTTCCACATTCGTTCCCTCACTGATGGAAAAAACTTGCACCAATATGCAAAAAAGACAGAAAAGGTAAATGTGGGTTGCCTGGGCAACAGCGAGGTTATTTCCAAACGCTGATGGAAATCAATGTCATGTGCCAAGCTGCTCTGTCCTCGGGAAAATTAGAAAAATAGGGAGGGGGAATGTGCATACTGTGTGTGTGTGTGAGAGAGAGAGAGAGAGAGAGAGAGAGAGAGAGAGAGAGAGAGAGAGAGAGAGAGAGAGAGAGAGAGAGAGAGAGAGAGAGAGAACAAAGAGAAAAGAAAAGAAACAGCAAAGGGAGGAGAGAAATCACATTTCTCCTTGTGTTCCTTAAGGGATTCTGGCTGTTCTTCAAAGGAAGCAGAGAAATTCGCCATTTCATTAGGCTCTCTTTGCAGCCCCCATCAGTTTTCTACCTTATTTGTTTATGCACAGTAGGAAACATACCCCCCTGGATGGGCCACAGTATGAATAACAAGCAGTTTCAAAGATTGGATATTGTTTTTTCCCACTAATCTGCTCTCCTGCATGAAAACACCACAGCCATAGTTAAATTTTGATCTTGTGAAATGGTAAAATGTAGAGATTTTGTGAATAAATAAAAATCAATCGATTGATTACTGAACATTTATATGGAATATTGAATGTGTACTGTATATGTATGTACTGAATGTACTGTTTGTTCATTTATTTTTATACTTTGTAATTTGCTTTATTGCATATTGTTTCATTGTCATGCTAATCAGTGAAATCATTAAGTTTAGTTAATTCCATAATTGTTCTCACATTGCTGTCTATCTGAGTGTCAGTCTTTAAGTCTAGGTCTATGTGCTTCTTTATATTTCTTTGGGATATTTTAAAGTCGAACTTTTGGGTTCTTCAGACATAACAGAACAGAATGGTTGCTGTGTATTATATATGATTTTAAAACACCCCATTTCTGAAAGGTAGTATGGAGATAAGGCCTTTTTTAGATTTCTATTAAGATCGATGGATTAGGAAAAAATACAAAATTTGACACAATTTATGAGAGTTCATGGATCCCAATCATCACTATTTTCTTGGCTCTATTTCTATTTCCCAGTAGCTGCTGTCAGGAGATTAGTAATTTTCTGAGGCATCATACAAACCCTCAAGGTGCAATGAATGACAAACAATGTTGAATATTAGTGGACTTATATTTTGTCAGCACCATGTTGTGTACTGAATTGTCGTGAAAGGATATGTAAATCACTAAGCAATGCTGATAAAATTATTTTCACATTTTTTTAAGTTAAAATTGGTTGTGTCATTAGTTAAATAGTTAAATAGGTATAACTTTGTTATAACTATAATTCAAATGAGCAAACATTACATTCCAGTTGTAATGCAACTGCAAGTATATGTGAATAAAAGCCTATTAAATCTGTTCATCATATAAAGTGAACATGCCTCTTCAGAAAATTTGGACTTGGTAGTTGTGTAGACTGTCAATAGAGGGACAGAAATCTCTCAGATTTCATTAAAAATATATTCATTTGTGTTCAGAAGAGGGTTTGGAATGACATGAAGATGAGTAAATGATGACAGAATGTCCATTCAACCATTTTTTGAATGAATTTAGAATTCTGTAAAGCTCATTAACCAGCTGGCCCCCTATGGCTGCTTGTAGGGTACACTATGGGTAGAAGATTTGTGTCTGTATTTTTTTTGCTTACATGCAAAGGGTCACATGCACATGTCTGTGTTGCTGGTGTAGTATGCAAGTGAGCATGGGTATATGTTTCAAGGCACCACACTTGTTTAATGGCTGATGCAGTAAAGTGAACAGATCTGGCATAGCTAGATGAAACCTCCAGTTTTATTTACATATTTAACACTGTGTTCACACTTCCCTTGCCACATTTGCAAAGCCCCCACTTATCCCATTAGCTCCCATACATGACAGTGTTTGATGTGTCTGTATCTACACATTCAAACCAGCATGCACAACATTTAGCTCTCACAGTGAGCCTTCAGAAGACTTTACCTCTGCTAAAACAAAAAATAATATTAAAGTCATTCCTTTTATTGAAGTACTTCCATGTTCCCAGATAATGTGTACTTTGCATATACAAAAATAATATATATATATATATATATTTTTTTTTTTTTTGAGAAAAAACATTAAAATATGTAGTTATTGCAACAGTGCATGATTTTTCAGCTTGAGTGAACAATTCTGGTACAACTTTTCCAGTGCGTGAAATCACCCTCATGCCAGCCAACCAATGAGAGCATGGAACAATGAGGACAGTTAATAGCAATTGCCCCCAATTGGGAGAATCTTTTCTGCCACCATCAGTGTGAAGCATCCACCTGAAGGATGGAACAGGAGTCCTAGTGCATCAGAACAGCCATTACACTATCAGTAAAGAGTATAACTATAAAAGGTATATGGACAAGATGGATAGAGGGCAATGGACAAATTTGGCCAGGATGTCTGCATTCCCTTACACAAAGAAAATATATTTCCTTATATATGAACGATCAATATATGAAACTATTTAATGAATATTGAAAGTATACAGAATACTATTTATGTTAATGTTACATTATATGGACTAATAAGTAATTGCCACTTTTCATATATTGAAAAATATGTGACAATATATTTACTTATATACTGTAATGTATGTAATTTTTATAATCATAAATATACTTCATAACATATATTAATTTGATCTGTGCACCATCCAACTTTGGAAATGAGCTAACTACTCATTATAAACAAGGTACAGAATAAGGAAATAAAACAAGAACTAAAGGGCCCAAAAGAACAGTTGTAAAATTATTTTAAAAAAGTAATAGTTGTTAAAGTAATAAAGGTTGTATCAATAATAGCAAATATAGATGTAAAAAAAAAAAAAAAAACATTGTTACAATTGCTGTGTCAATATGCTTTAGGAAACTTGATACTTGTATCTTCCACAATCGACTGCCGTCCTGCATTATGTTTTGTTAACAATCCAGTCAAATTCTGATAGCTAAAATATATAATTTTTTTACACATTGCAGAATTAAAATGGGTTGTTTCATGCTCACATTAAAGAAAATTGCAACACAAGCTGAACATATGTTGTGATGTCAGGCTGGCCATAGTTATTCTGTCTAATTATACTTTGAGAAGATTAGGAGGAGGTCACAGAAGAAAGATGGAAAGAAAAGACAAGAGACAGACACCAGGAAAATCCTGCCTGGACAGTGTGATGGCACACAAGCTTTTACAGCCTGTTCAGAAGCGTCATTCCTCACATCTTTTGACATTTTCTATTATGTCTTTCACACATGGGTGAGTCTCTGGTTGTTTTTTTTTTTTTTTTTTTTTCAGGCTATCCCACTCTCCTCTCACCTTCACTCTGTTTTTTTTTTTTTTTTAATGCCTCTCTTACTCACCCTGAATTTCTATCTCATCTTCACACACTATCTTCAGGGAAAATGAATGAGTGAGAAAAAGAGATCAAGTGAGTTTGCTAACTATGACAGGTACATAATGCTTTATGTGGTTACAATTTACTTAATTAAAATGTGAAAATGCAAAAAACATTTTTGAACATTTTGTCACAACATATTTTCATTGTATGCAGTGAAGTGGAGCCCCTCAATAGCTGACAACAATCCAAAACTGTTTACCATGTACGCTAATATTATATATGTCACCAACAGAAGAAGAGAACACCAAGGTAACGGTTTATTATGTTTATTAGCAGGTAAACAGGAAGATCAGCCGAAGCACATAGGTGAGTCACAGAAGTCAAGTTCAGATCAACACTTAGCTTAGATTATATACGTAATGTCTCTTTTCCTTTCCAGGAGCAGGTTTGATCCGATTACTCGAAGATGAAGACTGAAGAGGACTGACGAATGACAGACTGACGACAGGTATGAGCACAGGTTGGAGTCAGGTAAGTTAAAGCACAGTAGTGGTTAACGAGACCAGACAATGAGAAGTGCAGAGTGAGAGTTTACATGGTCCTGATGAGTGTTACTGGTGGAACTGTTTGGTTCACCTTCCATAGCTCATTTTGGCTGTTTTTGTTTATTTGTGTTTCAGTGGTTTGGTAATTATTGTTACATTATTTTGGGTTCTCCATCAAACACGCCATATTTTGTGTGGCAACACTTTATTATTTTGGGTCTGAGTTTGATTTGTTGTATTTACCTGCAGTTAGGTATTTCAATATGTAAAGTCAAATTTTCCCATTATTTTGGATAATTATTGCAGATCACAGTCAGCTATCTAACTCTTAACATAAACTCACATCCTTTTGGTTGTTAGCCCCTTTTCCCCAAATTCCAGAGAGAACCCATGGTTCGAAAATGCTATTTCTCTTTAAGAAGTACAAACTGAACATCTCCATTGACTTTGTTTCTGCTTTTGTCAAACAATGGTGTTTGATTATTTAGAAATAATACGCATAGAAAAATATTTTCAGCACTGTGTGGTTGAACCATTTGTAGTTTGTGTTCAGTTTCTTTCAACGATAAAAATGTTTATTGGACTCTGTCTTATGTCTGTGTAGATATTACCTTATGGCACAAAAATTAACATACGTTTGCCCCGAGGTAGAGAGAGAGAAAGAGAGAGATGAGGTGGTGTCAGAATCCTGATTAATGAGAGTTTAATTTAATCAGCACTTCCCATCTCTGTAGTGGCTTATTATTTTTAACAGCTCTCTCCCGCTCTCTCTGGAGTGCCCTGTATGTGGTGATAGTGAGTGAATAGAGGAGTTATGATTAATGGAAATTCATGGCTTGTGCAGTATTTTCTCTCTCTCTCTCTCTCTCTCTCTCTCTCTCTCTCTCTCTCTCTCTCTCTCTCTCTCTCTCTCTCTCTCTCTCTCTCTCTCTCTCTCTCTCTCTCTCTCTCTCTCTCTCTCTCTCTCTCTCTCTCTCTCTCTCAAAGCTGATGGCTGCAGTGCCTCTGCAGCTCAATGGCTGTTGTCTGAAATAAGAGGAGATGAACAGCATGGAAAGAATTGAGAATATGCAAATGTACCTCTGTCAAATCACTATCATCTGACTTTATGTGTGTGTTTTTATGCACTAGTGTAGATTTTATGGTCATTATTTCCTTTTCAAAGCACAGAAAGGTGTGGGAGGCAAGACAATGACTCAAAACAATTTGGCAGTAAAAAAATTAAACAAATATGATAACTCTGAAAGTAAAATATCTCTGAAGTATTTACCTTTATTTAGCACACTAGGGTGACTAGGAACATGAAATTGTCTAGCTATGACTTCTTGTTTCACAGGAGTTTAAATATGAGGAAACACAAAGCCAAATTCCCTTAATCATCCATCATAATGAGTAAATCCAAAGAATATAGTTTTGATGTGCATCAAAAGATTGTTGAGCATCACAAAATAGAAAGTGGCTGTAGGAAAATAGTTAAAGAATTGAAAATCCCCATTTTGACCATCAGGGCAATAATTAAGAAGTTCCAATCAAATAAAGATGTTACGAATCTGCCAGGAAGAGGATGTGTGTCTACATTGTCTTAGCACAAAATGAAGCTTCTGCCATGACCGTCCCAGTCCCCTAAACTGAACCCTATAGAAAATGAGTGGGGTGAACTGAAGAGAAGCACCAACATGAACTTGTGAATCTGAAGGATCTGGAGAGATTCTGTATGGAGGAATGGTCTCTGATCTCTTGTCAGTTATTCTCCAAACTCATCAGGCATTAAGAAAACTCAGAGCTGTTATCTTGGCAAAAGGAAGTTGCAAAAATTATTTAATAATAGGGTGCCAATAATTATTTGCGCATTTTTTTGAATGAAAGATCAAAAGGATAAACAATGCAGATTTATTTTTTACAGCCATTTTTGATTATATTTACCAGGGGTGCCATTAATTCTGACCACAACTGTATATGAATGATCAATATATTAAATGATTTAATGGTATATTGAAAATATACAGAATAATATATTGTTATATATAATATATTAACATATTACAATATATTGAATAATACATAAGGAATTGCCGCTTTTCATATATCGGAAAATATGTGACAATTTATTTACTTATATATCATAATGTATGTCATTTTATATTTAGTAATAAACTTCATAACATATAGATGTACGTGTGTATAAATATATTGAACATATATTTACTCATGCAGTATACACACACATAGAAAAATATAATGACAAATTTCTTTTTAGAATTATTTACATCAAATATTTATTTCATATATAGCTAATTAACAATAGCACAAGTCAAACACACCTGCATTAAGGTATTTAGCAAAGCAACTATCACTGTGCTGAAGAGTGCGCAGCCATAACTATTTTAAAAAAAGTAACACGCCAGTTGTCAACCTAAACATAGGCTCTACTCTTCAGCACCACAAAAACTCAGATATACCAGAAATAAGATATACTTGTCTTATTCCAAAATAATAGAACATAAAATACTAACAGATCTCTCCCTATATTAATATTGAGCAAAAACACATGAAATAACATTTAATTTTAACATTTACTCTCCTTTAACAGTCAGAAGCAAAACATGCTGGGAACTAGAAATCTGCTGTAACTCATTCAGTGAATGTGTGTGTATATGTGTACATACAAAATATTGCCAAAAGTATTGGGACACCCCTCCAAATCATTGAATCCAGGTGTTCTAATCACTTCCATGGCCACTGCTGTATAAAATCAAGCACCTAGGCATGCAGACTGCTTCTACAAACATTTGTGAAAGAATGGGTCGCTCTCAGGAGCTCAGTGAATTCAAGCGTGGTACCGTGATAGGTTGCCACCTGTGCAATAAGCTAATTCGTGAAATTTCATCACTATTAAATATTCCATGGTCAACTGTTAGTTTATAACAAAGTGGAAGCAGTTGGGAACAACAGCAACTCAGCCACAAAGTGGTAGGCCACGTAAAATCACAGAGCGGGGTGAGCGCATGCTGTCAATAGCTACAGACCTCCAAACTTCATGTGGCCTTCAGATTATCTCAAGAACAGTGCGTAGAGAGCTCAATAGAATGGGTTTACATGGCCGAGCATTTGCATCCAAGCCTTACATCACCAAATGCAATGCAAAGCGTCGGATGCAGTGATGTAAAGCACGCCACCACTGGACTCTAGAGCAGTGGAGATGTGTTCTCTGGAGTGACGAATCACGCTCCTCTCTCTGGCAATCTGATGGAAGTGTCTGGGTTTAGTGGTTGCCAGGAGAACGGAACTTGCCTGACTGCATTGTGCAAAGTGTAAAGTTTGGTGGAGGGGGGATCATGGTGTGGGGGGGATTTTCAGGGGTTGGGCTTGGTCCCTTAGTTCCAGTGAAAGGAACTCTTAATGCTTCAGCATACCAAGACATTTTGGACAATTTCATGCTCCCAACTTTGTGGGAAAAGTTTGGCGATGCCCCTTTCCTGTTCCACCATGACTGCGCACCAGTGCACAAAGCAAGGTCCATAAAGATATGGATGAGCGAGTTTGGTGTGGAGGAACTTGACTGGCCTGCACAAGTCCTGACCTTAACCCGACAGAACTCCTTTGGGATGAATTAGAGCAGAGACTGCGAGCCAGGCCTTCTCGTCCAACATCAGTGCCTGACCTCATAAATGCGCTTCTAGAAGAATGGTCAAAAAAATCCCCAAACCAGAAGAGTTGAAGCTGTTATAGCTGCAAAGGGTGGGCCAACTCCATATTAAACCCTTTAGAGAGAGAGAGAGAGAGAGAGAGAGAGAGAGAGAGAGAGAGAGAGAGAGAGAGAGAGAGAGAGAGAGAGAGAGAGAGAGAGAGAAAATATTTCATAGAACTGACCATCTGTGTTTGTTTGTGTTTAGATTTCTAACATTTACACTCCCTTTGGAAGCTGCTCTGAATGTGCAATTTCTGTATTGGCATATTAAAAAGTCTAGTGCAGATCCAACACCTCTGATCCATCAACCAGAGAAACGGCAACACATTCATGATGTGAGAGATTCTCACCATAAAAATCCCACACAGTATACTTAAGGGAAATGTTGAAGTTTAATGGCTCGGTTTTCAAAGTTAATCTGTCTCTCAGCTCTAAGACCAACATGCCAGACATAGACACATCCACCCCTGATCATACTTTAATAATCTCTTTGCTCTTTATTTCAGTATTCTGGATGTGGAAATGGCCTTCGCCTCCATAGAGAAAGAATCACTGCCTCTTTATTGCTGTTTGAAAAGCACTTCACCGCCGAGTCTTTGATCGACAAGATTCTTGCAGGCAGATCACTTTCATAGCGTTTTACAATATTACCTTTGTTCTCCAGCACATTATCAAAGTCCTGCAGTCCTTTCAGGAGCAAAGCAGGGGATACTGGACACATCCTCATCCACAGGGGAGGATATTCTTCCATTCAGATTCCATTCAGAGAGAGAATAAATATCACACACCACCTTGGCAAATAGTTGTTTTTTGTGTGTGTCCATTCTTGTGTCTGCTTGGCCAAAACAGCACATTGCATTACGTATACCTCTGCTTTATTTTTATATTACTCCAGCTACTGCTGTTGCAAATCACTGTCGGGCTGAAAATTCACCTAATTCCATGAAATTACAGTCATCCCTCAAAATATCCCAAAAAGGGATATTGTATGTAGAAGGGAAGGGAGATTGCTTTTGCAGTGTTCTGTGCATAAAAAAGATATTTCAATATCTCAAAAATCAGATGCACAATATTGAAAGTGTCATCTAATTGAAACAGATTTAGGGCCGCAGGCATGTGTTAATGTACTGCTTTCCTCTCTGCTCTCTGTTGCTTTATGATTCATTTACACTGAAAGACTTATTGAGAGCACAGTTTATACAAATGACGTAGAATGCTGTAAGGAAGGGGGATTGGTCCGATGTAGATGCCTTTGTCCACTTCTCTTTTGCTGCATTTTCATCTTTGTTTCCCACATAGTCCCTGTTTCATATTTAAATTATTCCTACTTTTTCTTCCCTCAGTCGGTTTAATGGTTGCTATTTGTTACCTGTTTTAATGTTGCACATACCACTGATCTCTGCCAGCAGTTGCCTGTTCAGTAATCACACTGTGTCAACAGAGTAACTGCTGGCACTAATTTGCACATGTATTTACAGCCCTCAACAGTAGGTGAGCATCTGGGGCTTAATTCGTGAATGTTTTTACATTTTTGTCCTTGTAAAGCTTTTCACTAATAAAATTGCAGTCATACCCCTCCTCTACACTTCAGAGGTTGTTTTGAAAGCCAGACTTTTTTGATTATTTGGCATTAAGTCTGGTTCATATTACGGTTTATTCTACAGCTTGGAAGCTCATTTAAATTGTCACAGTGCTCTGGTCTGCAGACAACACTAAAGAAATTAGCAGAAACCGTGTTATTTGACTTTGGTGTTTACTTTGCCTCCATCCAGCTATAAGCAGAATGTTTCAGAGACATAAATGATAAACTTTAAGATAAACTTTAACTAAAATTGTTTGATGAATTTAATGCCAATCCTGAATTCATGAGTCTGGACATTTGCAGTTGTTTTATAACCCCTTTTATAGGGCAAAGTGCCAAGAACCTTGTAAACTTTGGCAAATCCAGCAACTGATTTTTTTTTCCACTAACTGTAATAGTGTAACTGTAACTAACTTAAAAAAAAAAAGAAAAAAAGGGAGACAATCAAGGAGACCTATAATATGGGGAAAGCTAAATCTATTAGGCACATCTACATTTTTCAATTGGCCTAATTGAATTTTATCAGTTGTGGCAACAGTCTATTAACATGGGCTCAATCAGAAAAAAATATATATGTTGACCTAATGAAAAAAAGAAAAAAAAGAAAAACATTTATTTTAAATAGTAGCAAGAAAAAAGAAAAGAAAAATACATTAAGCAAAATACAGAACACAGGCAATATGGTTGACATTTTATCACATCACTTTATTAACAAATCATTCTCAACACAGGATAATTAGTGAAAAACACTGAATAATTCAAGAAGTCTTAGTCTCCATAGCAGGATTTCTTGATGCGGTGAAGAAAACTTTCAAAAGTGGCACTGCATAGGTTAAAAACCTGCAAATAAAAATAAAAACTAACATTAATGACAAAGTTCCCTGCAGTTACTTAATTATATACTGTAATGAGGATAAGGCTTTTATCAATTGATGTAGATTTTGCTTTATCGTATACAGCTTTTCAGGACTGCTTAAAGTTACGATAAGCAATAAATGAATGGATGAATAAGAAAATCACGAGTTTGATAATAAACACGTAATCACTTACTTTAAGTAGGCTACGTTTACTTCCGTTTGACAGCGTGCTGTCAATCATTATTTTGCGCATGCGGGTCAGTACGGGACCATGATCTGTTCACACTAGATTCTGATATTGGCCACATTTAAAACAACAATGTGAACAGCTATACCCCCCCCCCCCCCCCCCCCCCAAAAATAAAATACAAATAAAATCTGATCTTAGCAATACATAGGAATTGAGCACTAAGGCTCGCAGTGTGCACGTAACAGCACTGTGTTCAGTGGTCACATGGCACACATCACACAGATTATATCTCAGAAGTCGACCGAACAGTATTTTAGACATATGGCATAAGGAAAATAAAACTATTGGCTACCATCAGACAATTATGTTGTAACCGGGAGAACATGATCATGAAACCAATTAATGCATAAACTCAGGACTCTACAAGATGCCTTTAAAACTGTATATCAGGTCCATAAAGCAAAATTTTGGAGAATAGTTTCAGTGCTCAATACTCACCATAACTTCTTGAAACTTGTGACGATAAATATCTGTACTCTCTTGGGATTGTTTGTTTCAGTCTTCTTCAGCACTGGGTTGTTTGGCTCCGCTCACTCTCTCGGGTATCCGCATTTGGATTCCTAATACCATGCATATACAGTAACAGGTTTCCTAATACCATGCATATACAGTAACAGGTTTTGAGCCAGCTTCGCATGCAGCCGTGCACGAGCACAAAACCTCACAACACCCTCCCCGTCGGTGATTGGTTGGAACACTATTTGTTTTGGTTTTGAGTGGTTGGTGAAACCAATTGTTTTTGTGTGCAGATCTCAGAGCCTAGGCTGCCTACAGAGACGCGTTTTTCTGAAATCACTGATACAACCTTTAAGCAAAGACCTTAAGTTATGATTAGCGGTCGACCGATATATCGCCAAGGAAACTTTTTTTTGATTGGCCGATGTGTTGGAAGCGGGACTTTTATTTTGACGGCGCTCCAGACTTTTATTTTTACTTTTACCTTGTCTTTATTTGAAAAAATATGATTACCAGCACGAAATTACCAGATTACTGAGTGCCGTTACAGTGTTTACTTTCTTTTATTCACATATTCATATATTTCTAAACAATTACTTTGTGAAAAATACTGTAATAGGATTGCAGATTCAAGAAGTTGCCATCTAAAGTATAAAAACAGGGTCCCAAGCCATAACTTAACATAACTTCCACTTCAGAGGCAGCACACAATTTAAGTGCATTACGGTGCAGAACATTTTCCTTCCCTCCTTTTTCAGGCCTTACCCGATACACCAACCCCGTCTCTCCCAATGTTCCTATTACAACATGGGGCACTGGACCCCACCAGCTACACAGCTTTCCACGACCTTGCCTGTTTCGGTCCCTAACCCAGACTTGCTGACCATCTAACAAGGGTACATCCTTAGCCCCACGATCATAAGTCGGTTTCATTTTCTCAGCAGCATGATTCATCTTATTCTTAGCTACAGCGTAGGCCCACTTTAACTTTTTATAATGATCTTGGACCCACCCTCTATGATCCCACTTCTGTTGATCAACCACTACACCCAGCCCAAAATCTACAGGGATCCTCACTGTACGCCCAAACATCAGATATGATGGAGCAAAACCTGTGGCGCTATGTACAGTGTTGTTGTAGGCTTGCATCAGCTCAGGGAGGAAGTCAGGCCACCTATCCTGTTTCTCTTGTTCCAATGTACGGAGCATATTTAACAAAGTCTGATTAACTCGTTCTACCCTACCATTTCCTGCAGGGCGATAGGAAGTAGTTCGACTTTTGACCGTTCCATATAACAGGCAAAACTCCTGAACCAACTCTGACTCGATATTTGGTCCTCTATCTGAATGGAAATGCAAGGGGCAACCAAAGGTCTGCACCACATGTGTCCAAAGGGTCCTCACTGTGGTCTGGGCAGTCTTGGGATCTTTTGTTGGAACTGCCCATGCATAGCGTGTAAACATATCTACTATAACTAATATGTTTTGGTAGCTATCACTAGGCCGTCCTAAAGACAAAAAGTCTAAAGCCACCACTTCTAACGGACAAGACACTGAGATGGGAATAAGGGGCACTTTATGACTGTCCCTACCCTTCTGCAGGCTGCAGGCGACGCACCCAGAATGGAACCCTCGCATCATCTCCTCCATCTTGGGCCAGTAGAAGTGGGACCGCACTTTAGTCAGCGTACGTTCAACACCTGCATGGGCCAATGCTTCATGATATCGCCTCCACACCTCCTCTTGTTGGACAGCTGGACAAACAATCTGCAATTGACACTCATGGGTATTTGGATCAATCATCTTTTTGTACAACACTCCATCATGGATTGCGAGTCGTGATACATGGCGAAGCAACTGTTTTGCAATCAGGGGTAATGCTTTTCTCTCAAGGGTGGTTGGTACACCGGCAGACCTTACATACCACATAACCACCTGAAGATCCTCATCCCCTTGTTGTGCCTCTCGCCACTCATCAATCCCCAAAGCACCAAGAGCGGTGGAACCTCCGTTGGCATCAATCTGCTGGACCTCTGCAAACTGGTTCTGCTCTGTTGGGGGCACAGGTAATCGGGACAAACTGTCTGCATTGTCATGTTCCCGCCCCGCCCGGTATTTCACTATAAAGTCATAACTGGCTAGTTGGGCCACCCAGCGTTGTTCCACAGCCCCGAGCTTAGCTGTTTGTAAGTGGGCCACAGGGTTGTTATCCGTAACCACTGTAAACTTTGATCCAGTCAAATAATATTTAAATTTTTCTGTTACAGCCCACTTCAATGCTAATAACTCTAGTTTAAAGGAACTATAATTTGCATCATTTCTCTCTGCAGGGTGAAGGCTTCGGCTAGCATAAGCAATCACATGCTCCATTCCATCATGCACTTGTGACAGGACAGCACCTAAACCTTGGTGGCTGCCTATCTGTATACAGGACACAGTGGCTTTTGTTAGGCAAGACTTCAAGGTCTCAAATGCAGCCTGGCATGTAGTAGTCCACTCAATCTGACGTGTACCAGACTTTTTATCTACAGGGATGCCAACCAAGAGAGCATTTAGAGGTTGAGCGATTTTGGAAAAATTAGCAATAAAACGCCTGTAGTAGCCTGCAAGGCCCAGAAAGGCCCTTACCTCCTGGACTGTTGTAGGGATAGGCCAACCTTGAACTGCTGCTGTCTTTTCAGTGTCAGGATGTACGCCAGCCTTGTCCACCACATGGCCGAGAAACTTCACCTGCTGTTGGAAGAGCCGGCACTTGTCAGGTCTTAATTTTAACCCATAATGGGACAGCCACTGGAATATCTGATCAAGGTGGCTAAGATGGGTAGAAAAGTCAAATGAGTACACAATAATATCATCCAGGTATACCAGAGAAAAGTCTATTAAATAGCCACTTAGGCAACGCTGCATTAACTGCTGAAATGTGGCAGGTCCATTGCACAGACCAAAAGGCATACGCTGAAATTCGTATAGCCCCAAAGGGGTGGCGAAGGCAGTCTTGGGACGATCCTCTGGGTCTACACCCACCTGCCAGTACCCACTTGCCAGATCCAGAGTGCTGAACCACTCAGCCCTCTTCAAAGTGGTCAGAGTCTCCTCAATTCTGGGAAGAGGAAAAGCATCTTTGTGGGTGACGGCGTTCAATTTCCTATACTCCACACAGATTCGCCAACTCCCATCCTGTTTCTTCACCATCACCACTGGGGCTGCCCATGGACTAGCACTCTCAGAAATGACTCCCTTATTCAACATGTCAGCCAACAAGGCCTTCATTTCTTGATACATGATAGAAATCATAGACATCATAGGTCGAAACCTCTCCCGAATGGGAGGCACATTTCCAGTATGAATTCTATGCTGTACCACTTCTGTGTACCCCACATCCTCCTCACTCTCAGAAAAGACTTTAGACCATTTTCTCAAAAGTGCATCAAGATCTTGGCACTGCTGTGTGGTCAAATCAGATCTTTGCGAAAACTGACATACATGGGGAAAATGCATCTTCTGCAAGGGGGCTAGCTTCAATAAGACTCACCTCCACAATACCTTCAGTATCCAACGTTAATCCAAGGTCTCTGCATCCATAAATATCAGGGCTATTAACTTCATATAGCCGTCCAAGCTTCTGATATTTTTCAGTTTTCACTATCTCATATTTGTCACTTTTGCCTGCGCATGCGTCACGACTAAGCGTTTGTTTGTGTTTGGAGCTCCGTCGTTCAGGTGAGGATACGTTCGAGCTGCATTCGGTGCAGTTAGAGCTAGAGTCCGTGGAGAAGCAAATCAAGTCCAAATCACAGTCTTTGCTGTCCCAACTTAATTGATATAAGTACCAATGTAGAACATTATATAGAAACTGTGTCTATTCCTCGTTTAGTGAGGTCAAATATTAAATCTACTGTAGAATCTAGGAAAATTCTAATTGTGATTAAACCAGAAATTCTCAATATTAGTGAACAAAAACAATTTCTAAAGCTAGGTCTTCTAAACATTAGATCGCTCACTAAGGCGGTTATTGTAAATGAAATGGTCACAGATAATAGTTTCGATGTACTTTGCCTTACTGAAACCTGGCTTAAACCAAATGATTATTTCGGTCTTAATGAGTCTACTCCACCAGGATACTGTTAGAAGCATGAGCCCCGTCTGATTGGTCGTGGCGGCAGTGTTGCAACAATCTATAGAGATATTCTTAATGTTACTCAGAAAACAGGTCACAGGTTTTATTCATTTGAAGTACTTGTGCTAAATATTACGCCCTCTGAGATGTAAGAAAGAAATCCCTATTATCTCTAGCCTTGGCTACTGTATATAGACCTCCAGGGCCCTATGCTGATTTCCTATGCTGAGTTTGCAGACTTTCTCTCAGATCTATTGGTCAATGTCGATAAAGCATTAATTGTTGGAGATTTTAACATACACGTAGATAACACAAATGATGCGTTAGGGGCTGCGTTTACAGATTTATTAAACTCCTTTGGGGTCAAGCAAAACGTCACTGGTCCCACTCATCGTCTTAATCATACACTAGATTTAATTATATCACATGGAACCAATCCAACTGATACAGATATTATACCGCAAAGTGATGATGTCACTGATCATTACATGGTAACTTGCATTCTACGTACTGCTGAAATTTGTCATGTTGCGCCACGTTATCGACCAGGCAGAACAATCCTTCCAACCACTATAGATAGATTCTCAAATAGCTTACCTGATCTATCTCAGCAGCTCAGTGAACCCAAACAAACAGATGAACTAGAGGAAATGACTAGCACTATGAGCACCATTTTCTCTAGTACATTAGACATTGTTCCACCAATTAGATTAAAAAAAGGTTAGAGAGAAAACTAAAGCACCATGGTACAACAGTGCTACGCATGTTATCAAGAGAGAAACTCGTAATTTAGAGCTTAAATGGAAACAAACTAATTTAGAGGTCTTTAGAATCTCGTGGAAAGACAGTATGTCACATTATAAAAAGGCCCTAAAAGAAGCCAGGGTTGAGCATCTCCGCATATAGAAAATAACCAAAATAATCCAAGGTTTTTATTTAACACCGTGGCTAGACAAACAAATAAACAGACATCACCGGAGCAAAATATTCCGTACCAATACCATTTTGTCTGTTTAAAAAAAATATATATATATAAAAAAAATTATGTCAGTAAATTATGGAGTGCCACAAGGATCTGTGTTAGGCTCTCTGCTATTCTCAATATATATGCTGCCACTTGGTAATATTAAAAGAAACCATGGAATTAATTTCCACAGTTATGCTGATGACACTCAATTATATATTTCATCACGACCAGATGAAAACACTAAATTATCTAAATTGACAGAGTGTGTTAAAGATATAAAATACTGGATGACGTGCAATTTTCTGCTATTAAATTCAGATAAAACGGAGGTATTACTTATTGGTCCAAAAAACTGCCCACAAAACCTATTACAATACAACTTTAATTTAGAAGGATGTCCTGTTACTTTATCCACTAACCTGGGTGTTATACTAGACCGCAACTTGTCTTTCGAAAATTATATTTCATATGTTACAAGAACAGCCTTTTTCCACCTTAGAAACATTGCTAAGCTACGTAACATGCTATCTGTTTCTGATGCAGAAAAGTTAGTTCATGCATTCATGACCTCGAGACTAGATTACTGTAATGCTTTATTAGCTGGTTGTCCTGCATCCTCAATAAACAAGCTACAGTTAGTCCAAAATGCAGCTGCTAGAGTTCTTACTACAGTGCGTGCAGAATTATTAGGCACGTTGATTTTCTGATCATATTTTATTTCCAGGAACATTTTGCCAATTCCAAAGCATATTAATCTTAATAACTACTATTAATTTTGTATTTAATCATTTATAAGTGATATATAATTGTTCATGGAGGCTGGAAATGAAAAATGTCTTATTTTCAGGTGTGCAGAATTATTAGGCAAGTTTTCTATTACAGATAAAATAAGCCAAAAAAGAGATTTAACAAAGACTGAAAAGTAAAAAATTATTAAATGCCCATGAGAAGGATACAATACTAATGTAATACTAGAGATTGCAGTTAAGGCACTAGAATATACAATTGGACAGTGAAATGCTCATTGAGTCAGCAGGGTCAGACAAAAACAGGTGGAGAAGAAAAGACACATGTTAACTGCAAAAGAATGAAGAATTAAGGTGAAGATTTAAGTGTGAGACCATCAGGAACCCTTTAGTCTTCAGCGCCACCATTTTCCAGAACTGCAGCCTGCCTGGAGTCTACAGAAGTGCAAGGTGTCAGGGCCTCAGAGACTTAGGTTAGGTAAAGAATCCTAAAAAATGACCCCATCTTAATAAGAATCATAAGCTGAAGTGTTGTGAAATACATGAAGACTGTTTTTTTTTTATAGGCTTTATAAACAGACAGATTGAGAGTGACTCTTGAAGGACCAGCACCACATCCTCTTCTACCACTATTTGAAGAATTCATCTTCTAGAATATGTTTTAATAAGTTTTGGGAGTTTATTTTTAGTCCATCTCCTACCCTGAAGTCCGTTTTGCAGAGATTTTTTTGGGAAAATATGATCATATAACACCAATTCTATCATCTCTACACTGGTTACCTATTAAGTTCTGTATCAATTACAAAGTATTACTACTGACCTATAAAGCCCTAAATGGTTTAGCTCCTGGGTATTTAACGGAACTTCTATCGCCCAACAATCATCGCACTCTTTAAGATCACTAAATTCGAGGCTTCTGGTCATTCCTAGGATATTTACTGTAAGTCCACTAAAGGAGGGAGGGCGTTTTCACATTTAGCTCCTAAACTCTGGAATGGCCTTCCTGATATTGTTTGAGGCTCAGACTCGCTGTCCCAGTTTAAAACTAGATTAAAGATGGCTATCTCTTTAGCCAAGCATTCACATAACACTTACCTTTCATACTACAGTTGAATCGGATCGAATGCATTAATATTATGAACAGCAGCTATGCTAATTATTTCCCATCTGCTTTTCTGTTGTTATCTCGGGACGCTAGACATAAATAGAATTCGTCAGCTCCAGTTTGTATCCAGCCTCTCATGGAAACTTCAGATGCCCCAAACACCCATGAAGAGACGACTCGACGCCTGTAAAGAGACGACTCCACGCTGGCGATATGTTATGCCCTAAACTAATACATGATTAACTAACTGTATTTTTCTATGTACATTTCTGAAATGCACTTTCTGTAAAGCTGCTTTTAAACAATATGTATTGTGAAAAGCGCTATATAAATAAATTTGAATTGAATTTGAATTGATTTTTCCTACGAAAACACTGTATGGATGTATATTACAGAGTCTCACAGGGATTTTACCATCTCTTACCATGGCAATTGTTTGTGCAGCAGCCACAGGTTGTTCAGACACAGGCTCCACAAGTCCACAGTAATCACGCTGTCGCAGACCCATTCGAGCATGTCCCCAGACTATGACTTCACTCCTTGGTGGAACACGTACACCTCGTCTGTTAGCCAGCCACACATTTCCCAGTGAGCCATCTTCATGAATGCGTGCCGCAACACGTTGACAAACTGCCGTAACCTGCTGCCATGCTTGTCGTTCTCTGGTACTCTGAAACAACGATGAAGAATGCCCCTCATTCTGAAAGAGAGCACTCCAACATTGTGAAATTACGTTCATACCAATTATTAAAGGGTTCGTAGAAAATTCATCTTTTACAATGACAACACCCCGCTCTGGAACTTGGATTCCAGCAACATTAAAATCAAACACAGCATATCCAATATAGGGGATTTCGAGGCCATTTGCAGCTCTTAAAGTCAAAACAGGGGCTTGGCCCAACTTATATTTAGGGAACTTCTCCTCAAACATACTCCGTTGCATCAGAGTGACTTGAGAGCCGGTGTCCAACAGTCCTGTACACTCAATGTCCTGAATCATGACACTCACCATTGGACAGCCACCAATGAAAGAAGAAATGGTCCTTGAATTTTCTGATGGTCTTACTGGCCCCACCGCCTGGACCTCTGCAGCAGGGCAAATTAGTTTAAATCTCCATTAGGCAGCACACTTTTCTTGCAATACCTTGCTATATGTCCTGACTGTTGACAACGCTGGCAGATCGGCCTCCCCTCTGCATCCCACATATTCAAGTGCCCCCTTCATTGCCTAGAAGAAACATTTTGTGGCTGGAAATGTACATAATTAGGTTGTGCATGATTTGATTGTGCCACTGGACTAGACGACTTCAGCTCCATCACTTCCTGTGTCAGTTCTCGCATTTGTCCTTTAACTTCCTCCAGAATTTCTCGCTTTAATTCAGCTTTCCAGTCAGTCCCCTGTGAGCGAGAATCAATCCTACCAGCCCCACTAACAGCAGCACAAGCCAGTTCATACCTTGGTTGACTGTATTCTGCTTCCAACAGTAAAGCCTCTTGATGCAGATCTGTGAATGTTCCTTCTGGGTTTCGGCGTACATGCAGTGGGTACGAAAAGTATTCAGACCCCCTTAAATTTTTCACTCTTTGTTATATTGCAGCCATTTGCTAAAATCATTTCAGTTCATTTTTTTCCCCTCATTATTGTACACACAGCACCCCATATTGACAGAAAAACACAGAATTGTTGACATTTTTGCACATTTATTAAAAAAGAAAAACTAAAAAATATCACATGGTCCTAAGTATTCAGACCCTTTGCTCAGTATTTAGTAGAAGCACCCTTTTGATCTAATACAGCCATGAGTCTTTTTGGGAAATATGCAACAAGTTTTTCACACCTGGATTTGGGTATCCTCTGCCATTCCTCCTTGCAGATCCTCTCCAGTTCTGTCAGGTTGGATGGTAAACGTTGGTGGACAGCCATTTTCAGGTCTCTCCAGAGATGCTCAATTGGGTTTAAGTCAGGGCTCTGGCTGGGCCATTCAAGAACAGTCACGGAGTTGTTGTGAAGCCACTCCTTCGTTATTTTAGCTGTGTGCTTAGGGTCATTGTCTTGTTGGAAGGTGAACCTTCGGCCCAGTCTGAGGTCCAGAGCACTCTGGAGAAGGTTTTCGTCCAGGATATCCCTGTACTTGGCCGCATCCATCTTTCCCTCGATTGCAACCAGTCGTCCTGTCCCTGCAGCTGAAAAACACCCCCACAGCATAAAGCTGCCACCACCATGCTTCACTGTTGAGACTGTATTGGACAGGTGATGAGCAGTGCCTGGTTTTCTCCACACATACCGCTTAGAATTAAGGCCAAAAAGTTCTATCTTGGTCTCATCAGACCAGAGAATCTTATTTATCACCATCTTGGAGTCCTTCAGGTGTGCTTTCATGTGTCTTGCACTGAGGAGAGGCTTCCGTCGGGCCACTCTGCCATAAAGCCCCGACTGGTGGATGGCTGCAGTGATGGTTGACTTACTACAACTTTCTCCCATCTCCCGACTGCATCTCTGGAGCTCAGCCACAGTGATATTTTTGGGTTCTTCTTTACCTCTCTCACCAAGGCTCTTCTCCCCCGATAGCTCAGTTTGGCCGGACGGCCTGCTCTAGGAAGGGTTCTGGTCGTCCCAAACGTCTTCCATTTAAGGATTATGGAGGCCACTGTGCTCTTAGGAACCTTAAGTGCAGCAGAATTTTTTTTGTAACCTTGGCCAGATCTGTGCCTTGCCACAATTCTGTCTCTGAGCTCTTCAGTCAGTTCCTTTGACCTCATGATTCTCATTTGCTCTGACATGCACTGTGAGCTGTAAGGTCTTATATAGACAGGTGTGTGGCTTTCCTAATCAAGTCCAATCAGTATAATCAAACACAGCTGGACTCAAATGAAGGTGTAGAACCATCTCAAGGATGATCAGAAGAAATGGACAGCACCTGAGTTAAATATATGAGTGTCACAGCAAAGGGTCTGAATACTTAGGACCATGTGATATTTTCAGTTTTTCTTTTTTAATAAATGTGCAAAAATGTCAACAATTCTGTGTTTTTCTGTCAATATGGGGTGCTGTGTGTACAATGAGGAAAAAAATTGAACTTAAATGATTTTAGCAAATGGCTGCAATATAACAAAGAGTGAAAAATGTAAGTGGTCTGAATACTTTCCGTACCCACTGTACGTTATCAAGGCTCTCAGAAAAGGTCCATCCTCCAACCCCAGCAACAACTGCTCCTTCAGTTGATCTTCGACAAGGGCCCCTTCTGGCCTACGTCGCCGCAACCTGCAATAAAGCTCTCGTAATCGCAACACAAACGTCTTAAAAGATTAATCTTGCCTCTGTCTGCAACTGAAGAAATGTGACCTAAGGACAGGAAGAGGTATTTCTCCAGCATACAAGGTGTCTAAATGCTCAAATCTTATTGGCTTTATCCCTATCACCATCAGCCAAAACACGTATTTCCCGCTTTGTATCACCACCCAGGGCACCCATTACAATTTTAACTTTCTTTGCTTCAGGTACTTCTTGCGCTTCTAAAAGCCCTTGCATTTGTTCTTGTCTCCATACTTCAAATCACAATCAGTACCAGTAAACTTGGGCACCAGGAAACGCTGGCATCATCTTTTTTTTTTGCTTTTAAAATATTCTATCAAGTGCTGTTCCGACCCTGCCGCACTACGCCAAATTATGTCAGTGGCCAAATGACTCTAATAAGATACACATTTAAACTTTTGTAGCCGACTATGCCACCTAGAGTTAAAACTGAGACCCCAGGAACTCAATATTAAAAACAGGTTATTTACCGGAGCAGGGAACAGTGGAAAACAACACCCAGAAATAGCAGTAGAAAAACTATTTTATTACAATAAAATTGTTGGCAAGAAAGATGAATCAAATGAGAAAAAAAACAAAAAAAAAAACAGAGAGAAGCAAGTCCAAAGTCCAGATCTCCAGCTCAGGGGACCGTCAAAGTTCAACTCAGTCTTTGTTAGGCATCTGTATTACCGTAGTACGGTGTACATTTTAGGACATCCTCAGACCTCAGACATATGAAGACAAGGCATCATGCCTCAGACTAAAAGGCTTCAGTCATTGGACAAAACGGCATCGCGCCTCAGACTGAAAAGCTTCAAGTCTCAGGAAAAACTATGTCAGGTGTCAGGTCTCGTACAATTAGGCATCAGACGAAACAGCCTCAGACAAAAAGGCATCAGACATAAAGGCATCGGACGAAACGAACTCAGACATAAAGGCATCGGACGAAACGGACTCAGACATAAAGGCATCAGACGAAACGGACTCAGACATAAAGGCATCAGACGAAACGGAGTCAGACTAAAAGGCATCGGACGAAACGGAGTCAGACTAAAAGGTATCAGACATAAAGGCATTGGCGAAAACAGACTCAGGTGGAGTTTGGAGATTCGCATTGCCCGGCCCCATGTGACGTCACATGTACGCGGTTCATAGCTCGAAAGAACGCTTTACTCCACGATAGTTTGCCAACATACAAACTAGCTAGTTGAAATATGGCATCTAAGTTTTTAAATGTGCAAATAAAACTTGCGAAATGCATGTTCTCTTCTGCATACAGCGTAATTAGTGTAACATTTAATTAAAGCATATATATATATATATATATATATATATATATATATACTTTATACTTTATATATATATATATATATATATGTTTTAATGAAATGTTACACTCATTACATTGTATACAGAAGAGAACATGCATTTTGCGAGTGATTTAATTATATATACTTTAATTTAATTAAAGTATACAGTGAGGAAAATAAGTATTTGTATACACCCTGCTATTTTGCAAGTTCTCCCACTTAGAAATCATGGAGGGGTCTGAAATTGTCATCGTAGGTGCATGTCCACTGTGAGAGACATAATCTAAAAAAAAAATCCAGAAATCACAATGTATGATTTTTTAACTATTTATTTGTATGATACAGCTGCAAATAAGTATTTGAACACCTGAGAAAATCAATGTTAATATTTGGTACAGTAGCCTTTGTTTGCAATTACAGAGGTCAAACGTTTCCTGTAGTTTTTCACCAGGTTTGCACACACTGCAGGAGGGATTTAGGCCCACTCCACACAGATCTTCTCTAGATCAGTCAGGTTTCTGGGCTGTCGCTGAGAAACACGGAGTTTGAGCTCCCTCCAAAGATTCTCTATTGGGTTTAGGTCTGGAGACTGGCTAGGCCACGCCAGAACCTTGATATGCTTCTTACAGAGCCACTCCTTGGTTATCCTGGCTGTGTGCTTCGGGTCATTGTCATGTTGGAAGACCCAGCCTCGACCCATCTTCAATGCTCTAACTGAGGGAAGGAGGTTGTTCCCCAAAATCTCGCAATACATGGCCCCGGTCATCCTCTCCTTAATACAGTGCAGTCGCCCTGTCCCATGTGCAGAAAAACACTCCCAAAGCATGATGCTACCACCCCCATGCTTCACAGTAGGGATGGTGTTCTTGGGATGGTACTCATCATTCTTCTTCCTCCAAACACGTTTAGTGGAATTATGACCAAAAAGTTCTATTTTGGTCTCATCTGACCACATGACTTCCTCCCATGACTCCTCTGGATCATCCAAATGGTCATTGGCAAACTTAAGACGGGCCTTGACATGTGCTGGTTTAAGCAGGGGAACCTTCCGTGCCATGCATGATTTCAAACCATGACGTCTTAGTGTATTACCAACAGTAACCTTGGAAACGGTGGTCCCAGCTCTTTTCAGGTCATTGACCAGCTCCTCCCGTGTAGTTCTGGGCTGATTTCTCACCTTTCTTAGGATCATTGAGACCCCACGAGGTGAGATCTTGCATGGAGCCCCAGTCCGAGGGAGATTGACAGTCATGTTTAGCTTCTTCCATTTTCTAATGATTGCTCCAACAGTGGACCTTTTTTCAGCCTTGTGGAGGTGTACAATTTTGTCTCTAGTGTCTTTGGACAGCTCTTTGGTCTTGGCCATGTTAGTAGTTGGATTCTTACTGATTGTATGGGGTGGACAGGTGTCTTTATGCAGCTAACGACCTCAAACAGGTGCATCTAATTTAGGATAATAAATGGAGTGGAGGTGGACATTTTAAAGGCAGACTAACAGGTCTTTGAGGGTCAGAATTCTAGCTGAGGTGTTCAAATACTTATTTGCAGCTGTATCATACAAATAAATAGTTAAAAAATCATATATTGTGATTTCTGGATTTTTTTTTTTTAGATTATGTCTCTCACAGTGGACATGCACCTACGATGACAATTTCAGACCCCTCCATGATTTCCAAGTGGGAGAACTTGCAAAATAGCAGGGTGTTCAAATACTTATTTTCCTCACTGTATATACATACATACATACATACATACATATACATATATATATATATATATATATATATATATATACATACACACACATATACATACACATATATATATATATATATATATATATACATACACACACATATACATACACACATATATATATATACATACATAGTACAGGTCAAAAGTTTGGAAACATTACTATTTTTAATGTTTTTGAAAGAAGTTTCTTCTGCTCATCAAGCCTGCATTTATTTGATCAAAAATACAGGGGAAAAAAAGTATAATATTGTGATATTACAATTTAAAATAATTGGTTTTCAATTTATTATACTTTATAATAAATTATCATTTATTTCTGTGATGCAAAGCTGAATTTTCAGGATCATTACTCCAGTCTATCACATGATCCTTTAGAAATCATTCTAATATGATGATTCATTATCAAAGTTGGAAACAGTTCTGCTGCTTAATATTTTTCATAACATGTGATACTTTTTTAGGATACTTTGATGAATAAAAAAGTTAAAAAAATAAATAAAAAATGCAAATTTTAAAAAAAATAGAAATCTTTTGTAACAACAATATACACTACTGGTCAGTAATTTGGGGTCAGTAATTTTTTTTCTTTCTTTTTTGAAATAAATCAGTACTTTTATTCAGCAAGGATGTGTTAAATTGATAAAAAGTGAAAGTAAAGAAGATTTATATTTTTATATATATATTTTTTGAATAAATGCAGTTCTTTTTAACCTTTTATTCATCAAATATATTAGGCAGCAGAACTGTTTCCAACACTCATAATAAATCAGAATATTAGAATGATTTCTAAAGGATCATGTGATAGACTGGATGTCACATGTGACACTGAAGACTGGAGTAATGATGCTGAAAATTCAGCTTTGCATCACAGGAATAAATAATTTTTTAAAGTACACTGTAAAAAGTGAACAGTTGGATCAACTTAAAATAATTACTTCAATTGGTAACACGTAAAGAAATTAAGTTTTCTCAACTTAAATTATCACGTTTTTCACGATAAAACGTGATAATTTAAGTTGAGAAAACTTAATTTATTTAGGTGTTACCAATTGAAGTAATTTTTTTTAAGTTGATCCAACTGTTCACTTTTTACAGTGTATATTCAAATTGAAAACTATTATTTTAAGTTGTAATAATATTTCACAATTTTTTATTTTTTTTTCAAATAAATGCAGCCTTGATAAGCATTAGAGACTTCTTTCAAAAATATAAAAAAAATCGTAATGTTTCCAAACTTTTGACCTGTACTGTATATTATATTATATTATATTATATTATATTATATTATATTATATTATATTATATTATATTATATTATATTATATTATATTATAATTAAATGTTACACTAATTACGTTGTATACAGAAGAGAACATGCATTTCGCGAGTGCATGTTTTAACATTTAATTAAAGCATATATATATATATATATATATATATATATATATATATATATATATATATATATGTGTATGCTTTAACCCTCAGACGGTCCTCGGTCATTTCTGACCGATAAATTTTCTGTTTTGAATTTCTAAAAATCACAGCTTCATCGGAATATTATGAAACTTGGTGACTTTTATGGCATTAGGTATGTGAATACAAAAAAAAAATTGAGGTCATGATCCGAGCATGCTAAGTGGTCGTAAAAAAAATAGTGACGATTTTGGTCTTCGGTCAAAAATGACCGACCCATAGGAAATGAATGGGAAATTGACAAAAAGAATTTTTGTGTGTACAATCTACAAATCGGCCACAATCCTAAAAAAAAGTACACCGCTGTAAAGGGGTGACACTCTACAACATCAAGAGTACAAAAAAGACACACCCACCCACACACACACACATACACACACACTTTTATACACATAAACACCAATAAATTTTGATTACAAAAAATCTGTTTTGAATTTTTAAAAATCACAGCTTCATTGGAATGTTCCGAAACTTGGTGACTTGTATGGCATTAGGTATGTGCACGCACAAAAAAATTGAGGTCATGATTCGAGCATGCTAAGTGGTCGTAAAAAAAATAGTCACACTTGTGGTCTTCGGTCAAAAATGACCCCCATAGAAAATGAATGGGAAATTGAAAAAAAAATAAAAAAAAATGAAAAAAAATAAAAAAAACTTAATATTATTTTACAAAAAGTGTTATAATTGAATGAATTGCATTTTTTGTTACAAATTCTGTACAAAAAAAAAAGTAAATGTGTCCATAAACAGCTGGGGAATTCACATGCCTCTCCATAGAGAACTGATCTAGTGGTTACACCATGCTCCTACGCTTTCTCTCCATACTCTCACCAGATGGTACTAATCTGCTTCAAACATTTTTTTTTTGAAGGCCTAGACTCTATATTTAACTAAAATACTGTATAATTTTTTTTTTTTAAATACATATATTTATATAAATTTTTTAATTATTTTCAATGGCAAAAATAGACCATAAATATTGCATAAATATTAATAAATTCAATAAAATGATCTCAAAATACTAAATTAAAAAGAATAAATATTATAGAACAAAAATAAATTGCATTGGTTTTACTAGGATGGAGGAAGTTTCATTTTTAGGCCTCCGGTCACTTCTGACCGGGAAGGCCCAGGATGTGACTCCGAAACGAAGACCGTCTGAGGGTTAATTAAATGTTACACTAATTTCACTGTATGCAGAATGCATTTCACGAGTTTTATTTGCACGTTTAAAAAGTTAGATGACATATTTCAACTAGCTAGTTTGTATGTTGGCAAACTATCGTGGACTCAGTAAAGCGTTCTTTCGAGCTATGAACCGCGTACATGTGACGTCACATGGGGCCGGGCAATGCGAACCTCCAAACTCCACCTGAGTCTGTTTCGCCCGATGCCTTTATGTCTGATACCTTTTAGTCTGACTCCGTTTCGTCCGATGCCTTTTAGTCTGATCACTTCATATCTACACAGTTTATGAGTTTATTAAATAAAACTAGAACCCCCTTAAAATATCGGCCGATTCAAAAGTCACTCAAGTAAAATTATGCAAAGCAGGCTCGTTATCGTCCGTTATGAGGCAATAAACTGGATTTGATAGGCACACCGCAAAATAGAAGTCTGAACGAATAACTGACGTGGTTCTTCTGCCGTGAACACATTGGACTGGATAGCAGGGTTGCTGTCCAGTCCAATGTGTTCACGGCAGAAGAACCACGTCAGTTATTCACTCGTCTCCTCAGCACTCACGGTAGTCTCTCGCAGCCGGTCATCAGCCCGTCTCACACGCTGTTACTCCGACAATACTCCGCGAATCGCCGACTTTGTGATTACTCATCTACAGTGAGCTGCAATCTCGCATAGCCATAAGCCGTCTCAACGCAAGTGAAACACTCACTCTCTGATACAGGCACAACGTGATTTATCTTGCTCTCGCTGTGTTGACTTCAATTACTGGTGCACGATGCTGCCACACCAGTCTCAGGCTACGTTTATACGGAAACGATCTGAAGAGAAAACGCAAAAGTGATCACTTTTTATTCTGCGTTTAGACGAGCGTTATGGGGGGGAAATCTGCGTGCATATGGTGACGCAAAAGTGTGTGAAATTCATAGACAGTATATAAACTGGACACAGCGACCCCATAGGTTTCAACGGAGAGAAGTGAAGCAGATTAGAAGCCCTCATTTCCTGATTGCCGAGCGTACTGCGCAGACTCAAACTGAGCTTGACGACGTGGATGTGACGTGAGCAGCCTGCCTGACAGTTGTAAGTTTTCTAGTAGCTGTGCCAAACGAAATCTGAACCATTCCCTTCCGAATCTTGCAGAGACGGAAAGCGTGAGTAGGAGCTGTCCATGAGCTAGGAGCAGGAGCAACGTCATGACTCTCTATGGGCTTCTCCCTTGACTTTATCGGACTTTATGCCTCCACGTCCACCCCGATTGACTGCGAGCTTCTCTTCCTGTCTCTACGGTAATTTCCAGAGAGTCGCGTGGTTATGACGCAATCGTTAGCCTACTTTTACAAAAACTGCTTCTACGGGGCCATAACGTAAGATACAAGGTAATGGAGCCTTTTATACATTGTCGTGTTTCTTTAGAAATAAACCATGGACAAATGGAGTCTTTAAACGCCTCAGATGTAAAGTTATTCGCTGTCAAAGTGACGCCAAAATGAATGGGAGTCAATGGGATGCTAACAGCAGGTGAAGGCTTGTTAGCCAATGGCGGCTCCCGGGGGTACCTTCAAAATAATATGAAACGCTGCCCCCCTGGTGAAATTCAATGTAGCCTATATGCACCAGGCGGCTAGGTGGCAATGTGAAGCACTGATCGGTGCCTTCACTGTCTAGCAGACTTTTGCGTTTGTACCGTTTAGACGGGAACGCGGCGGTGGAGCGTTTTTAAGATTTCCACTCTGGAGGGTGGTTTCACTTTTTTTGCGTTTTTAAGCCCCAAAAACGCCATCGCCGTCTAAACGAAAGGCACATCTGATAAAATATTTTTACGTTTTCACCCGCGAGCGTTCTCGTGTAAACAGGGCCTAAGTCACAGTTGTTACGTTTTTATAGAGGAACATATTCACCGCTCCACCCCACAATCCATCACTTATTAGTTCATTGAATTATCAAAAATAGAGGTGTGGCTATGGGAATACTGCCTGCAAAAAAACACAGCAATCGACACAAAAGAAAACACAGCAATTAAATGTGATCATGCATATACATCTATATAAAATACATTGTGCAACACCTTCACTCCACAACATAAACAGGATTTAAAGCATTTTGTGATCGCATCAATGAAACCACATATTAACGGAGTCCATAACGGATGTTACCACATTCATCCTGATGAATCCCGGACAAAAGTAAAGCTTTGCCTACTCGCCACCCACTCACATAACGTGTTTGTTCTGGGACGTATTGTGAGGTAAAACACCAAAACAAACATTTCAAAATGAACAGTGCTGTACCACAACACACAAATAGCAGTTAAAATCAGAGCTGCCCTCCTTATCCTTTTCATTCAACAACTTTCCCGTTCAATCTTAACACGAGTTTGTTCATTCAACAGCATTCATGCTCTGCACTCGGTGGTTCCACAAGAGTGATGTAGAATGTGAAGTAAGCAGGGAGTGTCTTGACAAAATCCAAACACAAGTGGTCAGAAGAGACGCATTTAAAACGCATCTTTAATACTGGGTGCAAATTGGGCCTGTTGTATAGTACTAAAACAAATTACTTCTGATCTTAAGGCCCCAATATTCTCCAAGTGAAATCGAAGATTTACCTAATGTGAATCATCATTCACATCATTTTGAACAAAATCAGGCCAAAACAAAGTTTATTTGGAGGTAATTTCTAGAGTTTGAAACAGCTCTTTATTAATAATAAAATAAAACACAAACAAAAACTACCCAGAGAGGGGAAACCAAGATTTTACTGGAAAAACCACAGAAGGAACATTTAATGGTAGTCATCTGACAACAATCTGGCACAGGACTGCAAACACAAGGAGAATAAATAGGGAGCAAACAAGGCAGGTACTGAGGGAGGACAGGTGGGGCAAATTAACCAATAATCAGGTAACAAGATGGGCAGGGTTAGACAATAGAGAGGAGAGCACATGGCACAAGGAAACATTGATGACAAGCCATTTGCTCACATCAAACATGACTAAAACACAAGCACATGGCCAGTGAAAACAATCACAAGCCATGTGCTCACAAAATGAGACATGAACATGCACAAGACAATTCACATGGACAGAAGAGTGCACTGCTCGAGCTCGCTCTAAACCGTGCGCTCACACAAGACAATAGAGTAGAGTCAGGGCTCTGTCACAAAACCAAGAATAAACTAGACTGAAGTGACAGAACCCTGACACTGGCTGGTAAAGACCTTCAAATTACCATTGGTCTGTGGCGAATTATAAGCATGTGTTTCCTGCCTTCTTTGTAGTTATGTTCGAATCTTAAAGGGATGGTTCGGAGTAATTTCAACCTAGGGTCTTTGCACCATGACCTCGAGCCAAACACCCCCCTAGAAGATATTATATATATATATATATATTTCCCTTGGTCCAACATTATTAAAGTTAGAGCTTATTTAGAGATATCAGCCGAATGGCTTAGTGTAGGCGCTAATGTATCCAAGTTTGTATCTCGTAAATTACCCCACTAATAATGCCTGGAATGGTACCAAACTTCTACAGTAGTACAAATAGGTTCTGTACTCATAAAACGAGGCATTGGAAAGTTTGTAAGTACATCAGGAGTACTTACAAATCACGGAAGTTACCTCAACATCCGGATTAGCGGTAGCATAAGCCATCAGGCAAGTGTTATTTAAATAAACTCCTGATGTACTTACAAACTTTCCAATGCCTTGTTTTATGAGTACAGAACCTATTTGTACTACTGTAGAAGTTTGGTACCATTCCGGGCATTATTAGTGGGGTAATTTACGAGATACAAACTTGGATCCATTAGCGCCTGCACTAAGCCATTCGGCTGATATCTCTAAATAAGCTCTAACTTTAATCATGTTCGACCAAGGGAAAAAAAAGCTTCTGGGGGGGTGTTTGGCTCGAGGTCATATAAATTAAAGTTGTACTTCTAAATGAAAGTGACACTGACTCTGACACTGTATTTCTTTTTTCTTTTTTTTATACTTTTTTTTTTCTTTTTTTTTACTGTATTAATGTAATACAGTAAAGATCATCAAAACGCATCTCCCAGCAGCGTTGTGATATTCCCCAACAGTATACCAGTACAAAGGTATAGGTAACTTATTTTTACCCCTAAGCAAAGAATGACAAAGAGCTTCGCTGTGAGTAATAACGGGGTCTTAAGTGTATGAGTGACTGACACTAAAGGATTCAGCAATATTGAAAGATTATCTTCATAAAAATGACTCCTCACTTATATCATATACCACTATTTAAATATTTAATCAAAGGAAAGCCCCATTCTAATTCAAATGTCTGGGTACATCTCCAAATATCCGCTCACCCTAGATCCCCCACTACCCTCATTACACTAAAATTTAAGTAAACATACAAAGAATGTTTTACTTTTACACACCAAACTCTGAGAGTCATTTAAGTGTCCAGAAAGCTATTTCTATTATGTCCCCCTTCATCAGTTTACTATATATCACACCCATGCATCATAGCAGTCTTGAAGATTGAGTCTGACACCTGTAAGTGGTGAACCAGCTGTGGCTGGAGGCCTAAACTATTAGAGAAGAGTAGAACCACAGTGACTGAGGCCATTACTGCAAAAATGAGTGGAACTGGAGTTATTACACACAAAGCCAATACACTCTGATTGATGACAGCCTTCATAACAGTTACAAGGGTTTTTCTCTACTGAGAGCACACTCTGATACTCTTAAAGGTGCTTTTTTGTGTGTGAGGCAGAGAGTGGTAAGCATGGTATTGATCTGTAAAGCTACACATCTTTACAATGACATGGTTTTCGAAATATATTCATCCTCACTGCTTCCACCTATCAGATCGCAGAACATCTAATACGTCCACTGGTTGATACATCTCTGTCACGAATGTTGAGACGCAGCCATCAGCCAGGGAGAACCTGCTGTTCTGTCCCATGATTCCAGTCATAGCACACAAAAGCACATGGCACTGGAGATCCAGCCTGCTTATTTAGTCAATGGGACCCTTCACAAGCTACAGTATTTAGTTGGATGAAAAGGCCTATCATTTTACACCAAAGGGAATGTTTCCGAAGCAGCTATGGGGGCTTTTGCTAGCTGACAGCACAGTACACTCATGATTAAGACATCCTAGTAACAATACATACCAATAGATTAATACGTTCCTCCCTTTGAAAAAGGCAAGGCTGTGAGTGCTACTTCAAATTCTGGGTCCCAGGAGCATCTTTGTTCTTGATGTCCTGTTTTGATTCATTAAACTGAAGCTGCATAGTATCTGTTAGCAGAGACAAACGCACCAGTTCACTTTATCTCTGTCCAACTAGCAGCCATAAGTCACAAAGGAAATGGCCTTCACAACTACAGCATGCTGGTCTGTGCTGTAATACCAGTCCACTGGGACAATTAACAAGCTTAATGCATGGCACTCCGAAACTAATTGTGTCTCTGTCTAGTGATACTGAATGTAGAGAAAAAAAAAATATATATATATTCACAGAATTTCTTTTTGAAATAGTCATAAAATTATAATTACAAGTTAGAATATTTAGGATAATTTGGGTGTTTCCTCAACTATTTCATATGTTTCTGAAACATTTCTACCATTTCAAATGATGTTTTGTGCTTGATAATGATAATTGTAAAAAAACAAAGAAATTATCAAATGGCAAATGTCTTTGTCTAGATAAGGATATTTCATTTATTTTATGTATCCAAATTACACATTATTGACTGAAATGACTGAATAACAGTCATTATTTGTTACATTTATTTTCACAAATGACACAATAAACATTCAATATTGTTTAAAATACAAATAGAATGTTGTGTTTGTTTCATTGTTTTTGACTGTTTTACTATTTTAAGATTGAAAATTGTATCTGATAAGGGTAAAACAATAAAATCTATACATAAATGGCATTTGAAATGTGGCAAAAATAAATGACGGCAAATGATTACGTAACAGTTTTAATGCAACCTTTAAAGAAAATGTTGAAATCTTATAATTTTGAGAAAAATGAATCCCTATGACAGAAAAGGTCCTGTATTTATATTGTGTACTTTTTTGTGACTGCTGCTAACTGTCACATCTACCATCAAACCTGCCACTCCATCCTCCCGCCAAACGAGGGAGCCATCTCTTGAATTCTAACATCTGGTTCCCTCCACACTTGTTCTACACAGACTTGGTTGTCCACTATAACTTTGTGTGGCGAGGGTCAGGTACCGGAGGGAATGATAAGAAAGCACCAACAATTAAACTAACGTTCGACTACGCCACCCGGTATATACCGGGAACTACCAGCCCCAGGACAGGGTGGGCACACAGGTTCGTTACCGTAAAATGGGTGAGCAGAGAGACATAAGCCAGGGAGTATCAAAGATGAGGCAGTTTTATTCAAATACAAAATTTAAAACCATCAATACATTAACATCTCAAGGGCTCAATATTCACGTCAAAAAAAAAAAGAAACAACACTTTACAAAACTTCCATATAAAGAAATAAAAAAAATTTAAAATAAAAATACACAAGAAAGCTTAAGGGAGGGAGATGGACTGCTGTGACCCTCAATTCACACACCACGCTTAATACCCACACGCACATCCACTCTGGTGAGGTCACTCAAATAAACACGGCACTCAACGTGAACCCCGTTAAACAGCAGCTAAACCCCTCCTCTGTACACTTTCTCCCTCACTCTGTCCCAAAATAAAGAGTCCGTTCACAAACATGAAAAAAAGATACTAAGAATACACAGACAATATTCAAATCGATCTCATCTTGTAACTGAAATTAAATTTTAAACCTACAAAATAAATTACATCACATCTCGTGCACACGAAAACAAGCACGGAATAAAACGAAAAGAGAAATAACAATGATTACAATTCACAACACAAACCAGAAGAAAACATTAAACCAAAGAAAAATAAAACAACAGACAGGGGCCAGGGCCACAATCAACTCGCACACCTGACGAGCGAGCCGGCCTGAGAACACCAGCCACGCTTCCACTTTTGCTCTCCCTCTTCGGCGAGCAATCGTCCGGGCCCACATTTATAACACACACACACACACACACACACACACACACACACACACAAAGTTCACTCCAACAAAACAATGACCGGAATAAGCCCAGACAAGGCAGCAGTGCGTTACGTCAACAGACGCGCATCTCGTCCCGTAATATAGAGGTGAAACCCTTGCTCCTGTCACTCAATCTGTCGAACATGAAACAGAAAAATTACTAATAAAACAATAAAAGAGACAAACCACGCGAATGGCCCTCATATTCTCAGCGCAGCACTATGCGTGATCGCTGGCCTCAACATGCCGCCGGTTACTCGTCAATGAACTACACAGACTCAAAATAGTAAATACACATTCCATTGACGAAAATCCTCAAAACAGACATACCAACCTCAAAACCCGGGGCAGCCTGTGCACGGCAGTACAGAGCCGAGACTGCACTTCAGCTACTCTCCCATTCATAAATGGGGACTTCCGTAAAGGGGCGGTACGGGTGACAACGCATCCCAAGTGACAAAAACCTCCCCATTTTATACCATGACACCAGACTGCTGATAGGTTCAATGTTTTCACATGACACTGGCCAATGATCAACACGGGTACACTTCACCCTGCTACATTTGCAAAGTCTTGTTCATCCCTATTGTTGGCAATTCAATCTGATATTTCCCTTTGTGTTTTGACCTGTGCTGCTTATCTGTTTTGTTTCTCTGCCTGTCATTTTGGACTTGTTTACTTGGACTGTTTGACTCACTCTGTACCGACCTCTGCCTTTTTGTTGAACCTGCTTTTGTTTAGCTCAATAAACATCCTTGCAAATAAATCCACATCCGTCTTCCGAGTCTTCCAGGTTAGAGAAGACTTTGCCACCTATGGATCCAGTGGATGCTTCGGCCCAAGCTACGTTTTCATCTTAAGCAGCCATGTTGATAGAACACGGCCATCCGCTCAACCGCCTCTCTGTCATCCAACCTGCCTCACCAGCCACTGAGATGGGACCCAGCATCAGCACCATTATGGGTACTCCCCTGCTCGGATTCAGCATTCCAGGATGCTCCAGTATGCTGCCAAGAATTTCTTCTGCAATGCTCCATTTACATCGCCCAACAACCACAAGCATTTGCGAATGGCCAGTTCCTTGATCACTAAAAGAACTACAACGAGTCTTTCAGCATTGTAGCAACACTTCTTACTTCTCTTCTCCGTGAGGTGGATGTCTCAGAGTGATTCTTTTCAATTACAGTTAAGCTGTTATTTCCTACACATCCACTACTTGGGTAATAATTGAGAAACAAAGGCCTTAACATTTTACGCTTGCGTATCAACTTCCAAGGGAACCAGAAGGATTTTTGGACACCTTATTTTTTTCTTTGGTTTCTTTGATTTGTTATACACAACCTTGTGATGTGTTGAGTGTGTTTTGATTCATGTTTGTATTTCTGTTCTAGCGTTTTGCTGTCAGTGTGTTAATTAATTCAGTCTTCCTCTGTCCCCTGCCTGTTTGTATCTATGGTTTCTAATTGATTGTGTTAGTTCTGTTCAGGTGTGTCTTGTTAATTAGGTCCTCAGTTCTCTGTCTATATATACCCTCAGTTAGCTTCTGGGGCCCATTCTTTGTACGTTGCTTAAAACATCTGAGATCAGATGAGACATCCAAGATGATATCATTGTGCTAATCATGATCCGGCTATTTGGGTTCTTTGAACACACCTGTTGTTTATGATTAGTATCGCTGGATTGAGTTATCTGAGATAATTGCGCGTTCATGCGCTGGTTTAAAAGGGGATATGTATCGATAGTAGAAACATTGATCAGCAACACTGCTATTGGCTGCTCAGCGTGGCCAAAGAGCGGGCTCAGTTTTCTCCTCAGCAGAGCAAGAACTAATAGTCGAAGTTTATTCGGAATTTTAATGTTTAATCAAAACGCCAGAGAACACCTCAAAGTATGCAAAAGCCAGGAGAGAGGGCTGGCAAAAAGTAGCAGACAATTTAAATCTGTTAGAAGTGGCCATGTTAGATGTTTTTATCACTTATTAGCCTATATTTTTGTATTTTAATAATTGCATAATTACTTTGTTCATTGTAATGTCAGAGTCACCACACTAGAACATGGGAACAAATAAAAGTGAAGTACAAAAATATTCTACATAATGGTAATTTTTTGTCTTTTATAAAAGGCACTGTTAAATAAATGGTTGTCCGATTATAAAAGCAACCTTTATACATTTGTTTCTATATTATTTGTATATTTAATGTTCTGTGTGCAATAAATTAGCTGGCTGTTAGCTGGTTTTATACCATATGGTGCAAAATGTATTTGTATCTATTAATGTTACATAACGTGGTAGTGGAAATATCACGCAGACGAAGGAGGATGATAATAATTGTCTTTAATGACACAACACAGGAACCAGGAGAAAACCACACTTAACATTAACGAGAAGGGAGAACACAGGGTCTATATACACAGAGCAAACAAAAGGAACATAATTTGATAATTAACAGGACAGAGGTGAAGGAGATGACTAATTAGACAGGGAAAACTGGGTCACAGGACTAAACCAAAAACACGATGAAACAAAGGAGACAGACCATACATGTAAAAATTAATACTATTGAATACTATTCTGTGTAATATACTACTTGTGGTGTTATACTGACCTCTGTTACAGACATTTTTGGTGAGCCAGGAAGGAAGATAATTACAACCTGAGCACAAGTTATTTATTGAACTGGATTCAAGTGATGTCCGTAGTGATGATGCTGGTTCATATGTGACATCTTCTGACTAGAGCACTTCCATCCTGCAAAGATTCAAAACAAAATCGCAACCTAAAAGACCAAAAATGAACTCTATCATACCTAATACATTACAGAACATCTGATCAAGTTGTGAGGAAAAAGACCCCAAAGTCTGCATTGAATGCACTTCTCCTGATAAATTAAACCCACCTGAAGTGCAATGCATAGTTGTCGAACATGTCAAAATGACACTTCTGCAGTGCAGGCACATCCAAAATGGCTGTGTTCCTTCTCTGGGTGAGTTCCATAACCCCCAGGTGAAGCTGACTTTGATACATAGTGCCTCCATGTTGACCTTTTGCTAAATAATTCCAGATATTCAGAGGAGAATGACCTTTGAAAGTCTCTTATCACCAGCCTCAGATGTGATCAAGCAACTTGGTTCCACTGCTCCTCTACAGGATTATAAAAAACGTATTGATTCTGCTTATGGGCTGGTTAGCGATAAGATCTTTGCCAGGTTCCTAAACACTCATCAGGACAAGGGTGAAAAAGCTTCTGACTATTTACAGAGACTGCAGACCATCCTTAGTACTATTGTCAGGCGTAAACCAGTCCTCTGCAAATCGCCACTCACTGAAATAATTCCAGCTTGGGTGCTGGAATCCTTCCCTGCTACTTACCCTACAGCTTGAGTCTAAAACAAAGACACCACCTGACTTTGCTGAGCTGTTGTTATTATTTAGATCTGAAGAGGACAGAAGAGCTGCAAAAGTCACACACAGTTTGCTACTGATGTCTCTGCTTATGGCGACCCTGGTGTCTTGCAAGCTTGCCTGTCTTAGAGTGAGGCATTGAGAAAGCAAGTGGCTGATCTACAAATGCATAAATACATATAGAATGAGGCATTGAGAAAGCAAGTGGCTGATCTACAAATGCATAAATGCATATAAATACGCAGCAAGTAACGAGTAAACCACCAAAACCATGGTTCTGCTTTAGATGTGGAGATGGCCATGTAGCCAGACTATAAAGAGCTTAAAGCCAAACAGGATGACTGGGCAAAGAGAAATGGATTGCCGTTAAACTGGGTCGGGTTTCAGTAATGGGACATACTGGGGCTCTTTGCAGAAAGAAGCACCCCAATGATTGAATGAAAAAAGAATAGAGAGTCAAGCCCATTCCAGTGTTTCAGCTTATGACAGTGAATTAATTCCTGCTATTGTAGAGATGCACTGCTGAAATTGTCATGGAAAAGAACCCCTGTATCTCCCTTCTCGGTTCAGGGTCACAGGCAATTGTGTCCAAGTCTTTCTATTATACTTGTCACCCCGTCCAATCCTCTCCCTGGACAATCTCATTGAGGTCGAAGGGGCTGGAGGGCAGACTGTGCCATATTTGCCATATTGGATACGTTGTCTGCAGCTGGAAAGGCTCCCATTGTGGTAGAGCTGTGCGCTCGCTCCAATCTTCCTGGGTCGTTACTTCATTGCAGTTTTGTCCCACAAGTCCCAGAAGAAAATCATTGAAAGTTCCTATCCTTCCTCAGAATGGAACGGCCCACAAAATCACTCTTCCAAGAAAATTATACTTAGCTGAGCTTTAGGTTCCATCTGCTCTGTCTTCGCTGAGGTCACCTCTGTTGAGCAGAAAGAGACTAAATGTATGCCTCCCTCCACTGTGGTTAGCTGCAATGCTATGTGTTCTACCAGCCATGATAACAAGATCACTTTTGATTTTACCAACTAACCTTTCTTTGGAGGATGGAGAAACAGAATTGCAGAAAAGCTCAATTCCATTCCCATAGTTTTTGCTATGAATGATCTTGAATACAGACACCACAGCAATTAAGCACAGAAATTGCCTCCCTTCCTGAAGATGAAGTCTAACAGTCTCAGGCCCATCCATCCTTCTGATTATGAGACTTTTAGACTTCATCTTCAGGAACTCAAGGAAGCAAACATCATCCGGGAGTCCGAAAGTCCATTCACTTCACCCATAGTTGTCGTGAAGAAAAATGGTTCCATTCAGCTCAGAAAGTTGAACAATCAGATGATAAAGGACTGCAACTGCCAAACACTGAAGAGACTTGAAAAACAAGGACTAATTTAAGTGTATTTAAGTTCCCCTCTCACTCCTTTTCTTGGCTGGTTATTGTTTGAGCACACGCTCACTGTTTCGTGGTTTTCTTTATTATTAATAAACCTTTGCTATGTTGTATCTTCTCCTGACCTTCGTCTTCTTTGATCCGTGGACGTTACAGAATAACCAGCCAAAAACAAAGAGTCAGCATGGGAATTCTTCTCACCCCGGTTAACCCAGCTCACTCTCTACTCACCACTTTCCAAGACGGACTTTCTATAGAGGATTACATCGCCGATTTCCTGGAACTCTCTGCTGGGGTAAGCTGGTCAGATGATGTCTTTAAATCTGTCTTTTGGTTGGGCTTAGACAATCATCTGTACCAGCAAGCCCCAGCAGCAGCTTTTCCAGGAACCTTCGCCAGTTACCTTGATCATGTGTTGTGGTTGAGTGGGTCAGCCCTCACCGTTGGTGAGGCTGAAGATGACATCACCACTCAACCACACACACCAGCCATCTTCACCACGCCAACCATCATCATCCGGAAGTCAGCCGAGCCTGCACTTCACGCCAGTCCAGCCGAGCCTGAGACTGTGAGCGTCATGCCTGACGCGCCTGTGACAGTGAGCGTTATGTCCGCCGAGCTAGAGACTGACAGCGTCATGCCCACAGAGCTTTTGTTTTCTTTTATCCCGCCGAGCTTGAAGCTCCCTTCGCTGCTGGTTCCGTCCAGCTCAAAGCCCTCTTCATCGCTGGTCCCGTCCAGCACAGAGCCCTCTTTGCCGCTGGTCCCGTCCAGCTCAGAGCCCTCTTCGCCGCTGGTTCCACCCAGCTCAAAGCCCTGTTCGCCGCTGGTTCCGCCCAGCTCAAAGCCCTCTTCATCGCTGGTCCTGTCCAGCTCAGAGCCCTCTTCCCTGCTGGTCCCGTCCAGCTCAGAGCCCTCTTCGCCGCTGGTCCCGTCCAGCCCAGAGCCCTCACCGCTGGTCCCGTCCAGCCCAGAGCCCTCACCGCTGGTCCCGTCCAGTACAGAGCCCTCTCCCCTCATCCCGTCTGCTCAGCCGGAGACTGTTCACGTCCCGTCTGCCCAGCCAGAGACAGTTCATGTCCCGGTTCCAGAGCCTGTCCCAGAGGCTTGTCTTGATGCCGTCACTCTCCCCAAGACATTTTTTTGGGGGGGCCATATGTCCTCGCCCACGGCCACCAGAAAAGTCCTCACCGCCGTGGCCGCCCGAAGGGTCCTCTCCGCTATGGCCACCTCCTTAGCCTGCTTCGCCATGGCCACCTCCTCAGCCTGCACCGCCATGGCCATCTCCTCAGCCTGCACCGCCATGGCCACCTCCTCAGCCTGCACCGCCATGGTCTCCTCCTCGTCCCGCGCCGCCGGGGTCGGCGATACCATCCTAGAGTCTCCTGTCTGTCATCTCCCTGTCCACTCTCCGGTCACAGACTCCAGGATGCCCCATTTACTCAGGATGAGTAATGTCACATTCACCACCTTCTTCATCGTCTGTGTCTTCACTACACTTCCCAGAATCCTGTCATCACCTGCACCTGCTCCTCATCACCCTCATCATCATCATCATCACCGTCACCTGTTGTCTTTGTCATTATCTGTGTATTTAAGTTCCCCTCTCACTCCTTTTCTTGGCTGGTTATTGTTTGAGCACACGCTCACTGTTTCGTGTTTTTCTTTATTATTAATAAACCTTTGCTATTTTGTATCTTCACCTGACCTTCGTCTTCGATCCGTGGACGTTACAATATCTTTATAAACATTTAAGTGTCTACTTTTAAATTATCTTATTCAAAAACAAAAACAAATATTCTCTGTTTATGTAATCTGTATGAAAAGAGAGAGATGTCAGTCGTTCTCATGGCAACTCATTATCTGCTAATGTGAACATGCCTACGGAGAGTGCATGCTATTGAAATACAAATGATCCGAGGCAATCCATGCAAACCTGTCAACGCCCACATCAGGTCGATAAAACGCATCAAGTTTAATCAGATTTTTGTACTTTACTTCATCTTGCGACGTTGTGAGGAATAATAATAACGTAATAGTAATAATAATCCTGGAAAATTTTACCTCAGAAGTGCTGGTTTCGGTTTCATTCCGAGGAGCAACCCAGCTGAGGACTATGAATAGTAGGTTCTTTATTCTTAAGTTCTTTGTTCTAATCGCGATATGGAATAGTGTCTGTAAACCGCAAAAAGACAGGGTTTTTTTCCATATAAATGTGAATTGCGTATCTATGTGAGTGAACGGCACAGATGTGCGCTGTTGTTTATATAGCTACACTGAGATGAGTAAAAATCTACTGAAATATGTTTAAATAAAATGTCTTTGTATAAGCAACATATTAAACTGCAAATTAACATTTATATGCCCTATATATATATTATAAAAACAACATGTTACAGACGAACTATGAATGTTTAGACAAGATTTCGTTGACTAGTTTTGGATAGATTATAAAGTTTTTACTGTAAAATAGACTACTGCCACATCAAGCTTTTGTTCGCCAATTTCTGCTCATATGTTAAATATATAGTATGGGATGTTGTGTCAAAAATAAAGTAGGTATATTGAATAATCAACTAAGATGTTTTTATAGTGTTTGTTCCAATGTATATTCAAACTAATGAATCCTTAACTTTGAAATACATACAGTATGATAAAAATTTATGCTTTTTACATAGAAAGATTACACTTGAAATATTATTGTAATTGTTGTTGATTTACATGTGAAAACCTTTTATTAAAATAGCAAAAAAATACTTACAAGGTAGATGTAAACAAAATCTTAAGATGTCAGTATAAGCCTTCTCATTAAATGATTTATTATTGAATTAACTGCACAATTACTAGAAATGTTTACCTTGGATATTATACAATTTGCAGGCATACAAAATTTGTGAAAAAAGTTTGTTTTGCATAAATTTTTTTCCAGATGTTTCCAATTCTAACTTTGAACCAATTCTATAGAATGGCCCATAGCCTATTTGAAGAGGATTTGTTTCCAGGTATGACTGTGTACTCAAAATGTGCTTTTGACTTTTATTTATATTTGGATTATATTGTTAACTATTCTAAATAAATTAAAAGTAATATATATATATATATATATATTTCTTTTTTCCTCACATTCTTTCTAGTAGTTCCCTCTCAGTGGGCTCATTATGCGGCTCATTGTCTTAAGTGTGAATCACAGCATTATTCATGATCATTCATGCACCCACACATATTGCCTTTCTAAACAAAAAGTATCTTACAAAATTTAAATCAATAGATTGTTTTATGTGAATGAGTAGGCAAGATCATTTTCAGATAATTTTCAAGCAAAAACTCTAGGCGACAACATCCATTAGTCAAAAGTCGTGAACACATATTTAGTACGTTGTTTTTTAAATAACCATGCATAAACATTATTCTCTCAAAAATACAAACACTGTAAGTGCACTCCTTCTGTCACATTGGCTTTCCCATCATGAACTATACTTCCCATAACCCATTGCCTGGACGCATTATTGTTTAATCACTTCCACCTGTGTGTCTTTACCCTTGTCTATTTAAGCCCTGTTTATTCAGTCATTCTCTGCGAAATCTTGTACGTCACACTGCATTTCTGAGCATGCTCTCATTTCTCCTGTGTTTTGGTTTTGACCTTCTGCATGATTTCCTGGATTCCCTTGTTTGTCCATGCTTTCTACCCTTGATGGATCGACTGATCGATTGCTCCTGTCTGCCTTGCTGCTGGTTTGCGTATGTAAGCTCCGTATAGCTTTCTGTTTTGAATCTCTATTTACTATCATTTTGTTTATATTGCTAAATATAACTTACTCATCAACATATATTAGATATAGTCTAATATTGCCTATCACATTAATCTGACATCGCTAGCTTTTATCTAAATCGTTATCGCTAGCACAACACACTAGTATCTTGCTAGCCTGTTTACCTGCCATCCGTGCTTTGCTGTCTTTTTTTTTTTTCTTGCGCGCGCTCGTGCTTTTTACGAGTCTATCAAACAACAGTGGTAAGTAGGATCAGTCAACAAACACGGTGAGTAATGTCTTCTCCTGTTATTGTCACTTGCACTTCGTGTCACATGTATAGCATAGCCTTCTCTGTCAGCACAGAGGGCTTTTCATGTGATAAATGCAGGGAGATAGTCAGGCTGATGGAGAAGATTTCAGAATTAGAGACACGCATCCCAACTTTAATCGAGGGTAGTAAGAATGCAAGGGCTTTAGATACTGCTTTGGATGTGACTAGCTTAGTGAACTCTGTACATTGTTCGGTTCCGGCTATAGAGCCTGTGCAGCAGGGCAACTGGGTGACTGTGAGACGCTGTAGTCGCTGGACAAAACACCACTCTTCCATTCCGATTACCATAACAAACAGATTCTCCCCACTCAGTGAAACACCCACTAAGAATCCTGTTGAAAGTGCCCTAGTTACTGGCGATTCTATTACACGGAACGTGAAAATAGAGACACCAGCCACCGTAGTCACATGTTTGCCAGGAGCCAGAACACCTGACATCAAAGCAAATTTTAAAGTGCTGGCTCTAAGATTATTATTCATATTGATAATAATGATGTTCGACTTCGCCAGTCGGAATTAAAAATTAAAAACTAAAATTAACGTTACAGAGGTGTGTGAACTCGCAAGTACAATGTCAGGCAGTGTAATTTGCTTTGACCCCCTTCCTATTCGCCAGAGTGATACTTAGTAGACTGTTCTCACTCAATGGCTTGCTGTCTAAGTGGTGTCCACAAAATAATATTGAATTCATAGACAATTGGAAAGGTTTTTGGGGCAGACCTGACCTGTTGAAAAGAGATTGTATTCATCCCTCCTGGGATGGTGCTGCTCTTCTCTCTAGTAATATGGCACATAGTCTTAGAGCTCAAACATGAATTGGGACTCAGGTCAGGAAGCAGACAGATTGGCTAAACTGACCGTCTACTTGCTTTCTCACGTCACTGAGGTCAGATAATTCCCATGAGCTATCATCATTTTGTAACGAAACAGACACTCCAAACAGGTGAATTGAGATGCGTGACAGTTTACTGAATAAATATAAAAGCAATAACGGGAACTGTAGAGATGGAGGTAATGACGGAGGGAAATGGATCCGGAGACACTGACTGTCTTTGAAGATGATGGATGACAACTTGGAAGATGAAGCACACACCAGTGTTGGAGAGAGACGTGATGATATGCAGGCACGATGAAGGAGACGAGGAGGAAGATGAATTCAGAAGACACAGGAGGATCTGGAACATGGACTGGAAGACGCAGATACTTTTGACGAAATAGCTTTAAAGGTAAGCGAAGAGGCTTGGGTAGTCCTTACTCATGTACGAGACCAGACAGAGTGTCAGAGTGACGTGTGTGCTTATAAGTGCTTGAGATGATGGTGTGCAGGTGCTGGTGATTAATATTCAGGTGATAGTGATCTCAGTGATTGGGTGGTAGTGGAGCCTGGCTGATCCCTGACAGTACCCCCCCCCCCCCCCCCTCCAAGGCCCGCTCCTGAGGGCCGTGGACCCCGACGTCGTGGTGGTCGGCCTCTTCCTCGGGGTGCTGGACGGTCTGGGTGAGATTCGTGGAAGGCAGTAAGGAGAGTTGGGTCTAGGATGTCGTCTCTGGGTGTCCATGAACGTTCCTCTGGTCCATAGCCCTCCCAGTCCACAAGATACTCCAGACGACCACCACGGCGCCGGGAGTCCAAGATCTCTCTGACCGTGTAGATGGTTCCATCCTCCTGAATTGGTGGAAGAGGGGGTTCCTCTGTCGGGCCAGGCTCTGTGGAGGGAACAGATACAGGTGAGTGATAAGGTTTGAGGAGTGAAACATGAAATGTAGAGTGGATTCTGTAGTGTGAAGGTAACCGGAGTTGGTAGGTGACGGGGTTGATTTGTCGGGTGATGGTGAAGGGGCCAACATATCTGGGACTCAGCTTCTTACAGGGCAGGCGCAGTTTGATGTCCCGTGTGGACAGCCAGACTTTCTGCCCGGGCTGAAAGATGGGTGGTTCCGTCCTCCGAGCATCAGCCTGGAACCTTTGCCTGTGCACTGCCCTTTGAAGGTGATGATGAGCGTCGTCCCAGACCCTCTCACTCTCTCGGAACCAATAGTCGACGGAGGGAACGTCGGAGGGTTCCCCGGACCATGGGAACAGTGGAGGCTGGTAGCCGAGCACGCACTGGAAGGGAGTGAGTCCAGTAGCAGCCTGACGGAGGGAGTTTTGTGCGTACTCGGCCCAGCCTAGGAATTGGTTCCAAGAGTTCTGGTGGCCATGGCAGAAGGTTCGTAGAAAGCGACCAGTCTCTTGAATTTTTCTCTCCGTTTGGCCGTTCGACTGTGGGTGGTATCCAGATGTCAGACTAATGGTCACACCTAGGAGCTTGAAGAACGCCTTCCACACTTGGGATATGAATTGGGGGCCTCGATCGGATACAATATCTTCGGGAATTCCATAGTACCGGAATACATGGTTGAAGAGGAGTTCTGCAGTAGTCATGGCTGTGGGTAGACCTTTAAGGGAGATTAAACGGCATGATTTAGAGAATCTGTCAATTATTACAAGGATGCAGGTATTACCGTCAGATGGAGGTAGATCTGTGGCGAAGTCTACTCCCAGGTGTGACCAGGGCTGATGGGGAACAGGTAACGGTAGGAGCTTGCCGGATGGAAGGTGGCGTGGAGTCCTTGAGATGGCGCAGTCATGACATCCTTGTACGAACCTTCTCACGTCCCTAGCCATATTTGGCCACCAGAAGCGATCTTGTAGCAGTGAGAGGGTGCGGTTGGCCCCTGGATGGCCAGTGCCCACTGATGTATGTGCCGAGTGAGTGAGATTAGTGCGTTGGGACCTGGGAACGTAGATACGGTCAGGAGGACACCCCGGCGGAGATGGCTCGGAGACACTGGAGGAGAGTTGTTGGTCGAGTGACCACTGGATGGGACATGCAAAGATTTTCTTAGGTAGGATGGGTTCAGGTTATTCTGTTTTCTCTTCAGAAGTGTGGATACGAGATAGAGCATCTGCCTTACAGTTTCTTACACCAGGACGGTAGGAGATAGTGAAGTGGAACCGGGTGAAAAATAAAGCCCATCTTGCCTGTCTGGGGTTGAGTCGTTTGGCTTCACGGAGGTATTGCAGATTTTTGTAGTCAGTAAATACTGTGAAGTTTTCCTTGGCCCCCTCCAACCAGTGTCTCCATTCCTCTAAGGCAAGCTTTATTGCAAGTAGCTCTCGGTTACCGATGTCGTAATTCACCTCCGCCGAGGTTAATTTCTTGGAGAAGAAGGCACATGGATGGAGACGAGGTGGCTTCCCCTGCTGCTGAGATAATACCGCTCCTACTCCAGTGGTCGAGGCGTCTACTTCCACAATAAACGGCTTATTGGGATCGGGGTGGACTAGGAGTGGCGCATTGGTAAAGGAATCCTTGAGGTTCTGGAAGGCTTAATGGGCAGATGGTGTCCAGGACAGAGACTTGGGCTTATTTCTGAGGAGATTGGTTAGTGGCGAGGTGATGGAGCTGTAATTGTGGATGAACCGGCAGTAGAAGTTAGAAAATCCAAGAAAACGCTGAAGTTCTTTGATGGTTGATGGGATGGGCCAGTTTCTGACAGCTTCTACCTTCCTCTCGTCCATCTGGATGCCGTGTTCACTAATGTTATAGCCGAGAAATTGGGTGGTGGACTGGTGGAATGAGCATTTCTCGGCTTTGAGAAAGAGCTGGTGTGCACGGAGGCGTTGAAGGACCTCCGCAACGTGGTAGCGGTGTTCGGCCAGGCTCCGGGAATATATCAGAATATCATCGATGTAGACGATTACCGTACGATGGAGAAATTCCCGGAGCACCTCATGCATGAAATCCTGGAATACGGAGGGGGCGTTTACCAGGCCATAAGGCATAACCAAGTACTCGTAGTGTCCTGTTGGAGTCACAAAGGCAGTTTTCCATTCGTCCCCCTCACGTATCCGGATGAGGTTATAAGCGCTGCGGAGGTCCAGCTTAGTGAACACGGTCGCTCCACGGAGTTGTTCCAGGGCTGCTGGGACGAGAGGAAGTGGATAACGGAATTTAACAGTAACTTTGTTGAGGCACGGTAATCGATGCAGGGCCGCAAGCCTCCGTCCTTCTTCGCCACAAAGAAAAAACTCGAAGCAGCAGGGGAGGTGGAAGGGCGGATGTAACCTTGTTGGAGGGCTTCTTCCATGTACTCCTCCATGGCCTTCTGTTCAGGAAGAGATAGTGGGTAGATTTTATCGTGGGGCACTGGCGCATCTGGAAGAAGGTTGATGGCACAGTCCCATGGCCGATGTGGTGGCAACGATGAAGCCCATTTGGGACAGAAAACGTCGCTAAAGGGGGCGTAATAGGTTGGAATGTCGATAGACTGTTCCGTGAGTGTCAGGCGGGTGTTATCCACTTGCATGGGGACTGGTTCTGGAGTGCTGGTATCCTCTGGCTGGCGGCGCGGGAAAGGTGATAGCTGGCCATGTAGATCCTCCATACAGGGCTCCATACGACGATCGGTGCGGATGGCGAGTTGCATGAACCGTTCAAGACCCATGGAATCGTCGTATGCAGCGATATGCAGTCGTAAACGAGGATGAAGTCCCTGCCGATATGTAGTGAGGAGTGAGCATTCGTTCCATCCGCTAGTGGCCGCAAGAGTCCGGAACCTGATGGTGTAATCAGAGACTGACTCCTTCTCTTGATGAATATGATATAGTTGTTCGCTGACGGATGAATCACCATCTGGGATTCCAAAAACTTCACGGAAGTAAGTGGTAAAATTATTCAGAGTCTGCGTAGCGGGGGCATTCTGGTTCCAAAGAACTCGGGCCCAGTTGAGCGTTCGCCCCGTCAGCAGAGAAATAATAAATGCCACTTTAGATCTCTCGGAAGAGAGAGAAATCCATCGCAATCCTCCGCCAGACCAGAGAAGGGCACTGGGTTGGCCACGGGACTGGAGGCCACTGGTGGTGAAGGAGAGGTGGTGACGGGAGATACGGAAGTTGGTACAGAGAGTGTACGTTTGAGCGCGTCCACCAGATCTTGAAATGGATCGGGATCACTCATCTCAGCAGTGTAGGTCTGGTCTTCTGTAACGAAACAGACACTCCAAACAGGTGAATTGAGATGCGTGACAGTTTATTGAATAAATATAAAAGCAATAACGGGAACTGTAGAGATGGAGGTAATGACGGAGGGAAATGGATCCGGAGACACTGACTGTCTTTGAAGATGATGGATGACAACTTGGAAGATGAAGCACACACCAGTGTTGGAGAGAGACGTGATGATATGCAGGCACGATGAAGGAGACGAGGAGGAAGACAAATTCAGAAGACACAGGAGGATCTGGAACATGGACTGGAAGACGCAGATACTTTTGACGAAATAGCTTTAAAGGTAAGCGAAGAGGCTTGGGTAGTCCTTACTCATGTACGAGACCAGACAGAGTGTCAGAGTGACGTGTGTGCTTATAAGTGCTTGAGATGATGGTGTGCAGGTGCTGGTGATTAATATTCAGGTGATAGTGATCTCAGTGATTGGGTGGTAGTGGAGCCTGGCTGATCCCTGACACATTTAGAGACTGTGTCTGTTCCCCGAATTAGGAAATACAAAAAAAAAACTCCCATACCCATTTAAGGGTAAACATTTAATTGATGTTCAACAAATAAAAAAACAGATATAATACAAATGAACAAATGATAAAGCTTGGGTTGCTGAATATTCGATCCCTTACTTCAAAAGCACTTATTGTTAATGATATGATTACAGATTATAATCTAGATGTGCTGTGTTTGACAGAAACCTGGCTAAAACCAGACGATTACATTACTTTGAATGAGTCCACCCCTCAAGATTATTGTTATAAACATGAGCCTCGTCTGAAAGGCAAAGGGAGGTGTTGCTGTAATTTATAGTAATATCTTCAGAATTACTGAGAAGTCTTGTTTCAAATATAATTATTCTGAAGTGTTTATGCTTAATGTAACACTATCTAGTGTAAATGATAAATCACGTTTGAGATTTGTGCTGACTACTGTATACAGGCCACCAGGGCACCATTCAGACTTTATCAAATCATTTGTTAATTTTCTATCAGAGCTAGTACTGGCTGCAGATAAAGTCCTAATTGTTGGTGATTTTAATATACATGTAGATAACGAAAAAGATGCATTGGGATTGGCATTTAAAGACATTCTGAACTCTATTGGAGTTAGACAACACATGACAGGACATACTCATTGTCATAATCATACTCTAGATCTAATATTATCACATGGAATCAGTGTTGATGCCGTTGAAATTCTGCAGCAGAGTGATGACATCTCAGATCATTATCTAGTCTTGTGTATACTTAATTTAGCCAAGGCTTCAAAGCCGACTCTGTGTTACAAATATGTTATATCTATCACTTCTGCTACTAAAGATTGCTTTATTAATAACATTCCTGATCAGTTTCATCTCCTCAGCATCCCAGATAGCTTAGAAGAAGTCTATTGCGACAGAAACTTTTGACTCTCTCTTTTCCAGCACTTTAGACACAGTTGCTCCTTTGAAGTTTCAACCCCAGACGTTTCCAAGCAGCACAGCAGAAATGACTTTATGAACTTCTTTACTTCCAAGATTGATAATATCAGGGAGAAAATGATAACTATGCAACCATCTACTACAGTATCGCATCAGACAGTGCATTGTAGTCTCCCTGAGGAAAAATTCGATTCATTCATTGCTATAGGAGAGGAAGAATTTTCTAAACTCGTTAAATCATCTAAATCGACAACATGTATGTTAGACCCTATACCGACTAAGCTATTGAAAGAAATGCTTCCAGAGGTCATAGATCCTCTTCTTAATATCATTAATTCATCTTTGTCATTAGGATACCTACCAAAAATGTTTAAGCAGGCTATGATTAAACCGCTTTTTCAAAAAAAGCAACTTGATCCTACAGAATTAGTCAATTACAGGCCGATCTCGAATCTAGCTTTTCTGTTAAAGATACTAGAAAAGGCAGTATCCTCACAACTATGTTTCTTTTTAGAAAGAAATGGTATCTGTGAGGATTTCCAGTCAAGATTTAGACCGTACCATAGTATTGAGACAGCTCTCATCTTGCTCTTATCATCCGATCGTTGTTGTATCTCTCTATTTTTGCTGAATTTTATACTATTGACTACAACATTCTTTTAAATAGACTCCGAAATTATGTTGGCATTAGTGGAATTGCATTAGCATGGTTTAAATCATACTTACCTGACCGTTATCAGTTTGTAGCAGTAAATTAAGAGATTTCTTATCGATCACAAGTTCAGTATGGAGTACCACAAGGCTCAGTACTAGGGCCATTGCTGTTCACTCTGTACATGCTACCCTTGGGAGATATCATTAGGAAGCATGGCATTAGTTTTCACTGTTATGCTGATGATTCTATATTTCTTAAAAGCTCTATATTTCTTCATGCCCTGACAAAACTTACCAATTCACAAAATTAACGGAATGCAGAGCTGATATAAAAAACTGGATGACTAGTAATTTCCTATTTCTTAACTCTGAAAAAACAGAGATTCTAATTATTGGACAAACAATTTCCTCACATAACAACCTAGAATACTTTCAAACACTTGATGTCTGTCAAACCTTTGTCGTCGGTTAGGAACCTGGGTGTGCTCTTTGATACCAATATTTCATTTGAAAGTCACGTTTCTAGTATCTGTAAAACCACATTCTTTCATCTTAAAAATATTTCTAAATTACGTCATATGCTCTCAATGACAAATGCGGAAAAATGAGGTCATGCGTTCATGACATCAAGGCTAGATTATTGTAATGCTCTTATGGGTGGTTGCCCTGCACGCTAAATAAATAAACTACAGCTGGTCCAAAACGCAGCAGCTAGAGTTCTTACTAGAACCAGGAAGTATGACCATATTAGCCCGGTTTATTCAACACTGCATTGGCTCCCTATTAAACATTGTATACATTTTAAAATATTGCTGATTACTTACAAAGCACTAAATGGTTTAGCTCCCCAGTACTTGAGCGAGCTCTTAACGCATTATAGTCCTTCACGTCTATTGCGATCTCAAAACTCTGGCCAGTTGATAATACCTAGAATATCTAAATCAACTGCTGGCGGTAGATCCTTTTCCTATTTAGCACCAAAACTTTGTAACAGTCTTTCTAACATTGTCCGGGAACCAGTCCGCTCTGTCAGTTTAAATCTAGAATAAAAACACATCTCTTTTACCTGGCATTCACATAGAACATTATACATTTCTATTATTCAAATCATTTAAATGATTATTAGGCTGCATAGATTAGGTCAGCCGGAACCGGGGACACTTCCTATAACACCCAATGTACTTGTTACATCATAAGAAGAATGGCATCCACGCTAATGTTAGTCTTTCAGTTTATTCCGAGGTTTACTGAAGTCAGCCGGATCCAGGCCGTATCCAGATCAGACGGTGAACCTGCACCTGGACACAATCACAACGCATCCCTGAAGTGCCAGCCTCATCAGCCCTGTGAAGGCCTCATGGACACAACCTCAACAAACCTGTCTCTATACCGGCGTGATGACTCCGACCTTCAACCAGATGGAACTGGATAAATATTCTGAATGTTCTGATCCAATCTAACTTACAGTGTTTGTTCGTTGGCCCGAGCACAATTGAATTTTATATATATATATATATATATTTATTATTATTATTATTATTATTATTATTATTATTTTATTAAAAAATAAAAGCGCGGAGCGCGTTAAGGGTTTTCTGTTAGAACGGTGTTGTGTAAGCGGCCCCTAAGTTAATAACTAATGATCTTTGCAACAGAAGTGAATCGATCAAAACTATCTTTAGCTGGACAATAACTTTATTCTAGAGCTGCTGTAAAGCCAAAACAATCTCTTTTACTTTAATTTCCTATATCATTGTAGCTCCTTTGAAACAGTCCATTTTGTTAAAAGTGCTATATAAATGAAGGTGACTTGACTTGACTTTTGCTTGTTTTGTCAACCCTTCTGTCTCAGAGCAATACGTGACAGCTGGCAAGAGCCAGGATATTATTTAATATAACTCGGCTGAAAGAAGAAAGTCATACACCTAGGATGGCTTGAGGGAATTATGGGATAATTTAAAATGTTCCTTTGAGAATTAGGTGGAATATTTTTGCAAGACACACATTGCTGTTTACTTGCTAGGTTACAGTGGTAAATGGCTTGTGGGAGCTACTCGTTTTTAAAAGTGTGCATTTTTTAAATGTGCATACTTCATTTGCAGGTTAATATCTCCATTGTCAAGGGTCATTCTCCCTCATGTAGTGACTTGGCATTTGCAGGAACTGTGCCTAGTGCATTAATAACAATAACAATAAAAAAAGCACTCAAATCTGTAAAGACAATAGGTGCTTAAAGCTCACCTCATCAAAGGGGAGATTAGTGGCAACTTTATTAACTAGGCAGAGCGGTCATTGAGAGAACATACATAATTCAGTGAGCTGTCTGTGGGAAAGCACTTTGATTTAATTCTGCAGAATCGAGTTTGCGGCTACGTCGACTACTGTATGAACTAGAGATCCCCTCATTCTTGCTCTCTTTCACTGTTTGTTGTTTGTGTTATACATGTTCTCTCTCTTTCTTTCTCTCTCTCTTTCTCTTTGCATACCCTATGTTCACTCACTATGGTTCATTCCTTATCGTCAGGTAGCACCATGGCAACACTCTTGCCAACTACATTAATCTCTCAGGCATGTGCCCTCAGCAGGAAGAGTGAGAAAGGAGGGAGGAAAAAGAATTATATGAAAGGGAAGCTTGTTTTCCTCTTCTGTTTGTGCTATAAAAGAAATGAGACAGAATATGCAGAGTGCAGCCACATGTGCAAATGTAATGAGCACTGACACGTCATATTTCTTTATTAACACAGATTTTTGACTTTCAACCCAGTAAACACAGAAAGTTCCCCCAATGTTATTGTATGGATCACATTTGGTTATTTCTTTGGGAACCAAAACATAATTACAGTATAATTAAATATAATTGTATGTATCCTAAATGCACATTATTGACTATTATGACTGAATAACAGTCATAATTTTAAAAATCATTTTCACAATTCACACAATAAACATTCAATATTGTTTTAAATAAAAATGGAATGTGTTGTTTGTTTCATTATTTTTCACTATTTTAGTACTTTAATTTAAAAAAAAAAAGTGTAAAATAGTGATTTTTTTTTTCCCGCTTGTGCAAGCTTCAAATGTTATAACCACTGACTCTTTCTTTATTATCACAGATTTCTGACCTTCAACCTAGTAAACACAGAACTCTCCACGGCCATTATTGTGTGGTCCCCATTCGGTTATTTTTTTGGGAACCAATTACTAATGTTCTAGGAACATTTATTTAAAAAAAAAAAAAATTTATAAACATAAACTAACATTCTGAGAATGTTCTGGGCACCAAAAAAATTGTTAGCTCTGAAGAGGTGTATTCCTATATAGAGATAGTTACCCACCTCTCTTGGAGTGCCACATATATAAAAGACCCAAGTAAGCTGAGCTCCTGTGGGTTTGTTTGTGTTTTGTTTCGATTTCTGAGCTCAGATGGGAAGTTATAAACAGAGAAGGGGCAGGTTTTGATATGAGGAGTGAAATAGCTTTCCCTCCCATGTGTCGCACTGTGAATCCTTAAGGGGCAGCTGCTGTGACTGATGTAATGGCAAGGCAATATCAGCAGCAATAGCAGGGAACTGAGACGCGGCTTATATGAGCAGGACCTGGGGCTTGAAGTAGGGTGGGGTAATAGTGCCGAGAGGAGCAGCAGCCACATTGCAATCAGTTCCGCTGCTCTGACTCACTCTGTCACCTGGTGGCTTGTCACCACAACCACCATGGTATTTCGATATGTGGGAGTTCCTATAAGATGATATTAATGGCAGGATGAACCCAGAGTTAGTTATCTGTCCCTGAAACACAGCCTCAGACAAGGGGAGGGCTCTTTCCTCAGCAAACTGCTGCAGATATTATATAGTGCTGAAAAATAGCAGACAAACAGCCTCCTCCAAGGCCAGAGCAGTCAGACTCTCATTTAATCTCTTCCTTGTTTTATTTCAAGGTTTTTCTCTGTTGGATATATGAGTGTGTGTTTTTTCAAGGATAAAAGGAAGCGAGATTCACAAACATCTCTGCAGTGATGTGGAGATTTTAATGGCTCTCTTGGGGAAGCCCGTGGTCTGTTTTGGTGTGATGGAAGACCTGTTGCTGTCTCTGCTGGGACGTTTTTGATTTTCTCACTTCTCACTCTCTTCAAACTGCAAACACTCTGACACTAAAAGACTGTACTCACATCTCTTGTGCTTATTCACAGTTTGGCCAGCAAGCTGTATGTCTGAATTTACTTTCAAATGCAAATTGCTGTTTCTTAAAGGTGCAGCAGTCACATCCTTTAGATGTGAGCCGTCTTGTTTTTGGGTTGGTTGCCATGTTTGTTTTGAGACAAACTTTATATTTACATTTTCTAGACCTACTTAGATCACTTGGTCACAAGTAGACATTCTAAAGTCTGGTTGTGCTAGTAACCCAAAGGTTAAGAATGTCACTACAGCTAAGATGTTAATCCATGTCAGCCCATTCACTGTTTTATGCAGTTAAAAACATTCTGGAAGGGAAATACCAGTACATAATGTGTCATATCAATGACAAAAGAGAATCAACACATGCTTTTTGCCATTATCACCTATTACTGGACACGTCCACATTTTAAATAGTTGCCAGTAGTCACTGTTATACTCTGGATGTCACTCGGCTCTCACTGAACATGAATGTGCCCACCCACTGAGCAAAGACACGTCCAAAAGACGTCATTCAAACGTCTTTGTCGAACGTTCAGAAGACGTCCACTGAGGAGCCAGAATGAAAGTTTTTGCAACGTTCACTGTTGACGTCCAACTGACATAAAAAGTGAACGTTCAGAAGACGTCCACTGAGGAGCCAGAATGAAAGTTTTTGCGACGTCTTTAGACGTCTTTTTGACGTTCACTGTTGACGTCCAACTGACATAAAAAGTGAACGTTCCAGAAGACGTCCGCTGAAGAGCCAGAATGAACGTCTTTTTAACGTTCACTGTTGACGTCCAACTGACATAAAAAGTGAACGTTCAGAAGACGTCCACTGAGGAGCCAGAATGAACGTTTTTGCGACGTCTTTAGACGTCTTTTTGACGTTCACTGTTGACGTCCAACTGACATAAAAAGTGAACGTTCATGTCACCGGTGCAGGCCGGGGCGGACTCGGATGACCAGCCGCCCCTGACTCCAGACACCACCGTGAGGAGCCGACACCACAGGCACACAACAGACGGACAAAGGAGGCGGCAAGTAATTTAGTTCACAAGTAACAATCTTTATTGAATAATAATCAACTTGAGGAAAGAATGAGCAACTCTTGTCTTCTGAGGCTATTCGGCCGGAGTAGCCGCTGGATCGATTATTCACTGTCTTCGAGACCCAATGGTGTAATAGTGGCTGGGAAGGCTTACTCCACAGCGTTGCTGCACATCTGCAGGATTCAGACGGTAAGTAACAGGCAATGTTTCTTCGCTCAGCAGCAGATTCTCTTATCAGGACATGCAAGGGAAATCGTAACTTTAAAACTCACTTCACAGCGTTGCTGTACATCTGCAGGTCTCAGACGGTAAGTGACAAGTAATGTTTCTTCACCCAACAGCAGATTATCTTATCAGGACATAAAAAGGGAAATGGTGACTTTAAAACTTACTTCACAGCGTTGCTGCACATCTGCAGGACTCAGACAGTAGGTAACAGGTAAGGTTTCTTCTCTTAACAGCAGCTTCTCTTATCAGGACGTGAGAGGGAAATTGTGACTTTAAAACTCACTTCACAGCGTTGCTGCACATCTGCAGGACTCAGACGTTAGGTAACAGGTAAGCTCTCTTCTCTTAACAGCAGCTTCTCTTATCAGGACGTGAGAGGGAAATTGTGACTTTAAAACTCACTTCACAGCGTTGCTGCACATCTGCAGGACTCAGACGTTAGGCAACAGGTAAGCTTTCTTCTCTTAACAGCAGCTTCTCTTATCAGGACGTGAGAGGGAAATTGTGACTTTAAAACTCACTTCACAGCGTTGCTGCACATCTGCAGGACTCAGACGGGAGGTAACAGGTAAGGTTTCTTCTCTTAACAGCAGCTTCTCTTATCAGAACGTGAGAGGGAAATTGTGACTTTAAAACTCACTTCACAGCGTTGCTGCACATCCGCAGGACTCAGACGGTAGGTAACAGGTAAGATTTCTTCTCTTAACATCAAACACTTTCATCAGACATTAGCGAGAGACTCGATAGGCAGCTTTACCAGCGATGTTGTACATCTTCAGAGCTCGGTCAGTAAGTATAACGATTCAGACTTTTCCACAGCCATACGGTTCTTCACGAGACTTGTACTTTCAGAGAGAGGGAGAGGATTAACGGGAGCCTTCAATGAGGAATTACTTCACGACAATATTCAGTGGAAGAGAGGACAATACAAAGCATTACTTCACCAGTTCAGTTGTATCGTTCTGGGATTTAGATGGAGACCAGTAGATCATCTCACAAGAATGAAAGCAGGCGTTGGAAGACTCTTCTCAGCATAGCACACAGCACTCGTGTTCACTACAAATCCACAGCATTAATTCGACGTGCATCAGGTAAGGCAAAACAACTGCAAATCACTCACACGGTAGGGCTGATCAGAAGCCTCGCTTCATCCATGCATTTCATTGGGAATATTCAACTCTCAGTTCCTCTCCAGTATATCTGAAACAGATGTCCTCTTCAATAGTAAGTTTCACATTCACAGTCTTTTCTTCAAGCTTTACATTTGATTCAATGATGTAATTAATTCACTTATCTTTCTCTCTTCCTCTTCCAGCGCAGATCCAAGCAGCAGTTCAATCCAGTAGTATTCCACACAGTTCTAAACGACAGACTCCAATAACAGTTCTTCACTTACACAAATTTCCAGGATCACAGCATCAAATGTAAGCACTCAAACAGGAGATCTTCTACCCCAAAACACAACGACTGAGACCCAGCCAAAACAACTGATCAACTGAACACCAATTGACTTTTACCAGTTCCAACCTCGACCTCAACTCGACTTCGAGTGGCTCTTTTATCCTCCTCTTGTGAAGCGGAAAGCCTGTGTAAACACCGCTCCTCTCTCCCTCACACCTGTCGTGCATCGGCGGTAATTAGTTTGGACAATATCTCCGCTACACCCGGAACCGGAGTGAGGCGTTACACCAAAATAATTCCCCTCGGGGAACATGGAAAGAAAACAAAGGTTCCGCTTTTCCCAGCATTTTGTCACCCGTGACATTCAGAAGACGTCCACTGAGGAGCCAGAATGAAAGTTTTTATGACGTCTTTTTTGCATTCACTATGGACGTCAAACTGACATAAAAAGTGAACGTTCAGAAGACGTCCACTGAGGAGCCAGAATGAAAGTTTTTATGACGTCTTATTTAGACATCTTTTTAGCGTTCACTATTGACGTACATAGTGAACGTTCATTAGACGTCTCTTTTAAATGTTGATTTTTGATGTCCAAGTGACATCTTTACAAATTAAAGTTTTCATGACGTCATTTCAACGTCACTTACAGACGTCTAAAGAACATTCATAAAAGTTTTTAAGATGCACAAACCAAATTAGCTTTACTATTAGCTTTTTTAAACCATGTTTTGGTCATCAAACAGGCTTTTGTTCCAAGGTTGGATGACAACATGGTATTCAATAAAACTCATTCTAGTCATAGCAAAAGCAGTGTGCAGAACTACTGCTTTAAAATTGTAAAGAATAAATTAATACTTATCCCTTTGATGCACCTGTCTAAAACATGCAAATACGTTTTAGTAGCCTTATATTTTTGCAATTGGAAATCTGATTATTGATTAAAAAAAAATTGTTTTCAGCAAATTATTAACAGGCTGACAAATAAAACAACTCTAATGGTTACACTGAACTGCCAAGTGAACAAAAAACAAATTACTCCAGACCAAGATTAGGGGGAGGGTGGTTGGAAAGGGGGAGAGAGATATAAAGTCCCCTAAACTAGAAATAAACACACATGCCTTACAGTACTCATGTAAAATTCCTCATTACTTTCCACCCCTGTATGGCCTCCACGGCACGTTTAAGATGTTCTGCTGCATGATGCTTGATTGTAGCCTCTGTAGCTTCTTTATCCCATGTCATGACTGCAGCTGCAAGAGTTTAACAAAAACAAAAAATCCATAAGTATGTAAAGAAAACCAGTTACATTGTTAACATTGCAAGTTAACATACAATATATTTATACCGCCTCATTGTTTACAAGTGTGGAGGAGGAGGATTGTTCAAATTTATTGTATGTTGAATGACATATTTATGGCTTTTTGTCAGTTTATTATTTAAAATAGTTTGTATTAGAAGTTCACTTTGTAAACAACGGGGCGGTACTTCTGCCTACGTCCAGCGTGACCTTTCCAACTTGATTACGTAATGCCTGGTGCGTCGCAGACCAGCACAAGACAAACAATTGTGGTTAAAAATTATATACATTTTTATTTACTTTTTAGAAAATGACTGATCATTTCGCTAGATAAGACCCTATTCCTCAGCTGGGATCGTGCAGAGCCCTTTGGAGCACGTCAGAGCCCTTTGAAACTGCATTGATTTGGACTTCAACAATTTGGTTACCGTTGAAGTCCATTGTGTGGAGAAAAATCCTGGAATGTTTTCCTCAAAAAATTTAATTTATTTTCCTCTGAAGAAAGAAAGACATGAATATCTTGGATGGCATTGGGGTGTGAGTAAATTATCAGGAAATTTTCATTTTGAGGTGAACTAATCCTTGAATACAGTGACCCATGGTGACTGGTGTGGTATATGGCAGCAAACACATGACTGAAAATGGGTTCTGTAAACTCGCATCGCTGTATGTTAGGAAGGTGTAAGACTGCAATAGACAGTGTCCTTGGGTGACAAGATATTTAAGATAGCAATCATGAATTGAGAGAGAATGTAATGCCCAAATGTAATGCTTTTGGATACTATAACTTCCATTTTAGTAAATACTAGATTACTTGTAGATGAGTTTAGAAAGAGGTAAGCCAGTGAAGTATCCAGCTCCAACGTTATCAGTTCTGCTGTCGGTACTGGATAAATTGAGAAAATGCACTTACTATTTATTAATGATAAATAGATGTTATCTTGCAAATTCTATCTTGGCCAGCCGTTTCTATATGAGATGATATTAAATCATCTGTCTATGATGCATTTTTGATAATAGCAATGCAGAAGAGAGTTGTTGTAAAATGCAGTCTCTACTGTTGCATTGCGGTGACTTGTTTGATAATAAAAAAGAGCTATTTAAAGGTGCATTGCGCAACATTTCATGTTAAAAATACCAGTTTTTCTAACCCATACATGCTTAAACAATTGCCTGATGGGCTGAATGAGCCCTTCTGTGATCACTGCGATTGCCTCTATAATCCTGTACAGTAAAATAAATAAGAGGGATTCGGGACGGAATCGACTGGGCGTGACGTCATGCGCGTTCACGCTCACCTGGCTATGTCTGGCAGGTTTGTGTATTCGCCGCCATTATCCGCATCAGCGAAGACAACTCAAGCGACTTTTGCAAAAGTAGAAGATGGATTCAAAGAGACCGGCTTCTAGTTCATCCCAAACCCCAACGCAAACTCCACGTAACCGCGTGCACAACTCTGGTTGCAGTTTTGCGTGTCGTCAGAAGGGGGCATAGTTCTGCACAAACTCAGAGACTTGCGCAATGCACCTTTAAGTAAGGGATAATGTAAAGCAAGGCGGTTGTTATAGCGATTACAACCCCTTCAGGCTGATGCGGAGGGGTCTTGAATCTGCCTGAAGGGGTTGTATTCGCTATAACAACCGCCTCGCTCTACATTATCTCGCTTATTACATGGCTACCCACCAAATCATTTAATAATTTGACATAAAATATTGATTTAAAAAGGAGTTTATTAATTTAAAAAGGATTGTATTGCTTCCGCTAAAGAAAATACTCCATTCCGTCTCTACGGTTAGAATCCTGCGTCTATAGCGACACTCTGTTTTTCACGGCAACGGTGTGTTATACTTAGCAGAGTTCTGTTATCAAGAAATAACACACCGCATTCTACATTAGAGTTCAACCAAGCCATGTAATAAAGCACAATAATTCGAGCAAGGGACGCTGTTTCCAACTTCAAGGTGGCTTATGTGTGTGCGCACCGAAGCCGACCGCAACTAGACAAGCAAATTATACTTTAGGCTTTGTGTGCGCGTTTAACCATCAAATACACAACAAAATATGTCAAAATGACCGGATTGGAGAGTATTCACTTAAGCACAGTTAATATCTTAAATTGGTGTAAATAGTTTGGAGAAAAGGGGAGATTGGTATTATTTGATCTGCATTCAGTCTAATAAACCTTCTGATGATTGCACCATTAATGTGAATCAAACAAAAGGCAAAGAGAAAGTGCTGTGTGCTGTGTAGGCTGCTTTAAGGTGCCCCTATTATCTTTGAACATGAATGTGCTTTAAATTTTAAAGGATATTTTTATCCACTCCAGAAAAATGTGGAATGTTCACAAGCTGGCTGCTTTAAAGTACCCCTATTATCTTAAAGTTTTTTTTTGAAAACCATTTTGTTTTAGAAGTCTCCTGTAACAGGTTTACATGCATCAAATGTCAAAAAACTGTTTAATTTTCTCATAATATACATTGCACATCACCACATTTGTCAATGATTCTCAACCAACTCGATGGATGAATCACTCTCTCTAAATCCCTCCTTTCCGCAAGCTACTCTGCTCTGACTGGCCGGCCAGATGGCACAGTCTGTTGTGATTGGTCTATCGTGTACAGCACCTGTTGGAAACAAAAACTTCAGCTCCGTCCGGAAGATTCTTAAAGCTCAGCGATTGTACACACTGTAAACTAAAGACAGTAATGATGACATCGATTTTACCATGTCAATCAGAGCGAGAGACTCGCGAATCCGAAGATGAAACATTGAAAGAACTAGTTATTCAACCTGAACCTCCATCGCATGGACGACTTGAGCAGGACGTTTCTCAGTGATGCGCTACTCAGTTTGAGGTAATGTTACGTAGATGTTTCAACTGTAATTCCTCACCATCAGCATTAACAAGACTATGTCCATCAATAAACCGGTGTGTATTCTAATTTATTGCAGTGCACATGCGGGAACTGTATCAATAACAGCGCATAACTTGCATTAGCCGAGCACTAACGTGAATGACTGATGTAACATAAACATTTGTAAAACAAATCTTGCTCCATCCTTTATATTCACTCATAGTAAGAACGACAGACAATCTGCAGACACAAGCAAAGCTGATTAGCAGAAGTATTTCAGTAAGACAGTGATAACGTGAGTTAGCCGGTTAGCCTTAGACCTAGGCTACATAATATAAAACCTACCTATTTTGACAACTTTTGATGCATCGGTCTAATTTAATCATCTTCATTTATTAATATCTACAGATTTGTATGCATGAATTGTGCATTTCCAGTTCTCAAAACAGTTAATAACAAAAAACAAAAAAAAAACTTTATACAAAATACATCATCATGATCATGCTCTTCTTCGCTAACCGAACAATTCATTGTCTGTGGCTGTGTTTGTGTGCGCGGAAAATATGCTGCGCATAACAATAGAAAACAAGGAGAAACGCGCAGTCACATGCTCAAACAATCAACAATGTAGCTCTAGATGTGTAAAAACAAGTGGAAAGCGCCAGCTCGCCGCTGTCTCCTTTCCACAAGCGCTTGCTCTCCCGCGGCGTCTGTCGTTGCTATGCAACCATGAACTGCGCTCTCCATGATGACAAGGAAGTATCAGCAAAAGATTAATAGAATTCTAGCCCTTGCATTAGCTTTACTACTAGATATATTTATGGAGATGAAAAATAATAAGGCGCCCTGTACAGGTTTGATCAGCTGTTCGGCCGAACATTCAATGTTGTTACGCTGCAAGCTGATCAGTTGGTTCGTTGCTGCCGCGCTCTATCACTCGCACACCATAAAGAGCAAATTGTTTTTTAATGTTTCAATTTCGTGCTTAAAATGACATAATTTGGAAGCGGATAATTTCTTCACAAACAGCTCATTATGACTCAATGTTAGAATGCTGCACCTACACTCGATAGTGTGAATAAGATCAGCGCAACGCAGACCACTGCATTGACAGCGTGAAACATATGATCTGTCTACGGCCAGGGCTCAGCGGAAGACAGAAAATGCCGGTCCAGCGCTGATTGAGGAATTAAATTCGAAAATAAAAGACAGTTTGACATTTTTTTTCTTGCATCTGTGAATTTATTTTTTAATCATTTGCTCTGAGATGAAGCGAATATATTTGTGCGGGAATTTCTCGCACTATAAAAGCTAACCTTGCGGGAATGGTTTAAATTATGCGCAATCCCCACATTCCCGCACCGAAATTCAAGCCCTGAAATGGCAGCGGGATGTGTAACTCTAGCATATGGCGCATATGTCATATAAAGTTAGGCAAGGCCAAACAGCGTTATCCATGTTGTTGTGATTGCATCGCTAGAGTAAGCTAATAGTGAAACTGATAGCGTTTTTCATTTAATTACAATATGAGGACTGACGGTAGGCTATAAAAATCAGCGTTTCTGTGTAGGTGATGACAACCATCTTGACAGCAGCAATCAAAGCATCGCGCTAATTACGGTAGACCTTAATTTGAGATAGTAAATTTGTTCCTAATCAAAGGGAACACTCAACCACAGAACAGCTGGGTGAGTTTTGTATTGGCTTATTGGATACATTAAATGAAGACTGTCAACTTCTTTTCAATACTATTTCATCACCCAAAAGACTCCCACTCTCTGCTGTATAACCAAATATTTCAAAACCAACAACCAAGCCACATAAACAATGCCATTGGCACTAGTCTACATTGCAGACATGTCTCTTAAAGGTGCTGTATGTAACTTTTCTACTAAAATGAATCCTTTTTTTATTGCCTGTGTGTGAAGGGGTTGTAATCTCACATTAAAATGATCCACTTTGCGGGTTTTGCTATTACCTCGGAAAGCAAGTATTCTTATTTTTATGTGAAGGTGCTGGGTCGGATTTACCGCGAAATCCAGTGACGTGACCTGCACGCGCGCTCCCGAGCCTCTCGCCTCGTCTAGCCTACTGACTTTACACCATAGACTGTAAAAAATACTTTGCACTCAACAGCGACGACACTGCAACTTATGACATGGACTTATGACTTATGCAACTTATGACATGTCTGATAACACTAAGAAACGACCTGCTCCCAGCACAACACAGACTCCAACACAAACTCCACATATTGATAAAAAAAAAAAAAGTTTTTTCTGTTGAAGCTCATAAGGCCAGACGTGAATCGCTCAACATCGGCAGGGCATTTGAATCATGGAGAAACCTTATCTACAAACCTAGAATGTACATTTCCTGAAGAAAATGTGAAGTGGTGCTTGCAGTGGCAAAATTCGGCACGGTTGCTAGGGTTCCATACTTATCATGGCACGAGCATGGAGCATTAGTTCAACGTCAAGCTGATAAAAGTAGCCTCTTATTGTAACGTTGCAGTGGGAGTTTACCTTAGTTTCCAGCATGTTGTGTGATGCTTTCTCCGGTGTGTTGCGTCTCAGTCTGGAAGGTACCCACAGTGCTCGCTCATAAATTTGAGCACGCGCTTGTAAAATTATTGGTTGCAATCTGAAACACCACCGCTAGAGGTCGCTGAAAACTACATACAGCACCTTTAATGCACATAACTTTTCACTTTTTTGCACAATCTTGAAAGAAGTACTATTGTTGAAATTCTCAGATCAAGCAAACTTCAACGCACCCTTAATCCACTACCTGCTCACGTTAGTGAACCGCACCCGAGCAAGCACACTTCGCAGTTCCTCCGGAAATGCATTCTAGTTTTATTTGGTTTTGTTTTCTTTTTATCTCACATATTTTCTTTGTCCAGTTATGTTGTGGTTCCTCTCCAGCATTCACTGTCCTCAGACTGTTCTATTGCTGCTGACCTGTTACTGGTGTGAAGTTTGGATTTTTTCCTGGGTTATCGCTTGCCTCTCTGGACTGATTTCTGCTGTGAACAGCTGCCTGTTTCTGAGTTGGGATGTCCCTGTTGGTTCTGTTTGCTCCTTGCCTGACTATCCTGCTTCTCTGACATTGATTCTCGCCTCACGATTTGGATTTGATTGTCCTGGACTCTGACCCCTGCCTGCCTGACCAATCTCTCCTCTGCTGTTCCAACCTTTTCTGGAGCCATGCAACTGTATTATTGTTTCAATAAATTGAAGTTAAGCATTCTTCTTTTGGGTCCTCCTTCCTCAGATCGTCACAATTACATACTGCATGAAAGGGGATATTTGGAAAAAACATAATAGTGGTACTTTAACACTGCAAGTTCTCAGTGTGAACATGGCTTTTGTATTCATCTAATCATCACCTTGAGAAGCAGTATGAAATGGAGGATTGACCTTTTTGTTTGACCTTTTTACCCATGTAGCTACTAGTTAGGTTGAATGCATTTTTATTTTATTTTTTTATAGATTAGTCATTTGAATAATTTAAAAGTATTGTTTGTTAAACCCAGCAGCTAAATTTCCAAATGTTCAGTTTTGTTCAAATTAACGGTCCCATTTATGTCTTTAACTACTATGTACTTGCATCCAAAGATACAATGTACTTATTGTGTTCCTGTTGTATTGAAAACCCCTTTTGCTGCTATTGACCCAGCTAGATATGTTATAAGACTGTTTTGCTAACATTCCTGCTATTTATGATTATTATTATTATTATTATTATTATTATTATTATTATTCAAAGTTATCCAAACGATAAGGGAACTTTCCATTTCATCATTATGCAAACATTATAGGAATGTTATTTTTGAATGGACTCTGAACATTTACAGTAGGAACATTAATTTAAAAAAAAAAAATGTTCAGCTAAAATATTTCAGAAACAAAGTTCCATGAACAATGTATAAATGTTTTGTTTTTTTGCTAATGTTTAGATTAATATGTTGCTAATAACTTTGAGAGAACCTTGCCAAAATATTAGACAAAGTTCTGCAAACATTCCCTGTTAGCTGGGGAGATGGAATACGGTTAAAGTTAGGGACATGGGCCAGTTGCATATGTTAAGACTGTGTCTAAAGAACTCGGATGACCAACAAAGCAAGTTAGTTAGGGGTAATCAGTCTTATTTTTCGACCAATCTATGATTTTAAATAACTGACTTCAAAAAGTTATGAACAGTCTTTAATAAATGGATGACTAACTTTTCATGCAGCAGTTTATGCACCTGGCCCCAGGTTTCATAGTATGGGTAATTTTAAGCAGATGCTTAAAACTGCTTCAAAAAGTTCATAAAGAGATTTTAAAACTAATCCATAAGAATCGTAGCCTGGAAATCCAGACCAAAATCTGAAAGATTAACGGTCTGGCATCGACTAATGAAAATCGGCCAGCTCGAGGGGCGGCACCAAGCATGCATTTGAAAATCTCACTGCACACAATTGGATAACACTACGACCAATCACAACAAGCCCCATTCGCTTAGCTACCAGCGGAGCTAACTGGTAGATTAGACTCTTGCCGTATCCGGTCGGCAAAATAGTCCTTCTTGCAAAGGAACGATTCGAGCGCCGTCATCTGTTCCTCTTTTAGACAAAAAGCCAAGTCTAACTCGTTCATTGTAGTGGCCAAAGCCGTTTCAAACAACTGGTGTTCATCCATAGCCTTGCAATGTTTACTAATGACTTCGACGTCACAGCGCTGTTGTCATCTGTTTAGCTCGCCTCTGGCCCACCTATATCAGATAACACGATGTGATTGGTGCAGTTCAGATACAAGGGCATATTTAATGAGCATCATTACTCGACGCCAGAGTAAACTCGCTGAGCAAATTCAACTTGTGCTCTCGCGAGAACTCTGGATTTCCAGGATATAAGAATCGAGCAGTTTAGTCCAAATTTCCTAAAGAGACTAAATTTTATATGATGAATAGATTGAATTTATGCTTTTATTCAAAAATAAACATCGATCAGCGAACATAAACAGAAGCTCAACCATACTTGCTTGACAAGCAAAAACAAACCTCATTGGTTCTTGTGGAAGCTTGTAAGACTTGATTTTCCTGCTAAGACAAAAACTGAAATCAAACCCTCTGCAATAAAGTAATGAAATGCACCCTGGACAGAAAATCTCAAAGAAAGAGCACAGGACATTGTCTTGCCCAAACTTATCTCCTTGTTTATATCCCCCCTCTCCCTACTCCCTTCCCTTTCCCCTGATTCAAGTCAATGAAAGTTCACTGAGAATGTCTATATATCACATATATTGTATCTTGTGAATCTATTGTTTATTCCCTTTAATGTTTGGTATAATTTTAAATGTTGGCAAAATTGTCTTAATTGCATTACAGTCATTGGTATTATGAGAAAGATTGATTATGAGAAAAGATTGGGAGAATTCTGTTCTCCTTTTTGGGTGGTGTCTCCTCAAGATATCTGATAATTCTCTCCTCTCCCGTGAAACCAGGTGTTACCCCCTGGGGTACATGAATAGACCCAAAACAACTCTAAAAAAAATATTCCTACAAGCCTTTTGTTCTGGTCTGTAGTAATTAAGGGTAAGTGGCAGAGCAGTCTTTGGGAATCTGTAACCTGAAAACCCCCATGCTATGTTAGTGTCAGTCTTACACTTGGAACACACTCACACACCATTGTGTCTCTGTCAGGTGCATTCCTTATACTCTTAAGCCCCTTTCATACAGTGCGATGATCCCGGCAAATTGCCGGGAAATTGCCAGAACGCCTTCTGTGTGAACGCAAACACGACCCGGGAATGATGCCGGCATCGATGCCGGGTTGGGGACCTAGTAACATTACCGTGTTCAGTCCCGGAACGCGTGCTGTGTGAACAAAAGCCGTAATAATGCCGTGTCGTAGTGATGACGCTGAAGCCGGGATCGTTCGCCAGCTGTGAAACGGTACGTAAATGCGCAAGTTTATGATCGAATCAGAGCAAAAAATGCACAAGTGTGGTTCCTCATGAGAGAAATCGCAGCTCATAAGCAAACTTAAGACGCTGCTGAGACATTACATGTCACGTATGTCACGTGTCTTTACGGGATTTTTACGTGTTGTGTGTGAACGCACTCTCTGATTCCGGAAAATCACTGGCAGTGTGAATGAACCAAAATCAAACGAACCCGGGTCAAATCCCGTGTCACTTTGTCCGTGTATTTTCCGGAATCTCTGTGTGAAAGGGGCTTTAGAGTCATATTTGAGCAACTGATGTTATGTATTTATTATTTCTGAAGTGGCTTTTAATTGTTTACTTGTGTAATTGGCATGATACATTTTTACCTGACAAATAAAATGTTATATTTCATTTATTCTGTGTGATTCTGAAATCATTATTTCTAGTATACATTAATGTGGAGTCTGGTGTTACCTCAAATCATTGTCCAGGATGAAACTGAAGGCACTAATGAATGGAGCATGGAGCACATCATTCTGAGACCTTCTGATTTCTGTCTATAACTGACTTAGCAAGTTGCAGTTTTGTGACTACAAAAAAATTAGCGGAGAGCGACCACTTAAAGGTAAAACAGATCGCACTGCATTCTCTGACTATTCAGAACTGGCTATTTTGTGTTCATGTGCTCACATTCGCAACGTGCAGTCTCAAAACAACACAGAGTCCCTTCATAAATGAATAATTGAAAGTATGGGATACCCAGAATAATCAAAGATCTAAATTAAATCATAATCAATATTTATGATTATTTTCTAATAAGAAACACATTCTAAATTTGATAATCATTTGAAATTGGAGTCAGATTAAGCGCAGAGCTAAAGTAAATTTGAAACTAAAATCTACAAATTAAGTGAACTTCACAGAACAATGAAAAGACATACACACATTATACCTTCACCCACACTGTTGGATTCCGTCGTTGGTGTTTTAAGCCCCCAACGGCGCCTTCCAGGCAGCGAGGGGATGGGTAGGTTTAAGGTTGAGGGTAGGGTTAGCTGCCTCTAAGGAGCCATTGGGGGCTTAAAACACCATCGAGCTCCGTCGTTTGGCCAACGGGTGGCCTTTACCAGCTCAAACATGCTGCGTAACACATGAGAAGAATGAACCTCACTGTGTCACAGTTATTCTTAGTTTTATGTGTTTTGTTTTTGTTTTCAAGGACTCTTAGTATGTTTCTCTTTGTTTCCTGTTTCCTTTGTGCCTATGTTTCTGTTTGTCATTAGTTACCATGGTTATTCATCATATGATTAATTAGAGCACACCTGTTTGAATGTGAATTTGATATCCTGTGTATTTAAGACCTTCAGTTTCCTTGTCTCTCATTGGAGTGTTTGCTTTTCTTTAAGTTTATTAAAGTTATATTGCTGTTAGATTGACTTCACCTTTCTTTATCATTTTGTGGACCAAACCGTGACAGATCAACGTAGCAGCTATAAATGTTGCTCCTACGAGGCGCTACAACAGATGTAAAAGGGCCATTATTTGTATTTTTCAAGGAGGCCGTTTGATAGAGGAATATGTGGAGTAGTTTACGCGTTCTCGCAAATCAAGCAAGCAAGTTTGAGCTTCCGTTTACCATATCTGATGTGCGCGTTGATAAATGTTTATATGTGATTAAAAAAAAACAAATTAAATTGGTTCATCATATAATGATCATGTCTCTTTAGAAAATTTGGACTACACTGCTCAGTTCATATGAATTAATTTTACAATCTCTTTATAAAATAATTGCTTCCAATAAATCCGTTATTGGATTATATTGTTGCTTGTTCTATTTGTTAGCCTACTGTTATTAGAGGATCTCATAGTGTGTATTTGTTATTGTGTGCTTATCTCAGTCCTGAATAAATCACTGGTGTATAACAGTTGGCAGCTCTTATTAAGAAAATCTGCTGCAGATTAGGTTTGATTTGTTAGTGTTGCTTTTTCAGAGCTTGTCATGCACAGAACCATGACATATCTTCTTTCCATAATTATCTGCTCTGGACCATTGAGTTGGATTGAAATCAAACAGATACAGAGGTATGAAAAAATAGGACAATGAGAGAGAGGGAACGTGAAGAGAGTACAACTCTGTTTGCTCACACTTACGGTATATCTGTTAAATAACACTATGTATCGCCCACCCTTGCATAAAGACAGTAAGGAGTATGTTGCCATAATACAGTATGGTGTTAATTAAGAGGTGCTGTGGAGGGTGGCTGGTAATGGGCCATAGGGGTAAGACAGGCATTGAAAGTGAATGGGAAAACCAGTTATTTCCCATAATTACCCAGTAATTGAGCTTTTTTTGCTGTGATTGGTTTATTTATGAATGATAGAGGAGAAGCATGTGATTTTTTTTTTAAATGTTTTTTTTTTTCTAACAATTAGTTATTGGTATGATTGTTTTACAAACAATTTGGCCAAAGCATCAATTTCCACCATAAAAGCATTGACAAAAAAAAAAAAAATTTAATTAATTAATTAATTATTGAATAAATAAAAAATAACAATGATAGTAATAAAATATCAATAATAATTACATTATTAATACATTCAAATAAAATACAATAAAAGTGTTAAACAATGGTAAAAAAAAAAAAAAATTGTATTTACATCCATATTTAGATGTAAACAACGTTACTATAGATTATTTTGATGTTTGATTTGATTTGTTTACCGAATTCATCAGTCACCTCAACGTTGTGTCGAGACACTAGGGGGTCGCACGTGACTGACTGGGACTGGTTACGATCTCTGTCTCACATGTTTGAGTCATGTCCACACTGAGAAAGCTTTCGTGGATGGTTTATGTTGTCACTGTGAGAAAATGACCATGGCAATGTTATGGTCGCATCTCACTTTTTTGGTCAGAGAAGGAATCACTTCAGCCGCTCCGTGGTCCGTGACGCAAGCGCTGACGGCAATATGTGGGCAACAATGAAAGCATTTCCGCAATGTCAGACCCCACGGACCTCCTGTTCCTCTTCACACACTTTGCGTCCGGTCGAGTTAGGATGAGTTAGGCAACTTGTCTTATAGTGAGCCTGATTTCACATTTGGGCTTTTTCCACTCCAGGAGGTACACGGAGGTTCCCTAAGTAGAGCTGCCCCCATCTCGCAAAGCAGCCTCTTCGGCGACACTGTCGACGACTTTACCCAGCAGTTCTCGGCAGTAAAGAAGCAGACTGAGGCAATTAAACACATCTTACTTCACTTCACGCCACTTACAGGCCACCGAGGTCATGCTCTTCATCTGCTCATCACTGAGGGTGTCCGCCTGTGGCTGCCACACCAGCTCCGCCACAGCCCAAGCCCAAAGCCCGGTCGCAGCGGGACCCCAAGAAGGCTTCGAAGCATCCCTGAGACGGGCGACCCATGGATAGCGGGAGCTGCTTTTCCTCAGGAGACATGAGCACATCGCTTCTTACCCCGGTGGAGGGCTGGGTCGAGAATCTTTTGTTTCCTTTTCTTTTTGTTCTGCTGCTCACCCAATTGGCAGCGGAACCCAAATTTTCAAAGGAAGAGCAGCTTCCTCATTCCTTGGGTCACATAGTCTGCAGCTCGGACATCCTGTATGTGAGTTTGTTGCCTCCTCATGTCTGGCTGTGACTTACACAAAGCCCCACACAGGTCAGTGCATTCAAAAGATGTGCAGCTTCCTCACCCGTCACAGGCCGGTTCCAGTGCACCCACAGTTACAGCATCGGGGCGCAGGGCTGTTTCTTCGCCCTACCACTGGTACATCAAAAATTGTTTCTCTGGTGCCACTCGTACGGAGTTTGGAGACCCATCTAGAACTTCGCACCCCGTCATGCTGGCTCATTTGGGCAGTCAGACTCGGCTATGCGATTCAGGTCGCGAGGCACCCTCCCAGGTTCAACGGCATCCTTTTTATGTTGGTGGCAGGCAAAGATACCCATGTCCTGCGTGCATAAATTTCATTACTCTTGGAGTCTTCTTTCAGCCGAGATGAAGAAGGTATTTTACAGCCTTTACTTTATCGTACAAAAGAAAGGTTTTAGACCTTTGAGTTTTGAACCAGGCCATGCACAGGCTCCTGCTCAAGATGTTCATGCAGAGGTGCATTTTGACATGCGTTCGCCAACAGGTTTGGACACGCACTTCCATGTCTCGATTTTACCTCAACATTAGACCGTTTCTTTGGTTTGCTTCCAAGGGTCAGGCATACCAGTAAAAGGTCCTCCCCTTCGGGCTGTACCTGTCTTCGCGAAAGTCACAGAGGCTGCCCTTGCCCCACTAAAGGAAGTGGGCATCCACATTTTCAATTATCTGGATGACTGGCTGATTCTACAGTAGCTCACTCTTGAGATCTATTGTGTGAGCACAGGTGCTCAGCCACCTCAGACGATTGGGAACTAGGAAAAGAGCATGCTCTCCCCAGTGCAGAGCATCTCTTTTCTTGAGAGCTGGACTCAGTCCCTATGACAGTGTGTCTCACAAATGAATCCATCCAGCCGGTGCTGAATTGCCTAAAATCATTCAAAGGAAATGGGGCATATGTCATCCTCAGCGGTGGTAGCGCCACTCGGGTTGATGCATATGATCCTCGTGACTTGAGTCACAAGATGGTGCCAAGGTACTACCATGTTATGACGTTGCTATCATGCCGTTCTGTCACAGTACGTTCAGCCCTTGGGCAGACCTTCCATTTCTATAGGCAGGGGGTTCCCCTAGAACAGGTTTCCAGGCATGTAGTTGTCACAATAAATGCGTCCAAGTCGGACTTGGGCAAAGGGCATGCAGCCTCCGGCTCATGGACAGGACCTTGACTTTTTTGGCATATCAGTTGCCTCGAGTGACTAGTGGTGTTGCTGGCCCTGTGGAGGTTTCAGTCATTGATCCAGGGCAAACATGGTGCCCTGGGGACCATGGCTCCATAGGGACCCCTAGTGTCAGTCTTGACAACATCAAAGTGACAGACAGATAGGGAACATCTCGGATACTATTGTAACCTCCATTCCCTGATGGAGGGAATGAGAAATTGTGTCCCTCCTGCAACAACACTAAATCGCCCGCCTAAATGTTCACGTTTAGTCACGAGGTAAACAGTTTTGCTAGTGAGGCGTGTCCAGCTGTATTCCATAACGACATTTAGGGTGAGTATAAAGCAAGTAGTATACCACGGCAGCAGACGCGGCAGCCCTCGTGTGAAGACCGAAGACCAGCGACTCTACCTGCGTGACTCCACCGAGCAAGGACACCGACAAGGCACTTGAGTATTATTTTCTTGTTGTTTACTCTCTCTTCTACTCAACTTTTCTTCTCATCTTTCTATTTGTGACCTTTCTTTCACTATGTGTTTTCAAATCCCTACTATTACTAACACGCGTAAATCAAATGTCACACGTAGGAGGCAGCACAATCCTAGCAACCTGCGTACCTTTCCGGTGTACTAATACTTTATTCTCTTTTCCCATCGGTCTCTGGAATTGTCAGTCCGGTGTAAACAAAGCTGATTTCATTATATCTATTTCTAGTCATTCGGGTCTGAGCCTATTGACCCTGACTGAGACCTGGATTAGACCAGAGGACACTGCCACACCTGCTGCCCTCTCCACTAACTTCACCTTATCACACACCCCTCGCCTGACCGGAAGGGGTGGAGGTACTGGTCTTCTCATCTCAAACGATTGGAAATTTTATCCTTTACCACCTCTGTGTGACAATAGCTCATTTGAATCGCATTCAGTTACCATCACTAGGCCTATTAAAATCCATTTTGTAGTTGTCTATCGTCCACCAGGTCAACTTGGCAGTTTCATGGAGGAGCTTGATGTGCTACTCTCATCCTTCCCTGAGGATGGTTCTCCTCTCGTAGTTCTTGGAGACTTCAACATCCACCTAGAAAAGCCTCAGGCTGCTAATTTCCACACTCTGCTTGCCTCATTCGACCTCAAACGAGTATCTACTGCGGCTACTCACAAATCAGGTAACCAATTAGACCTTATTTACACGCGCTACTGCTCCACTGACCATACACTGGTCACTCCGCTGCATACTTCAGATCACTTCCTCCTCACTCTCAACCTCAACCTGCCTCAGAACACAACACACACTCCTCCACAGATCACCTTTCGGCGAAACTTACGCTCACTCTCACCCTCTCACCTATCCTCTTTGGTCTCATCCACACTTCCTCCACCTGATCAGCTCTCAACACTAGATACTAGCAGTGCAACTGATACTCTTTTCCTCACTTTAACATCCTGCTTGGACAACTTATGCCGTCACGAGTACATCGCGAGGCCCGGGGTTTCTCCAGATTCTGCAATGTTGCGGTATTTTTCTTGCTCATCTCGGGTCTGTTCGTGCAGAACAGTTGTGCCTTAACATCGTACACCCGATGTGAGCTTTTGGATATTGGTTTGTGAATTTCCGACAGTTTTATAGACAACCTTCGACTCCTTCCTGAGATCGCCAGAACACCCGAAGCTATGCACTCTACCCGGCCAGGCGGAAGTGCTCGCAAGCGGCGTCGACATCGTAAACAAAGGCGAGGGAAGCGCGGAGGATTAAGAGCTAAGCTAAAGCTAACTCCACACCGGCTCCCTTTACCCAGCATTTTCCTTGCCAATGTACGGTCGCTAGTGAACAAAATGGAGGAGATTTGACTCAGCATCACATACAGCAAGAGACTTTTGAACTGTAATGTCCTAATCTTCACGGAAACATGGTTAAAAAGCAGAATACCGGACAATGCTATTGAGCTAGCGGGACTCCATACAACATTCCGGTCGGATAGAACATTAGACGGCTCCGGTAAGACCAGAGGTGGTGGATTGTGCATTTATATTAACTACGCTTGGTGTACAAACTCTGCTATTGTTGGGAGACATTGTTCAGCTAACCTTGAGTTTCTCATGGTCAAATGTAGACCGTTTTATCTACCACGGGAGTTCACTTCCACTATTATAACTGCAGCCTATATTCCTCCGGATGCTGATGCCAAGCTTGCTATGAAAGAACTTTACGCAGCCATCAGTAAACAACAGACTGTTCACCCGGAAGCTGCGTTTATTGTTGCGGGTGATTTTAATCATTCAAACTTAAAGTCAGTGCTACCGAAATTTCACCAGTATGTTTCCTGTCATACCCGAGGAAACAAAACCTTCGACCATGTTTACACAAACATGGCTGGAGCTTACGTTGCGACACCCCTTCCCCACCTGGGACAGTCAGATCACCTTTCTTTGTTCCTCACCCCCAAATATGCACCTCTCATCAATCGTGTGAAGCCATCAGTGAAGACCATCAAGGTGTGGCCTGTGGGGGCAGATTTTACACTCCAGGAGAGGTTTCTACACACAGACTGGAGTATGTTTGCTTCTCAAGCCACCAGTGACTCTCACACGGACATTGACTGTTACACCTCCTCTGTACTGGATTATATCAATACCAGCATTGCCAGTGTTACAACCCAGAAGCAGATCACCACATATCCAAATCAGAAGCCATGGATGAACAGGGAAGTGCGACTCCTGCTGAAGACACGCAATATTGCCTTCAAATCAGGAGATGTACAAGCCTATAGCACATCCAGAGCAAATCTGAAGAGGGGCATCAAAGAGGCCAAGCACTGCTACAAGCTAAAGATAGAGGGACATTTTTCCAACTCTGATCCTCGACGCATGTGGCAGGGCATTCAGGCCATCAGTGATTACAAACCCACTCACTCCAATCACGCAGCCACTGATGTCAACTTCCTGAACGAGCTGAGTGACTTTTATGCTCGCTTTGAAAAAGACAACAGAGAAACTGCCACCAAGCTCAAACCCTCAGCTGACCACCCGCCAATCACTCTCTCTTCCACAGATGTCTGCAATGCACTGAGCCGGATCAGCGTGCATAAGGCTGCTGGACCAGACAACATCCCTGGACGCTTACTCAGGGCATGTGCAGAGCAGCTCGCTGGGGTTTTTACTGACATTTTCAATCTGTCTCTTGCCCAAGCAGTTGTACCAACATGCTTTAAATGCACTTCCATTGTGCCAGTGCCAAAACACTCCAGTCCGATGTGCCTTAATGACTACCGCCCTGTAGCACTCACACCCATCGTTATGAAGTGCTTTGGGCGGCTGATCCTGGCACACCAAAAATACTCTTTACCATCTTCATTTGACTCACACCAATTTGCCTACCGTAGCAATAGGAGCACAGAGGATGCAGTTTCCATGGCACTGCACTCTGTGCTCACACATCTGGATAATAAGAACTCTTACGCACGCATGTTGTTTGTTGACTTTAGTTCAGCATTCAACACTGTCATCCCAACCAAGTTAATAGCCAAACTTGGAGACCTGGGTGTCAATACCTCTATGTGCAGCTGGATTTTGGACTTCCTGACCAACAGACCTCAGAATGTTCGATCAGGCTCCACCTGCTCCATGTCCATCACACTTAACACTGGTGTACCACAGGGCTGTGTGCTAAGTCCGTTTCTCTACTCCCTCTTCACCTCCGACTGCAAACCTGTGTACGGATCTAATTCCATCATCAAGTTTGCGGACGACACTACGGTGATTGGTCTCATCAGCAACAACGATGAGACTGCTTATAGGGAGGAGATCAGGCACCTGGCCACATGGTGCACTGAAAATAATCAGTTCCTCAACACCACCAAAACGAAGGAGCTCATCGTGGACTTTAGGAAAGAGTCAAGAGGCACTCACGATATCATCCACATCAATGGAATGGCTGTTGAGCGTGTCTCTAGTTTCAAGTTCCTGGGGATCCACATCTCGGCCGACATGTCCTGGACAATCAACACCTCCTGCCTGGTCAAGAAGGCTCACCAGCGTCTTTTCTTCCTGAGGACACTGAAGAAGAATCAGCTCTCCTCGACTATCCTGGTGAACTTCTATCGCTGTGCAATAGAAAGCATCCTGACCAACTGTGCTACATTGTGGTATGGGAGCTGCTCTGTTGCAGAGCGCAAGGCATTGCAGCGGGTGGTGAAAACCGCCCAGCGCGTCACTGGGACTCCACTACCTGCCATCGAGCACATCCAGAGGAAATGCTGTCTGCATCGAGCTTGCAAGATCCTTAAGGACCCCTCTCACCCAGCCCATAGACTGTTTTCTCTCCTGCCCTCCGGCAGGCATTTCAGGTGCCTCCGGACCAGGACCAGCAGACTAAAGAACAGTTTTTTTTCCTAGAGCTGTCTCTTTATTGAACTCTAACCCTTGTTGATCACACTGCCCTCATATACTGCTAGACTTTCCTCTCCCTCCTCACATCTGCCTTCATTTGTTATTTGCAATACTGTAATGTTCATTTGCACTGCTGGATGTTTATTACAGTAACAACTGTTTGCATATGTATCGTGCACTACTTTATCTTAACTGGAATATGCTCAATTGCACTGCCGACTGTTTATTTACAGTACCAACTGTTTATATGTGCATTTTGCAATATTTCGCATAATTCCACTGCACTTTTATTTGGACAGTTTATGTCCATACTTTATATGCACTATTTTAAATCCATTGTTATATTGCTCATCTTAGCCTAATTTATCATTGTGTATATCTATCTGAAAAATTCTTGCTGCTATTGCACTTGTTGATATTGCACTTCTGGTTAGACCTAAACTGCATTTCGTTGCCTTGTACATGTACATGTACTTGTGCAATGACAATAAAGTTGAATTGAATTGAATTATGCCCCCTTTCCTCCAGGCCAGCCCATGCCACCCCCTCTGTTCCCTGGTTATCTGATGTTCTCCGCGAACATCGTTCTAAACTCAGGGGTGCAGAGAGGAAGTGGCGGAAGATCCTACTGACCTTGGTCTTTATCCATCCCTCCTCTCTTCCTTCTCTGATCAACAAACTGACACACAAATCTTACCAGCTAACACACACATTCTTACCCTCCTTTCTCTCTTCTTCCATTCATTGCGAAAACACTTGAACGAGTTGTTTTCAACCAGATATCTTCCTTTCTTACACAGAATAACCTCCTGGACAACAACCAGTCTGGTTTCAAAAGTGATCACTCAACTGAGACTGCCCTGCTCTCGGTAATTGAAGCTCTGAGACTGGCAAGAGCAGCTTCCAAATCCTCAGTTCTCATCCTGCTGGATCTGTCTGCTGCCTTTGACACAGTTAACCACCAGATCCTCCTGTCAATTTTAAAGATGAAGGGCATCTCGGGAACCACACTACAATGGTTCAAGTCTTACCTCTCAGGTAGGTCCTTCAGGGTGTCGTGGAGGGGTGAGGTGAGGTGTCCAAGACCCAACATCTAGCTACTGGGGTGCCTCAGGGCTCAGTGCTTGGACCACTTATCTTCTCCATCTACATGACATTATTAGGATCTGTGATTCAGAAACATGGCTTTTCCTATCACTGCTACGCTGATGACACACAACTCTACCTCTCATTCCAGCCTGATGATCCAACGGTTGCTGCTCGCATCTCAGCCTGCCTGACAGACATTTCTGGCTGGATGAAGGACCACCACCTTCGACTAAACCTTGCGAAGACAGAGTTGCTTGCGGTCCCGGCCAACCCAACACACACCACAACTTCTCCATTCAGCTGGGTTCATCATCCATAACTCCATCAAGGTCAGCCAGGAACCTTGGAGTTGTGATTGATGATCAATTGAACTTTACAGACCACATTGCTAGAACTGCTGGTCCTGCAGATTTGCCTTATACAACATTAGGAGGATCAGGCCCTTCCTATCAGAGCATGTTTCACAACTCCTTGTCCAATCACTTGTTCTATCCAGACTGGACTATTGTAATCCTCTCCTAGCAGGTCTTCCAGCTTGCACTATCAAACCTCTGCAACTGATCTAAAATGCTGCAGCTAGAGTGGTCTTTAACGAGCCGAAGAGAGCACACGTCACTCCTCTGCTCACAAAATTGCACTGGTTGCCAGTTGCCATTCGCCTCAAATTCAATTCACTGACTTTTGCCTACAGAACAACCACTGGCTCTGCTCCCTCCTACCCAAACTCATTACTTCAGACTTACGTGCCATCCAGAAACGTGCGCTCTTCAAGTGAATGCCATCTTGTGGTGCCATCTCAAAGAGGCACAAAATCTCTTTCTCTGGCCTTTTTCTGGTCTGTTCCATGCTGGTGGAATGACCTGCCCAACTCAACCAGAGCCATGGCCATTTTCAAGAAATGGCTGAAGACGCATCTTTTTCGGCAACACTTGATCCATTAATACTAACACTTTATCTTCTATTCTATATCTATTATCTTTATTTAAAAAAATAAAGTACACGTACTGCGTTAGATTAAACTGGGAAGGGTCATAGCACTTGCATATTGTTAGTTTAACTGCTTATATTGTTCTCATTTGTAAGTCGCTTTGGATAAAAGCGTCTGCTAAATGAATATATGTAAATGGAAATGGTCTGAAATGTTTGGGGCTCTCAAGTGCGACCCCTAGTGACAGTCTCAACACAATGTCTCGTAACCTCCATCAGGGAACAATGGTTACAATAGTAACCGAGACATTCCTTTTTTCTTTTCTTTTTTTCTCTTTTTTTTTTCTTGTGTGTTCCAGTGATATCTGTAAAAAAATAATAAATTGAGTGTTGTTTTCACACTGTATTATTCCTACAGAGCTGATCTATTATTCAAGTCTGTCTGCCAAGTTTTTAATGGTGTCTCTCTCTCACACACACACGCATGCTGAAGAGCCAATATGACCTTCAACAGACTCTTTTGTGTTGTGTTTCTAAAAATAAAGCTGTGATCAGTGAAGAAGAGGGGCGTCTCAACCCATGGGCACACGCTCAAAGACAGAGTGTGAGAGAGGAGCCTAATTAACTCTTTCACCATTAAAGAGACAGGGGTAGCCATGAGGGGGGAGTGTGTGTGAAGACCTTACATGGGCAGTCTAGTGCTGGCAGTGAACTGAAGAAAACTAATTTGATGAAAGAAAAGCAAAGCGTGTATGCTGAGGGAGAGTGTTGAAGATCAAGTGAATGTGAGGATGGAGATTGATGAGCATGTGAGGCTGTGGTACTGAGTTATGAGAGGAAATATATAATTTTCAAAAGAAAATGAACAAACACAATTAGCCATTATCCATAGAGCAAAAACAATTCATCAGAACAATCTAGACAAAAGACAACTTTAGATTACTGTGGGGTTCTTGCTATTGCAGTGATTAATTGTGTAATCATAATAGGCAGTTCTCTACAGATATATATTTGAGTTACTGTATTGAGTTTAATAAAACAAAAACTATTATTTTATATTACATTTTGTTGTACTTTGTTTCATCTGTTTAGAATTAATTCTAAAAGTGCTAATATAATAAATATTTATAAATATAAATATATGACAAAATCTGTAAATAAACAGGGTCATGAGCCATGTCATCCCCTGTTTGTGTGCTTCCTTCTGTTCTCATGTCAACACAACCATTTTAAGAAGTTAAATGAGCTCCAAACAAGACAGGACACTGAGGTAGATGGCTACACGGGGAAAAAAATGGCATGTTAAAAATCTTCTCCTCTCTTCTTGTCTTGCGAGGGACAGATTATAACGTTGACATGGGCATGGACATCTCAGGGGACCTTCATGCAAGACGCTTTCCTAGACGGAGCCAGACAGAGCGCAATTGAACTAAATAAAAAGGAGAAGAATTAACTCCCACATTGTTGCTAAAATAACATAATTTTTATATAATTAGTCCATGTTTTAAAACTGACATTGGTCCAAAACTTGATCATCTTAAAAATGTGGTGATTAATGTGCAAAATTCTGAAATAACAGTGCTATAACATCCAAAGACCTACATTTGTGGTATTGCACTTCTAACGTTCAGTGCAAATAGGGTGTCACTGATCCACTGGCACCATTTTCCACTCCTAAAATTACAGGTCAATGTGGTCAAAATTGGCTACGTTTACATGCAACCAAATAATCCATTAGTAATTGGAATGACCACTCAACCGGACTGAAAAGCCTTCATGTAAACACCTTAATCAATCCGATTAAGCTCGGTCCAGTCGGAATGAAAAGGGGTGGTTTATTCCATTTCTAATCTGATCGAGAGAACATGTTAACACTTGATCGGATTGAAAACTGAAACTGGAAAGGACTGTGCATGTGCAATGGCATAGTAATGACATAAATGACAGAACGAGCTGCAGTTGTATGTCCTAAATGACTTGTGTTAATCTAAAATTCTCCTTTATTTTGGGCACAGGAAGGGACGATTTTACTGTTTGATAAATGTAAGCAGCACAGCATAAAGGCTCATGTGCTCGTCATCTCCTATCAGGATCTGAAATAGATTAATATTGAAGGGATACTTCAGCATTTAGCATTAAGCTTTGTATCAGTAGAAAACCTGTAGTATTTTCGAATTACCGTGCTTCCCTCCCTGAGACGAGAGATTTATGTATTTTTTGTCTGGAAAAAATCCTCCGATGACGCAAATATCGTAATTTTGCGTCATCGGACGATTTTTTGGCTAGAGGCGTGAATCTACAGCCAGTAGTAGGAGCTAGTTCCGCATGTTTTCAACCCACCCATAGGGGGTGGGATCTCACTCACAGAATGTACAAATAGTGTCAGCCATCTTTTTTTGGAAGCTAAGCTAACAGGCTCTTGTTCTGTGGAGAAAGCTGAGTAGTAAGGGTTACCATCCTCTCTTTCTCGGATATGTCCGGCTGTCGAGATCGTCCAAAATGTCCGGGATTCGGCTTTTGATTTCTACAGTCGCCATTCATTGTTTACATGCACACCTTTTGTTTCAATCTAACTGAATTCATTCCGATTGGTGTATCTGAATGTAGTGTTTACATGAACGCTAAACAAGTGATCGGTTGGTGTGCGTTTTAGCATTGCTAAGAAAATTCCCGCTCCTCCGTGAGGGATAGCCTACGTCTATCAATCAACGTCAATGCGTCTCACAGGTGTCACTCATCAGTAATCACGCCACCGGCCTCACACCGTTCTCCCACGCCCCTCAGCCTCGTCCTGCTCGCCACAGTAAACATAATGAATAGCGACTGTAGAACGCAAAAGCCGAATCCCGGACATTTTGGGTGATCTCGAAATCCCGGGCAGACTCATCACGGAGACACACGATAAAACAGCGTCTTTTAAGTTTCGAGTCAACTAGTAGCCTAGCCTAGTTGTTTAACTGCACTCTCTAACCGGTAGGAGTGGCTTGGGAGTGGCCTCGTAGGGCAGCGAAGCAAGTGCATTTTGGGAGTTGTTGTCTTTCATCCACTTGAGCCAAAAATACATTTTCTGGCTTTTCTCAGTCTAGAAGTGTCACAACGCGCACACGAAAGGGTGAATTCCAAGTGCAGCTTTATTTTGGGTAATCCGTAATCATATCCACAAACAGGTAAAAGGTCATAATCCATGTAAATCAGTCCAAAACAAGAAACAAACAAATAAACAAACCAAGACAGACTCTGAGATGCGGGTGACACAATACAAGGATTCCAGAACAAGTGATAAAACAGACAGGGTATAAATAGACAGACACTAACAATTTGAGTGGGAACAGCTGAGTGTGATAATGAATAATGAGTCTGACAAGGGTGATGGGGATTGTAGTCCAATAGTGACTGACACCTGTGGGGGAAGAGGACCTCTAGTGGCTACCCAGGGGACATCACCCATACAGTACATTGTGACAAGAAGGCTCCAAATTCAGAAATAATTTCACATTTCTATTACATAAATGACCCATTATCTATACACATTCATCTTTCCAAAGGTGAAGTATCCCTTTAAGTCTGCACTTTAAAACAAATAAAAGAAGCAATGTAGGAGAATAGTATGTGCAAACAGTGGGAAACTCTGTATATTTGGGCAGTGTGCACATGTCAAAAAACTATCCTTATTAGAAGCCTGTGACATTTAAACGCGTAAATCAACCCGATCACCAGAGGTGGGTAGTAACGGAATACATGTACAAGGTTATACATGTACTTCGTTACATTTACTTGAGTATTTTTTTTTTTTGAAAATGTGTACTTTTAAGAGTATATTTAAATGTGGGTTCTTTTACTTTAATTCGAGTACATTTCTAATCAAAACAACTAACTGTACTTGACTTACGCTGGGCGACGTTCCTCTCGTTACTTTAGTTTAATGCAATACATGTTAAGAAATACGTATAGTTATATCAAGCGCATGCTGTCTCTTTTTTCTGGGGCATGAGCGATGCCCCATTCACAAATGAACCACTCTTTTGAGTCTATTCTGTTCAAAGACTTGATCAAACAAGTTGGCAAAACTGTCTGAATTGGTTCACAAATCAGTTTGAATTATTTGTTCAGTTCCCTGCACGCACTGAATCATCTAAAGCGGTTTCTCACTCGTAACAGGAAATTTAAGAGCATCAAGAGTGTTGGATGAAGTGGCCGTGGACCTCAGTTGAAAGCAAACCTGCAAATGCATCGTTTGCCAGCGATGAAGATCTTTATTAGTTAAACATCTACGTACAGTATGTTGTCTGTGAACAAGCTACATTCGATTTCAATTCATACTACTACAAAGTATGATATTACCAGTTTGTGGGGTACCGAGCGTCACCCCAAGTATTGGGATGTGTTGGCTCACTGGCTTGCGATGGTGGAGGTGGAAAAGACGGCTACCAGATCTCAATTGTTCCAAAAATAAAATAAAGTTTATTTATATTTTAACTCAGAAGTCAAGAAAACAAAATAATCAAAAATAAATCGAAATAGCACAATGCTTTTAACCTCCAACAATAGTATAGTAAACACTTTGTACATAGCCTCACAACAAGCTAGTACTCACCCTCCCTCTCTCTAATGCAGAATGAGGCCATCTTAAATAGGCCAAAGCATTAAGCCAAATTGGCCCATTCAGGGCCAATTGGACCATACCAACATTCAGGGTATTATCTTTAGCCTAAGGCCATAAATAAGCTATAAGTTAAGTAGAAAATAAACATTACATGAAAACAAAATATTATCATCATATCACTACCATTTAATACAACATTTACTCCACCTATTCACACCACACATATACATACAAAACATTATTACAAACAAACACCCCTGTGAACAATGCTCTGCACCCTCTGCCCTGTGACAGGGATAAATACCGCCCCTACAGTGGCGCGCGCATCCGCATAGAAGCAGTCGAATCGGACCGGGATGCAGGAAATGCGTGAGTCATGATATGTATGAATTAACTAGGATTTTAGACAGAAACAGGGAGTAAATGGGACATGAACTAGTGGGTACCGCACTACATGTCATGGAGGTGGTAAAGTAGGAAGTCATAAGCAGTGACAAATTAGTTTTGAGTGTTGTGAATGAAATCGCGGACTAACCGCGCTACAAACAAATCAACGCGAATGCATTAATGGCGCATACCCCCGCGCCAGCCTTCTCTTTAAACACCCCCCCCCCCCCCCGTGTTCATTGCCATCCATATACCTTCACAAAATAACACAATTAGCCTAAGCAAGGCATCATTTTTATAAAGGAGTGTGTGGGTGTATGTGTGTGCGTGTGCAAATGTCCAGAGTCTCTCCTGCTCTCGCGTGTAACGCCATTCACAGTCAATGCGGGAGTGCGTAACAGTGAGAAGTGAGGTTCACTTTCTCACATTTCCCTCCCCCTTTGGAGTCTCGCCAACAGGGTGCAGAGACAGAAAGTCTGCAACAGTATTCTGCTTGCCCGCTCTGTACTGCACCGTGAACCTGTAGGGCTGCAGTGCTAAAAACCAGCGGGTGACTCTAGCATTGGAGTCCTTCATGCGCCCTAGCCACTGCAAGGCGCGGTGGTCAGTCTCTAGGGTGAAGTCTCGACCAAGCAAGTAATATTTCAAAGTGTCAAGCGCCCACTTCACGGCCAGGCACTCAAGTTCTATGGCCGCATATCTGGTCTCTCTCGGGAACAGTTTCCGGCTAATATAAGCCACAGGTTTCTTGTCGTCACCCTCTCCTTGGAGCAGCACCGCCCCAAGACCAACACCAGATGCGTCAGTCTGGACAGTGAAGTGCTTTCCAAAGTCAGGGCTCTGGAGAACTGGATCTTTGCAGAGAGTCTCTTTTAAATCCAAAAAGGCTTTGTCTTGCTCCTCCCCCCATTGAAGCTGGGTGGAGCTTGACTTCCGAGTCAAGTCCGACAAGGGAGCTGCTCGTCGGGCAAAGTCCGGCACAAATCGGCGATACCAGCCCACCAGCCCCAGAAATGACCTAACCTCCTTCTTTGTCTGGGGCCTTGGACAGTCCTGTACTGCCTCGACTTTGTCCTTTTGCGGCCGGATCACCCCACGACCCAGAACATGGCCAAGGTATTTGACCTCCTCCTGGGCTATGGTACACTTTTTTGGGTGGATGGTCAGTCCCGCTCGCTGAATGCGCTGCAATACCTCACCTAGATGACGCTGATGCTCCCTCCAGGTGGCGCTGTACACCACTATGTCATCCAGGTATGCAGCAGCAAAAGAGTCTGTCCCTGCCAACACAATGTCCATAAGTCTTTGTAAAGTGGCTGGCGCCCCCTGCAGGCCAAATGGCATCACCACAAACTGGAACAGATCCTGCGGGGTCCGGAATGCAGTGTACGGGCGGTCTGTCCTGGCCAAAGGTACCTGCCAGTATCCCTTGCATAAATCCAAGGTAGTGATGAAGGATGCTTTGCCGAGGCGCTCGATCAAGTCCTCGAGCCTAGGCATGGGGTAAGCGTCAAAGTGAGACTGGGCATTCACCCGCCGAAAGTCAATACAAAAGCGCATAGTGCCATCCTTTTTGGGCACTAGCACCACAGGATTACTCCACTCACTGGAAGAGCGCCCAATTACCCCCAAGGCCAGCATCTCCTCCACCTCGGCTTTGAGAGACGGCAGAAGACGCTCAGGAACCCGGTACATCCTTTGGCGTATTGGGGTAGTGTCTTTGAGTGGAATGGAGTGTTCCACCACAGAAGTAAATCCCGGCTTTTCCTGAAATAGGTCAGGAGGGATGATTCCTTCTAGCTCCCTCTGCTGTTGGGAGGTCAAGTGGGATACCTCCAGGGTAGATGCTGGCTGACTGGTGGGGAAGAATTGCTCAGGACTCTCCTCTTCCTCCATCACTGCCTGCACCCGGAGTTGTAATCCTGGCTGTACGGCCCTCTCATGCCATTCTTTCAGGAGGTTGACATGAAAGGTCTGTCTGGGTTTTCTTCTCCCAGGAAGGTCAATTTCATAGGTGGCCGGACCCATTTTCCGCACCACCTCGTACGGACCCTGCCACCTAGCAAGCAGTTTGTTTTCCGAGGTGGGCAGAAGAAGCAAAACTTTCTGGCCTGGGTTGAGGTGCCTCTGCCTGGCAGTCTTGTCATACCAGGCCTTCTGGTGCGTTTGGGCCTGCTCCAGGTTAGCCCGTACCAGCTCAGTCATTTCCTCCATCTTGTCCCTCATTTTGAGGATATGCATGAGGACACTGTGGGACTTGGGGGTCTGAGGTCCCTCCCAGGCTTCTCTCAGGACATCCAAAGGCCCCCTCACCTGTCTCCCATACAGAAGTTCAAACGGCGAGAAGCCGGTGGAGGCCTGGGGGACCTCCCGGTAGGCAAAGAGCAAGTAAGGCAACCAGCGGTCCCAGTCTTTACCATTGGCCGCTACAAACTTCCTCAACATGCCCTTTAAAGTCTGGTTATAGCGTTCAACCAGCCCGTCTGTCTGAGGGTGGTATGGTGTGGTCCGGATGCCTTTGATGCCTAGCAAGCTATACACCTGTTTTAATGTCTTTGACAGGAAGGCGGTGCCCTGATCGGTTAGAACTTCCTGGGGAATGCCTACCCTAGAAAATAGCTGCAACAGGGCCTGCGCAATTGGACCAGCCGTAACCTTGCGCAAAGGAAACGCCTCAGGGTAGCGGGTGGCATAGTCGCAAATGACTAATATGTATTTGAACCCTGTTTGGGTTCTTTCCAGGGGCCCTACAATGTCCATGGCTATGCGAGAGAAGGGAACTTCTATGATCGGCAGTGGCTGAAGGGGGTAAGGGCTAGTTTTCCTCTTGCTGGTAAACTGGCACTCGGGACAGGATTTACAGTATTGCTGCACCTCACTATAAAGCCCTGGCCAATAGAACCTGGCTGCAATACGCTCATAGCTTTTGGTGTTGCTCAAGTGACCTGTCCAAGTGTAACGGAGTTAAAAATGCACTTTAATAATTCTTATTTTATTGAATATCTGTGAATTTTATCTCATTGAGTTTTCTTTATTTATCTTTATTTTTGTGAATGTTTCCTGTGGAAATGACCTTACCTGCACACTATCCTTTCTGTACCTCCTAAGCTTCCGTAGTGCTCTGTCTCCCTCAGTCTCGTTTTGCACTGCTGAGGGTAAGTTGTGTAGAAATGTGCTGCTGGGCTAATGTACTGATTTCTTTGAAAATTGAATCATTTAAGTTATAACTTTCAATGCATATTGTCTGATGTTAATACAACAATGCTATGTAGCAGTCTTGTGTTAGTTTGACCGCTAAAATAAGTTTTGGCAGTGTTTTCATATTCAGTTTCTAGCCTCCATTTTACCACGGCAGGCGGGCCGTGTCATGTGAACAATGTAGCTCGTCGGAGATTTCAGCGTCCCTTTTATGTAGAGTAAACGCTGTATTTTTGTATGTTTAGGAAGCAGAAGTGCAGTAAGAGGAAGCCAGAAGGCAATTAATGTGCATTGTGTTCTACAGGAGCCAATAAATTGTGGAAAAGAAGTCATCTCGTGAGTCGTCCTTCACATAACCTAACCAGAGCGGTTACACTGGTGCCGTGACCTTTTGGATCTCCAGATCAGCTTGATGTTCATCGCCGGGGATGCTGTACTGTCGTCCTGACCTGCACCTTTGGAATAATTATCTGGTCAGATAAAAAAAAAAAAAAAAAAAAAAAGACTCTGGATTAGGGTATACTTCTTTCAATAGCTTGTCTTCAGTGTGATTAATTTACTTATATACGTATTATTATTTTTTTATTATTGTTTTTCATAAATACGTAAAATTGTTATTTGCTCTACTTGAGTTTTACATAAATATACACAACGCACGTGCTGTTTAAGGATTTAAATCGGTCACAAATTTTAAGATGGATGAGTCAACTACTCCCAAGTTGGCTAGAGGTAGGGGTGCATGGTTCAGTGATTTTGTTAGCCGTAGGGATGTGGGTCAATCCAGGTCCATGGATGATGGTCATACAAATACAGGGTTAGGTCAGAGCCCAGTTTGTACTCCTGTTAGTGGATTCATGAGGGAGGGTCCCCACACTTCCACTCCTGGCAGTGATACACATGCCATCGACCACCTCACAGACATGGTAGGACAGTTAGGTGCTCGAATTGGTGACTCCATTGTAGCAAAGTTGATGTCAGCTGGTGTTGTAAACATGACTAGTGACCATAGAACTACCAATAATACTCAGAACGCGCACTGTGACTATAACAGACATGACATTACCAGTGATACTCAGAACGCTCACTGTGACTATAACAGGCATGATATTCCCAATGTTACTCAGAACGCTCACTGTGACTATAACAGGCATGACGTTCCACGTGTGACAGTCCATGTTAGGTCTGATAAAGGTCTCCAGACGTTTAGAGGTGACAGCACTGACAAATACTCAGTTCAGGAATGGATTGACATGACCAAAACACATATCAGAAAACAGGAGATTTCTGTGTATGACCAAGCAGAAGAGATTATGAGCCATCTAATGGGCAAGGCCAGAGATGTTGTGAAGATTGCCCTGCACAGTGATCCTGCACTTGACGTCAATAAGCAACCTCAACTCATATATAATGTTCTTCTCCACTATTTCAGTGATGCTTCCTCATGCCTACCTCTCGCTGACTTTTATGCTACTCTGCCCAGACACAGAGAAAACCCAGTTGACTACTGGATAAGGCTGAACAAAGCAGCGGATCTGGCTCTTGAGGGCTTGCACAGACAAGGCAAGCAGACGCAGGACATGAATGGTGAAGTGGCTCTCATGTTTGTCAAACACTGTCCTGATTACTCGCATGGTCGACATGTTTCCGGAGATGATGGAGAAAATGCAGCAGCGTAGTACTCCTCATCCAGGCCGAGGTGGGAGGTTCCAGCGTACTTCTCGTGACAGACGTCCCAGAGACGCAGGTTGTAAAGTCTGTAACGACTCAAGCCACACCACCATTTCACACTGCATGTCAGAGAGACTGTGTTTTGTCTGCTTCGCCCCTGGCCACACCAGACTAAATTGCCCTGCCAATGTTTCTCCTCAGTCACAGGGAAACTAGCCGACCTGTATTCGGTGGGAGACAATACAGGTCGCACCATAGCCTCCCAAAAAGATGACATGTTTGATGCTGAGACAGTTTACACGGCTGTGAAAGACTCATGTAACAACTCTGAAGTTGTTGTTTATCAGAATATCCACAGAGTTGGCAACAGTGAAAGTCTTTTCTACACACCTGTAGCAATGGGTGGGGGGGTGACACTTGGTGGCATGTTGGACAGTGGTTCAATGGCATGTAGCATCAGTGAAACAGCAGAGATTAAACTGAGGGAGGCTGGGGTGGTAACTGACCGAAGGCGGATTGATGTTGATGTGGTTCTCATTGGCTGTGGCGGACTTCGTGTCAAGCCCAAATGTGCTTTCGAAGTGGAGATTGAAGTGTATGGCTGTAAGATGTTGGTTCCCATACTTGTCGTTCAGGGACAGCATGATGAGTTAATACTCGGGACCAACGTTATAAAGCACATCCTGCATCAGTCTAAATTATGTGATTCTTATTGGAGGACAGTGTCCGGCCCCTGCCCTATTAAAGACCCAGAAATCGAACGTTTTATGTCTATGCTCTCTGGTCTAAGCCCTTGGAAAGGTGGAGATGTTCCCGATAAGGTTGGTACAGTAAGGTGTAACTCAGCTACCTACCTCGAGCCTGGTCGTGAATATCTCATTTGGGGAAAACTCCCTAAAAACACTGCTGTTTCCCCGGGCAGCACAGTCATGACAGAGCCCACGTCGTCCCACTCAGCTCCCAGAGGTGTTTTGATCGCAAAGCTTGTGACTCCGCTATGGGGAGACCAGTGGGTTCCAATAAAGCTCATCAATACATCTAATAGGCCTGTGCACTTGAGGACATGGATGCTACTGAACGCTCAGAGGTTCCTCTGATCATGTGCAGCCAATCAGTTGTGCCACCTACTGATAAAGCAATTTCTATTGAAGACCAGCTCAGATCAGTTGGACTTAGTACTGTTGACATTGAGTCATGTGAAGTGTCAGAGGACTGCAAGAGGCGGGTGGCTGAACTTGTTTTGCACTATGAGGACGTCTTTTCGCGCCATCATCTTGACTGTGGTGAGGCGAAGGGTTTCGTACACCGCATACACTTATCAGACAGCAGACCTTTCAGGCTCCCGTACAGGAGAGTGCCCCCTGGTCAGTACCAAAAGCTGCAACAAGTACTGAGCGAGATGGAGGAGAAGGAAATCATCCGAAAATCAACAAGTGAATACGCATCACCATTGGTGCTTGTGTGGAAAAAAAACGGAGATCTCCGGATCTGTACAGATTTTCGCTGGTTGAATAAGAGGACCCTGAAGGATGCTCATCCCCTTCCCTACCAGGCAGATTGTTTGGCAGCGCTGGGAGGAAATTGCCTCTTCAGCACGATGGATTTAACCTCCGGGTTTTATAACATGCCACTCCATGAAGATGACAGGAAGTTCTCAGCCTTCACCACTCCTATGGGCCTGTATGAGTACAACCGTTTACCACAGGGTCTCTGTAACAGTCCTGGGAGCTTCATGCGCATGATGACCAGCATTTTTGGGGACCAAAACTATTTAAGTCTGCTATGTTACTTGGATGACTTGTTGGTGTTTGCGCCTGATGAGGAGACTGCCCTCGTCTGCCTGAGGATGGTGTTTGACAGGCTGCGCAGCCACAACCTGAAGTTGGCTCCTAAAAAGTGCTTTTTCCTCAGGAGGTCTGTGAAGTTTATTGGCCACATAATCGATGAAAATGGTGTTTCAACAGACCCTAGTAAGGTTGAGAACATCAACAACATGTCAAGTGCCGACCTCATGGAGCCTGATGGTGTGACCCCATACCAAGGCAAAGCGCTTCCAGTACATTGTCCCTGACTCACTCAAAACTGAGGTTCTACAGGGAATTCATGACGGAGCTGGACATCAAGCTCAGTCTAGGAGCCTCAGCTTGGCGAGACAGAGATTTTTCTGGCCAAACCTTGACAGAGATGTGAGGGACTATGTTCGTCATTGTCAGCGGTGCATCGTCAGCAAGACAGTCGAGCCTGAGGGAAGGGCTCCCCTGGAGAGCATAATAACGACCAGACCTTTACAGCTAGTCTGTATTGACTTTTGGTCAGCTGAAGACTCCAGGAACAAGTCTGTTGATGTTTTGGTTATAACTGGCCATTTCACGAGGATGGCTCAGGCATTTCCATGCAAGGACCAGACAGCTAAGCAGGTGGCAAGGGTTCTATGGGACCGGTACTTTTGTGTCTTTGGATTTCCAGAAAGGATCCATAGTGATCAAGGTGCTAATTTTGAAAGTCAGCTGATCAGTGAACTCCTTCGGGTATCAGGTGTTAGGAAGTCACACACAACCCCCTACCATCCAATGGGAAACGGGAGTGTGGAACGTTTCAACCGAACCTTGGGTGGTATGATCCGTGCACTGTCTCCTGGAGAGAAAGCTGACTGGCCACAACGCTTACAGACTCTGACTTTCATGTACAACTGTGCAGCTCATGAGACGACAGGCTATCCGCCCTTTTACCTCATGTTCGGCCGGGTCCCCCGCCTACCTGTTGATGTTCTCTTTCGTACTGTCTTCCATGACTCAGATGTGACGAGTTATGATAAGTATGTGGCATGTCTTACTAACGATCTGAGAGAAGCAATGGTGATAGCCCAGGACCACGCTGCAAAGGAGCAGGATAGGCATGCCCAACTTTACAATAGGAAAGTGAAGGGATCTAAAATTGACCTTGGTGACAGAGTGCTTGTGGCCAACAGGACAGACAGAGGAAAAAGGAAACTTGCTGACAGATGGGATTCAACTGTCTACACTGTGGTCGACATGAATGAAGAGACGCACACCTACAAGATCTGTGATACACTCACGGGGAAGGAGAAGGTGGTCCACAGAAATCTGCTTATGCTGGCCAATTTTTTCCCTGTGAGGGACGCTTGTGACATATCTGATCTTACCTCATCCATTCCTGCCACGACCTCATCAGCTCCGGGAAGTGATGATATGGGGGTGGCAGAAGAAGCCCTGTTTGCGAGAGTGGGTGAATCTTTCTGTGCGGTTAATGAAGGCCTTGATATTGAATGTGGCAGACACTCACCTATAACTGTGGAAGAAGGGCAGAATCCTTCAACTGACCCGGAATCTGTTGACTCTGTGGGAAGGACTTTTGAATGGATTACTCAGTTGTCTGTACCTAGCCTGTCAGAAGCGGATGCTGCTGATACGACAAGTGTGACCTCAGACTCCCAGGCTGCCATTATCACACCTGGGGACATTTCAACTAATCAGTCTGTATCCAGTGACTTTAGCCTTGTGACTGCTGTGGATGGTCAAGCCCATGTGGGCCAGTCAGATACTACTCTTGACACTATGACGCAGACAGACAAGACATCAGACATTCTGGACACTGTTAGCACGACAAGATCTATGTGCTCTGAAAACACTGATGCACGACCACAGGTCAGGTCGAGATTTGGAGGTCTGGTCAAGCCTGTAAACAGGCTCATACAAACCATGTCTAGGCAGGATGTTGTTTAGGGCAAGTTCAATGTTGGAACGGTTTGCAAATCTTTGTTCTAGGCTTTTCCCTGACTAGAGCCATATGCAGACAGTCTGGGCTGTAACAGTTCTGAAAGTTTGTTTTGTGTTATGTTCTTTTGTGATGGGCTACACAACGCTATATTTTGGGGTCGTGTGGGGTGTAAAAAGGCACCCTGTCGCCAGTTGCTGGATTGAGGGTTTAGCGCTGCCCTCATACCACTTCATCCTTATGGGATACATTTGGTGTTGGTTTTCTTGACGCTGACCCTCTGTAATTTGTCATTTTGTAGTGTTTTCTTCAGTGGTTGTGTACTAGGTGCCCAAGTTCGATAAAATTCAGTGGGGGAGGGTGTAACGGAGTTAAAAATGCACTTTAATAATTCTTATTTTATTGAATATCTGTGAATTTTATCTCATTGAGTTTTCTTTATTTATCTTTATTTTTGTGAATGTTTCCTGTGGAAATGACCTTACCTGCACACTATCCTTTCTGTACCTCCTAAGCTTCCGTAGTGCTCTGTCTCCCTCAGTCTCGTTTTGCACTGCTGAGGGTAAGTTGTGTAGAAATGTGCTGCTGGGCTAATGTACTGATTTCTTTGAAAATTGAATCATTTAAGTTATAACTTTCAATGCATATTGTCTGATGTTAATACAACAATGCTATGTAGCAGTCTTGTGTTAGTTTGACCGCTAAAATAAGTTTTGGCAGTGTTTTCATATTCAGTTTCTAGCCTCCATTTTACCACGGCAGGCGGGCCGTGTCATGTGAACAATGTAGCTCGTCGGAGATTTCAGCGTCCCTTTTATGTAGAGTAAACGCTGTATTTTTGTATGTTTAGGAAGCAGAAGTGCAGTAAGAGGAAGCCAGAAGGCAATTAATGTGCATTGTGTTCTACAGGAGCCAATAAATTGTGGAAAAGAAGTCATCTCGTGAGTCGTCCTTCACATAACCTAACCAGAGCGGTTACACAAGGGATGGTATGCCCCATGGCTAACACCCTTTCCCTCCACTGCCTAGGAACCACCAGTTGCTCTGCTCTGCCCTCTCCTGGCTCATGGTAAAGCAATCCCTCCTTCACTACATAGCCTTCCCCAGACAGTGAAGTAGGCATCTCAGTGGACATACCATCTACTTGTGTAACCCTGTCATACGCTTTCTGCAAAGTGGGGTCCTCTCTCTGCAGCTGCTCAAAATTATCTGGGACCTCACCCCAATCATCCACTGGCTGGGTAAGTTGTAGCTCTTCATTTCTCTCCATGGCGCCCACTAGCCTAGCCTGCCTCCGCTGTCTTCTGGTCTTTCGGCACCTTGTTTTGGCTGGAGGGGTATTCTCCCCCTCTGGAAAAGGCAACTCTGACAGGCTATTTGGCTCAGTCGACTCATCTGTCTCATCTTTCTCAGGGTCCTGTGCTTGGCTCTGGGATCGAGTAACGACCATATTCACTGGCCTGCTGGACTGCACTAATTCTGGTAGCACAATAATGTCCTGGCCTATTACAACAGGATGTCTCAGCCTCTCCACCACACCAACCATCATCTGGTATGTCTGGCCTCTAATATATAGGTATACTTCGGCTGTCGGATACTCATGTTCATCACCATTGACACACAGAACCTTCAGCTTCCTACCCTGCACAAAGTCCCTCTTTCCACTAGGTGGGGCTGCACAAGTGTTTGGGTACTTCCTGTGTCTAGCAGGGCAGTAGCATCTTTCCCATTAACTAGGACCGGCATTGTCTGTAGCCTTCCCTTAAAACCTATATCGCCCTCTTCTGGACGGGGAATACAGCTATGGCTGGAATGCTTGGGCTTCCTGTTCGGGCATTCAGGCTTTATATGTCCTTCCTGACCACAAAAATAGCATACCACCGGACCTCCGGTTCTTGGCTCTAGGCTATCACTGGGCTTGGTTGGGACAAAATAGTTACGGGCAGGCATTCTACTGGGCTCACTAGCCTTTGCACCACTCCCCTGACCAAAGCCCTCAGACCTACCACGGGCCGCTGGTCTTGGCTGTGACTCCAGACGGAAGTGTTTGTGGCCCCGTCGGTCCACCATGAAGTTCTCCACCAGCTCCGCCGCCCTCTGACCATTCTGGGGATTGTGCTCCTTCACCCAGACTCGAATGTCTGGTGTCAGAGTGCGGAGGTACTGTTCCATTATGAGCATCTCGGCAATCTCTTCAACCGACTTATTTGCCGGCCTAATCCACTTCTGAAATAAATCCCTGAGGCGGGTGTACAGCTCACGGGGGCTCTCTCCTGGCCTGACATCCGGTTCACGGAACCTCCTCCGGTACACCTCCTCGTTGATTTCATACTTCACACTGTCGTACTCCATCGACCGGTCCATACCCATGGCCACATAGGCGCTGTGGGCCTTCCCAGTGAGGTATGGCACCAGAAACACTGCCCAGTCCTCTCTAGGCCAGCGGTAAGCTGTGGCCAGCCGCTCGAACGTGGTGAGGTACTGTTCGATGTCGTTCCCTTCCTCGAACCTTGGAATGGCCGATCTGGCCCAGGCCGCTGGAGATGCAGGTACTGCTGGTGCCACCGGCGCCACTGGAGCTTGAATCGGAGCTGGAACTGGAGCTGCTGGTGCCGGTGCTGGTGCCAGCGGCGCCACTGGTGCCGCTGGTGCTTGTGCTGCCGGCTGAACTGGCACTCCTGGTTGAGGCCCTGGTGGAGCTGTAGGCGGATGCCTCCTCTCTGCCTCCACATCATCCCTTAACTGGTTCAGCTGTATCTGCACACTCCTCCAGCGCTGCTCCTGCTTATACGCCTCCCTCTCATGTGTCTGCAGAGTCTTCTCAAGGAGATGACGCAGGGTTGCTAGGTCCGTCCCCTCTGTCTGGTCTCCGCCCAATGCTTGGGTCCCAGCATCACCATCTGGGAGTTCATCTGTCTCCTTCTCAACCTCCTTCAGGTCACCTTTGGCTATCCGCCGATTTGCCATTCTCCCCCGGGACTGGTGCCGTTTTCCTCCTCTATTAGCCAGTGTCGGTCAGCGTACCATCCCACCGCTGCCACCAAATGTGGGGTACCGAGCGTCACCCCAAGTATTGGGATGTGTAGGCTCACTGGCTTGCGATGGTGGAGGTGGAAAAGACGGCTACCAGATCTCAATTGTTCCAAAAATAAAATAAAGTTTATTTATATTTTAACTCAGAAGTCAAGAAAACAAAATAATCAAAAATAAATCGAAATAGCACAATGCTTTTAACCTCCAACAATAGTATAGTAAACACTTTGTACATAGCCTCACAACAAGCTAGTACTCACCCTCCCTCTCTCTAATGCAGAATGAGGCCATCTTAAATAGGCCAAAGCATTAAGCCAAATTGGCCCATTCAGGGCCAATTGGACCATACCAACATTCAGGGTATTATCTTTAGCCTAAGGCCATAAATAAGCTATAAGTTAAGTAGAAAATAAACATTACATGAAAACAAAATATTATCATCATATCACTACCATTTAATACAACATTTACTCCACCTATTCACACCACACATATACATACAAAACATTATTACAAACAAACACCCCTGTGAACAATGCTCTGCACCCTCTGCCCTGTGACAGGGATAAATACCGCCCCTACAGCTGCGCGCGCATCGGCATAGGAGCAGTCGAATCGGACCGGGATGCAGGAAATGCGTGAGTCATAATATGTATGAATTAACTAGGATTTTAGACAGAAACAGGGAGTAAATGGGACATGAACTAGTGGGTACCGCACTACATGTCATGGAGGTGGTAAAGTAGGAAGTTATAAGCAGTGACAAATTAGTTTTGAGTGTTGTGAATGAAATCGCGGACTAACCGCGCTACAAACAAATCAACGCGAATGCGTTAATGGCGCATAGCCCCGCGCCTGCCTTCTCTTTAAAATGATATTTGGGCTACAGATGCCAGAAATAATGCTGGTCTCTTCTGTGCTTGTTGCAAAGGTATCGAATTATGATAATAATAATCATTTAAATTCAATTTCTATCAAAATATTAACATATTTATTGTTATTGTATTGTTGTTATGTAAGTGTTACTGGCCTCAGACCTAGGGAATATCTGGGCTGGCAGAAAAGGACACACAGGCAGTGAAGCACTGTGTACCTATGAAAACACTGTGAAACAACAAAAGAGACAGACGAAATGAGTGTCGTTCCCTTGGCGCGTCAGTTTACTTCTGAGATCATAAAACTTTTTAGTAACTGTAAGCATTTCTTGAGTAACATACAAAAATAACTTAATCTGCACATTAACTGACATGTTAAATGAATCATATGTACACATAAGGTAGCCTATATTAATATATACACCTGTATTCCATAGCCTGTTTCACATAAAGGCAATATATGAGTAAAGATGAGTGTCTACAGAATAAAGCAATAAAGATTCACATAAATGTCACTCTTTTGTTACTCACAAAACTAAAAGATGCCCAAACACAAATGTGTCACTCAAACACATAAAGAGAAATACATAAACTACTGATGCATTTAGAACCTTAAGGTTAGTTTACATACACCATTTCACCCTTATTGCATCGTGTTACACATTAAGCTAATAATAATAATAATAATAAATTTTATTTGTATTGCACTTTACACGTGAAGAACACATCTCAAAGTGCTACAGGTGCATAGTTAAAAACACTGAACATAAAAACAGTCAAAAACAGCTAGAAACAAAATTATATTAAGAAAATGCAATACAAAATAAGTGAGTCTTTAAATTATTTTTAAAAACCTCTATAGATTGTGGCGCCCTTAGGTGGTTGGGGAGGGCATTCCACAGTCGAGGTGCAGCCACCTGGAAGGCCCTATCTCCCATAGTGCGGAGTTTGGACTTGGGAACCTGGAGTTGGTGGGTGTCAGAGGAACGGAGATGTCGGGTTGTGTTTTGCCTATTAATGAGTTCTTGGAGGTACACTGGTGCGCTGCCATAGACACACTGATAGGTCAGGAGACAGATCTTATACTCAATCCTGAACCTAACAGGAAGCCAGTGAAGTTTATGGAGGATTGGTGTGATGTGCTCAGATTTACGCACCCTCATCAGGACCCTGGCAGCGCAGTTCTGAATGTACTGCAGTCTCCTGCCAGGGATCCCAATGAGGAGTGCATTGCAGTAGTCGAGCCTGGAGGAGACAAAGGCATGAACCAGCTTCTCTGCATCAGAAAGGGAGAGGGAGGGGCGGAGTTTAGAGATGTTCCGGAGGTGAAAGAATGCAGTCTTACAGATAAATTGAATATGAGTGTTAAATGATAGGTGGGGGTCAAATCGAACCCCCAGGTTTGTTATAGAGGATGTGAGAGAAATGTCATGGCCAGCAAATGAGTAAACGGTCAGAGGGGAGGATCGGAGTTGATGTGGGGTCCCAATGAGGAGACCCTCAGTTTTGGAGCTGTTTAGCTGAAGGAAGTTGTCAGTCATCCATGCCTTTGTCTCCTCCAGGCAGGCAGTTAGAGTGGGGAGTGATGATGTGGGGGATGTGGGGGATGTGGGGTCCAACCTGACATAGAGCTGAGTATCATCAGCATAGCAGTGGAAAGCAACTCCATGCCTGCTGATGATGTGGCCCAGAGGGAGCATATAAATGGAGAAAAGGGTGGGGCCGAGGACCGAACCCTGAGGCACTCCACATGTGACTGTGTGGGGCCTCGACCTGGCTCCCCCCAGGGCCACATACTCAACTCTATCAGTCAGGTAGGACTGAAACCACTGAAATGCTGTGTGAGAGATGCCGATGAAGTATTGCAGACGGTGGAGGAGGATGGCGTGGTCAACAGTGTCGAAGGCGGCTGAGAGGTCCAAGAGCAGGAGGAGTGATGGAGAGCCCTGGTCAGCAGCCACAAGCAGATCGTTTGTGACCCTGACCAGGGCTGTCTCAGTACTATGGGCAGAGCGGAAACCAGACTGGAATTTTTCATAGAGACTGTGTGAGTGAAGGTGGTTGTGAATTTGGGTGACAATGACTTTTTCAATGATTTTGGAAAGAAATGGAAGGTTAGAAATGGGCCGGTAATTTGATAAAACATCAGGATCGAGAGAGGGTTTCTTAAGCCGAGGGTTGATAAGTGCAATTTTCAGAGAAATTGGAAGATGGCCAGATTGCAGGGAAGAGTTTATAATGGTGGTGATGAGAGGGCTTAAGAAAGTCATATTTGATTTGATCAAAGCAGTGGGAAGGGGGTCCAGTGAGCACGTTGAGGGTCTCATGCTGTGTATGAGAGTCTCAACCTGTCTATGTGTGGGAAGAATGAAATGTGACAAAGTTGGTGCTGAGGTTAGGGGGATGAATGGAATGACATTGCTTGGTGTTAGGTTAGAACGGATGGTAGTTATTTTTGTGGTGAAAGAATCAAGGAATTTATTGCACTGGTCGTCTGTACTGTTATTTTGCCTCACGGTTGGTGGACTGAGAAGATGATTTATTGTTTTAAAGAGCTGTTTTGAATTTCCTGGATTGTTGTTAATGATATTGGAATAGTATTGAGACCGTGCCTGACTGAGTATTTTGGAATATGATCTTTGGTGCTCTCTATAAGCAGTTTTATGAACAGTCAGCCCAGAGGCAACGTAGCGCCTCTCAAGGACCCTCCCAGCCGCCTTCTGTCTACGCAGCGCACCAGTGTACCAAGGAGCAGAGCGTGTAAATGTTACAGTCCGTGTCTTGAGGGGCGCATGGGCATCAAGTATCTCTTGTAGTCCGGTATTATAATGATCGACAAGTGCGTCAGGAGAAGAGTGATGGGCGGATATGGCCAGGTTTTGTAGGTCGTAAGACAGGTGTTCAGGGTTAATGTCTTTTGTTTTGCGAAAGCAGATTTTGTGTTTAGGCTTACTGAGTGAGGTCAGAAATGAAAAGTCTAATGATATGGCATTGTGATCAGATATGCCTAAATCATGTACATGGACATTGTTAACAGGAAAATTTGTTATAATGAGGTCCAGTGTGTGCCCTTTTGTATGGGTAGGGACTGTCACGAGTTGTCTGAGATTTAGTGTATCAAGGAGTTGTAATAATTCTGTAGTATATTGGCTAGTGGGAGAATTAACATGGATATTAAAGTCTCCAAGAATTGCCACATTGTTTGATGTGGTGCACACTGACAAGAGTAGCTCAGTTAATTCTGAAATGAAATGTGGGTGTGGTTTAGGTGGCCGGTATATGAGGATGGTTGTAAGTGGGATGGGTTTTTCACACGTAAAAGCCAAACATTCAAATGATGACAGCTTTGGCAATATCACAGAGGACAGGTGCAAATCAGAGCGATAAATAACCGCCAAACCCCCTCCACGTCCATTTCCCCTGGCTTTTTCCAGATATGTATAGCCAGAGGGGCACGCTTCATTAAGTGCAGAATACACTTCTGATTTGTGCCATGTCTCAGTGAGGCACATAAAATCAGGCTTCTGATCAAATATATAGTTGTGAATAAAGGATGCCTTGTTGGTAAGTGATTGACAGTTTAACAGTTCCATTTTAATCATTGAAGATGGAATCCACTTTACCAGAAAGCGCAGCACAGTATAGTCCACTCCGCGTTTCCCCGGGCGCGCAGTGCGTGGTTCCTCCAGCAGGGGGCCTGGGTGTGGTCGGTTGTAGTTTTTTAGACCTGAACCATGAGCGCTCTGATGACGCATTCGATGATGTCGTTTGTGTGCGCCGCTGGCAGCTGTCCACAAGCTTGGAATAGAGCTCTCGGTCCTGCTCTCGGAGTAAACAAAACGCCGCCACGACCCCCTATGAACGTAGCGGGGTCGGCGAAGAATGCCCAATTGCTTAAGAGCAAAGATGTTTGATGGGGCCAGGCGAGTGTTAAGTTCCAAGAGTTGGTTCGGCAGGTACCGGAGCATGGTGGATGGAAGAGTCACTGTGATGCTACAGTTAGCAGCTGTCCATGGATCCGGCAAACGTGGATGAATGAAGACTATGCACACCAGGACAAGTGGCAGTGCCCGTAGTAACCCAGAGGACAAGTATGGCGTACGTTGGAGGTGAGGGGAGCCCATGCGGACTGTAGAAAATTTTGTTTCAGGACAGTATCTGGTGGTAGCAGCCGGTTAGCCTAGCCACGGACCAATGCAGCTCGATAGACGAAAAAGCTTCGGTCAGCTACTATATTGTGACTGTCCGAGGGTTTACACCATCAATATGTTCGATTTACTGAAACCAGTCCGACTGACAAGATCCCCAGCTATATCACAAGGCGATGAACAGCTCCAGATCGCTCACCACTCCAGCAGTAAGGGCAGCTCCAGGTAAGAAGTGTCCGAGCCTAGATGTTTTAATATCCAAACAAAGCTGGACAGAGGGCTCAATATCTGTTATCAGTAGAACAGATACACAGAATAATCATAGCAGTTTTAGCAGGCTGAGAAGCGGCGAACATAAGACGCCAGCGTCCTCTCCAGCCTCCTCCTCAGATCACACTGTGTGTGCAAAGCTCTAAATGGCGATTGAATGGTTAAAGGAAAACTCCGACTTTTTGGGACTCACAGTATCCCCCAGAGTTAGATAAGTTAGATAAGTCCATACATACCCTTTTCATTTCTGTGCGTTCCGTAAGTGTTATTTGACGCACCCACCGCTAGCCTAGCTTAGCACAAAGACTGGATGTAAATGGATAATGGTAGCATACTAATCCCAATAAGTGACAAAATAATGCAAACATTTTCCTATTTACATGTTGTGATCTGTATAGTCACAGCGTGTACAAATAACAAGGCTATATGAGACAGAGACCATTTTTAATCGTATAAATACTGGGAACTATATTCTCACTAGGCGTAGGAGCACAGCTAACGTTACTTGGGCGGAGTGATTAGCGCAGCACACGAGACGCCCTGTTGATGGTTCCGTAAACAAAACAAACGTGACTAACTAGCTAGTAGCGAACGTGACTCGTGATCATGGCTGACTTTGAGGAACTGTCAGAGGAATTTTTCTGTGTATCAAACCAAGATCCAGAACCATATAGTTTTAAGCCAGAATACACAGACGAGGAGTTACAAACTTTGGAAGCTGTTCATTAGCAAGTTGAATGTTACAGTCCTGAGAGTTACATTTAGCGCCGCTCATTTGTTATTGAGCGATACAGTGTGTTCATGACAACACAATAATAACAATAAAGGGGATACACGGAGCCCCTATTCACGTAATAGTGTCACTACTAAGGTTACATTACAGCATGGCACTGTTACAGTATGGCTAATGTTAGTCATCTCAAAACATAACGGAACACTTACCGCAGCAACAGGTGATCCAATTTGTCCTGTCTTTATTATCGATGGGATGGCTGCATCCTTTAGCACACGTTTCATGGTCCGTGTGGCAACTTGCATTTTTTCAAAATAGTCGTCTATAGTAAAATGTTCAGAGCAAACGAAATACTTCTTGATGATGTTTACAGGTGTGTTTGGATCTATACCCAGAACAAGTAGCCATCGATTCATCAGGTCAGCGTTTTTGGTTGGAATTCTATGAAACATCATGGTATTACCTGGTCTCCCCTGTTTATTGTCGCAGCTCTTTACAATACAGCGAACACCCATGATTGTAAACTATAAATTTACTATCTAGTAATTACTGACTCTATTACTCCAACTCTGAGCGAACTCTCTGCTCCTCACCACAGGGTGTCTCGTGTGCTGCGCTAAGGACGCTAAGAGGACTGAGGCACAGCCCGTGGGACTGAAGACTAAGGCGCAGCCAGAGGGAAGGCAGGGCATGACGGAGCCAAAGGGGTGGCGCAGGCATATAGACGTCTGACAAAGGCGGGGCGAGGGAGCCCGGTGAAGCCGTAAGGATGACGGTCCCAGGTGGAGCCGAGAGAGGGAAGAGCCAAGGTCGTCTGGTCAACGGGCCAGGGTGGAGTGACGGAGACAGGGGATCTACATGCCAAGGTTATAGGCCCCTATAGCCTATTAATTACTAGCCTAAATAAGATTAAACATATAGCCTAATGATAAATTCCGGTAAAGTGAACTTCCTGTAAGTGCGCCTACAGAAATAGCCTCATATAGAATCCAAGCTTTATTGGCATGACTGTTGGGCATTGACTGTATTTACAAAACATAGGCTGAAAGTAGGCCTATAGATAATATAGAACATTCATTGGGTAAAGAGATAATGAGATACAAATTAAAATGAATAGCCTATACAAATATTAAACAAAAATAGGATAGCCTACATGTGAAGTATTATCGAAAGATATGCATCTTCAGCAGTTTCTTAGCCATTTTCAAGAAACAGCTGAAGACGCATCTCTTTCGGCAACACTTGACCTATTAATACTAGCACTTACTATTCTATATATATTAAATAACAAAATAGATAAATAAAAAACGTGTGCTAGACTAACTGGTACTGGTCGCAGCACTTGCATATTGCTGCTGTATTGTTGGTTTGATTGCTTCTATTGATCCTCATTTGTAAGTCGCTTTGGATAAAAGCGTCTGCTAAATGATTAAATGTAAAATACTTTGGGACAGTATCGCACAATCTGTGGAATGTTCTAGTTCTCTTTTAATTACTGAAGTCTTTTGGAGTGTCCCAGAGGATTTCAATTAGAAGGATGAGATCTCTATGTGAGCTGGAATAACTTCTGAAGAAAAGTAGACCTGGCTAGTTTTCCTTTTCCTGTGTTTGTTACTTTGCTCAACATGTTATGTGTGTTGTCCTGCTGGTCTCCTGCTGTGCGTTGTACTGAGCCTGTGAATGTGTGCATACATGCATGCTTTTATGAATATGATAATAGCATGTGTTCAACAGCTGGATGGACAGATGTCTTCCATCAGCCCTCGTGTTGGTAAACGTGTGATGGCCAACTCAAGGGCCGATGATGCAGTGCATTTGGGCCATGTTTTCTCTCTTTTTCTCTTATTTGTCTAATCCCTCTTCCTCATTTCCAAGATCATATATCAGGACTGTATTACTGCTCCACTTATCTGTTGTTGTTAAAAACAAATCTGAGCTGTAGGCCTAGAATATCTATATAACTATGAGAATACTGCTTTTATGCCGTTACGTTGTATGTATATTCTTGTATTAACTGGAAGTTTGTTCCGAGGCTGTTTGTGTTGCACATCAAGTTTCCAATGATTATATTTTATGTGATCTATGTATGTATGTTGACCAATGTTTATATGTGAACACAAAGCTTAAATTATATCTGTTCATCATTTAAAATGTCTCTTCAGAAGACTTGTAAAACTTTTTAACACTGAGTAGTGTGTTCACACTGAAAACTCAATTCATAAGGATTGCTTTTACAGTGTCTTAAAGGGATCGTTCACCCCAAAGTGAAAATTTGACAGTTGACGGTATTGATTTCCATAGTATGTTTTTCCTACTACTATTACTAGTCAATGGCTACCATCAACTGTTTGATTACCAACATTCTTAAATGTCTTAAGAAAGGAACTCATACAGGTTTGGAACAACTTGAGGGTGAGTAAGTGATGACAAAATGTAAGTTTTTGGGTGAACTTTTTTTGTTACTTTTTGACTAAGAGTCAAAGTTGGTTAAATGGACTTTTAAGAGAGGGACAGAAATCTCTCAGAAATAAATGTTTAATTAAAAATATCTTCATTTATGTTTCGAAGATGACCAAAAGTCATACAGGAGAGTCATACATGAGGTTGAGTAAATTATAAATTGTCATTGGTATCACTTTTTGTTCCCTATTTTCATTACCACTTTAAAGCTACACTGTGTACGATTTTCTCTCATCTAGCAGTGAAATTTTATATGACTACCAACTGAATATTACTTTCTAGCCCTTCCCATTTCAAGGGCATTTTAACTCCTTTGGTGGCCGTATTATTCTAGCGTTATGCACAACCAACTATAAAAGCAAGCAACTATAGCCAAGCAACTATAAAACTTCGAATTTACACAAATAGGCTGAATTACCTGTCAAGAAGAAAGCAGGCAACTTCGTCCCTTTTAAAATCCTTGCTCCTCATGGGCACTTTCCATCTTGGAAAAGCCACTCCAATATTGACTTTGGTCTTGTTGATTTGCCTGTCACGCTGTCGTTTTAATTCTCTCTTTGCTTCCTTGGCGACTCTGTTCTCTGTCCTCGAGAATAGGCGTGATCCTCCATCTTCAACAGGCTTTCAAATCTGCCGGCAATCGCGAGTAATCTCCCCCTTGCATTCGTCATGGTGCCACTGAGTGTAAAAGCGTGAAAGCCGAAGCTTGAATTTCCAGGTATGTCCCTCTTTGGCTATTGTATTTTCACTCGCTCGTATGTATTCTGAATGGCAGATTCTACACTTACGAGAATACTTCATTAGTTGGTGGAAGTAATTACTCATGAATGAGCACATATCATTTTGAAAGAACAAAGTGTTTTTTGCTAAGAATCAACTTAAAAAATTGCACAGCGTAGCTTTAAGTATATGTTTAATGGGACTGTGCAAAACCCTTGCAATGCATTTACATTCACATCTGTGTTCGCGTTCTTGTGTAAAGCAAGCACCACTGCAAATATTTTAGGTTCTTGATCATAGAAGAATCCTACAAATATGCCTACTACATGACTCTGAGGTGGGTATATGGTGAGATAATCAAATTACAGATTTTCCATATTCCATGTTTCAATATTCCAATGTAGCCATTATCACTTGATATGCAGCAAAATGTTAACCCAGAAAATCAAGAGTGAGTGTTTATTTATTCTTTTAATACATTCCTTTACAGTCTAAAGGTAATCCTGCTCTTTTCGTCAGACCTTTCATTTAATTCATTACTCGTGCAACTGAATGGTTTTGAGTGTTCAATTGTTCTGCAGGCTTAATTATGAGGGTGAAAACCCATCAGTCAGTTTTCTAATGGAGCACAGACACTGACTTCACATCCTCTACAGCCACAACCAAAACATCAATTACTCTCCTTCACGCCTGTTTGGATGATGCTCTTGAAAGAGGGAAAACAGTTAAGGGACTCATTTTCTCTGAATCTCTTTTCATTTCTCTTAGTCAATTTACTTTATTAGGATCAGTTTATCTGTTTTCTCACTTTCTTTCTGTTCATCTCTCCCAGTTTCTCCCTGCATCTGTCTGCTTTCTCTTTCTTTTCTGGTTCATCTCCATAAGTATCACTTTGTGTCAGTCGGGACGGAACTTTCTTTCTTTCCTTTTTTTTTCTGGTCTTAAGCACAAATTGAATCTATTAGACTGAGATTGTATCTATTATACTAGAACTTTTTAAAACAAAGGACCCAAACCCATTTAAACTGCATGAGATTTTGTTTTATGTTTTTAAGCAATATTTTTTGAAAAATTTAATAATTGACATTTATGTTGTTACTCTACTGAAGGCAAAGCAAATGCTGAAAATATTATGTGTTAAATATTAGCTTTGTATTAAGTGCATATTCTTTTCAACACAATATTAATGCTATTCAATTCAAGTTTATTTGTATAGCGCTTTTTACAATAAATATTATTTAAGAGCAGTTTTACAGTTAATTTGAGAGCCATAAAAATACATTTTGTAATTTTCCTGTGCAGATCCAAGTTTGAAAATCCCTGTCTATGATTTGTCCTATGTCCTATGAAATGAGTTTGACGTAAATACTATTTTGGCTTTTTAGGGCAACATGATTGAAACAATTACCAAAAATCAATTCAAATACAAGTCTTATATTACAGAATATAAAAGATTTCAAATAAATCTTGTTTAAGCATGTATTTTGTAATGTACATTCCTGCTGTGGCATGTCCCCATCCCCCATGTCATAAATCATAAATGATGCCATCATCCCCATCACCTTTTTATCAGAATATTTTCCTCTACAAATAAATGGCAGGTGGTGGACATCACCTGCATCTTAGGAACAAAGCCTCTCTCCTCCTCTGAGCTGCAGGAGCAGGAAAAAGCAATTACTGTGACCTCCAGAGCCCACACCGGGGTAAATAACTCACCATCAGCGAGCGCTGAGAGTGAGGCAAAGTGTGACGGGCACACATACACACTCCCCTCTCATGTGCCAGCCTTTAATAAGAAACTCCTTTCTCCTGTGAAACATGTGTCCTCTCCATTGTAGCCCTCTCCATCTTTACCCTTCATTCCCTACCCTCCATTTCTCATGCCCGTGTACATTATTCTTTTTTTTGCTCTCTTTTTTTTACCCTCTTCCTCCTTCAATCTCTAATGCAACTGAGCTCCATCACTCTTCCCTACACACCTCACCCCCTCCCTCTCTCCCCCCTCATCCCTCTCACTCTCTCTGTGATAAGGAATCGGTCGGTCTGCAGCTATGTGGATTTGTCTGCTGTGAGCTGGGGAGTGATTGTGTAGTTGTCAGTGAGTACCAGGCTACTGATATAAATCTTAATATCCTACTTAAGGCCTTGATTCATCATTCAGCTGATTTATTAAATGGACCTCTCCTCTAATTCATCAAATAAATACCAGCTCAAATACAGAACAGACATACTGCCAATTAAAGCATTTTATTTATGTTTTTGCTGTCTCTTTTTCTTATAGTGTGAATAGTGTGTTCACACTGAAAAATACAATTAGACCTAGTGCACATCATGATGTACTTGCTCACCTAAAACAAAAAATGAAGTCTTGAATGTTGGACTCAGTGGTTGTAGCTTTGCCTATAGCAGGATGGGTTCTGGGAGAAAGGGCTAGTGTTCGTGAAGCTCAAACAGTATTACATGGGTTTAATTCCCAAGGAATAGATGAATTGGTATCTTGCATGTACAGTCATGTAAGTAACTTCATCTTCCAAATGCATAAATGTCAATGTACAAAAATTATAGAGTAGATGGCCAAGTGTGCAGTGTAAGTACTCTTTGTATAGTACATATTTTGAGATTCAGTGAGGCATAACACAAGGGCTATAAATACACAATGAACTACTGAACAAGCTAGAAACAATTGGCCACAATCACAATGCTCATTCATCTTAATGACATTTTATTGTCGATGCAGGACCTCCGAAAGTACATTTTGAAATCCCTGCAGACCTTGACCTTTTGGTGGACTTCATTGAATTGACATGATGCTGGCATGAAAGAGCTGCACAAGCATCAAAAACAGTTACAAAGATGATTCAGTGTGTGTGCTCTTTGATTTTGTTTGTTTTGAATATGCCCTTTCATTATTGGGACAAAATGTCTCCATAAAGATGGCATTTTCTGAAATCCTTGTCCTTATGGGGAAATCTTTTGGTCCCCATGAGGAAAACAGCTTATAACTTATAGAGAGATTGATTGAGATTGATTGATGAAATCAGTGTTATCATGTGGGAGAAACTTGACAATAATCTCACACCACGAGACACGTAGCCAGCATATGAGGAACCTTTATTGCCTGAAAGCCATAAAGGATCCAAGCAATCCCATTCCTCAGCGCTTGCTTATAAGGCTGAAAACAGACCCTGCCATGGTGACCTTTTTATCAAAAAGGAGAGCAAGTCTCTCTTGGACTTCCTACCAGACTGACCTGAAAATGTCAGTGATTTTTCAAAGCCATGTATTCCAGCAAAGAGTCTTACATGGAATTCTCTGTTGTGTGAGAAATTAAAGCTTCATGGGGCATTGGCCCAAAGAAGAGCAACTTTCTGAATGGATTGAATCACATAATCTGACTGTGGTATTGATTGCAAAGATTCGTTAGCTTACAATCAATGTCCATGTTGAAGAGGTCAGTTTTAGGTCATAACCTCTTACCCAGAGTGCTCTTTTGGGAGTCTGGGTTTCAGACAAGAAGTGAATTGATCACCGGTTATTTGTCTGGTATACTCAGGAAACAAAATAAATCTACACGGCACAAAGAGAGTCACAGATGGCCAGACACAATGCCATTCAAAATGTACTGATTCTTGTTGAAGCCTAACAGTTACTGTACATGCTTAGGGGTTAAACAGTCATGCTATTTTCCTTTCTCTCAGGACAATTTTCAGTCCAATTTGTACTGTTTCTTTTAAAAAACAAATGGCTGAAATGGACTGGAGAGCATTTCCTCTCACCCTTACTGGCCTACTTAAGGTCTGGAATTAAACTGGAATTGAGGCATATTAAAATGAACAGAGGTGAAGCATGAAGAAGAGTTAACTAAGCTCAAATCAAAACCTTCACCACCCCTATATGCCTGTCACTACATCTCTCAACTAACGTGACAGCTAAAGTCCAGTGACACCTCAATCCAATAATAAGTGATATCTATCAAAGTCTTTATGAAGGATCTTTATGGGAGTAGGAAATATAAGAGGAATAAAAGTTCAAAGGTGAAGGCCCTTGCTAATAACAGAAGCTCTGTGGAGCTCTTATGCATCATTCAGTAGTCATATGCGTAATGAAGGGTCACATATGCTAATGAAGGCCTTTGTTTCATTTTCCTGTGGGAAATGGATAGGGCTGTGAGTGACGCTCCTGATATCTCAGTGCTTTTTATTCACTCATATCTATTTGCAGTCCTTTGGTCCACTGAATATGGAAAAGCATTGATCTCACTATTTAACCTTCCAAAAACAGTCCTATAAAATTAAGGCATGTAATCCTATTTTCTGCAAGAAGTAAAAGTAGTTTTACTTACTAAAAATAGTAAAGCAAAATCTTGAGAAGTTATTGTCTGATAAAACATTAAAAACTGTCCGTGGAGGTTGAGTCGTCCTGCAGCCAGCCCCCGCTGGTTGCTCATTGGCTGCAGCATCTTTTTTTCTTTTTTTGAAGTTCTACAAAGATACCGCAGGCGCGAATTTATATGCATTGATAAGCGAGCGCAAGCTGCAGCAGCCGCGAGGACAGTGAATGTGCAGGCAGCCAGTCGTAAAGGAGTGATTGATTAGTCGCAGCACTGTGTGCAAAAAAATACTTCGGCCTAATGTCTGATGTCGGGTTACACAAAGTAAATCATCTACACAATTATTTAGTTTTCTTATTTAATGACCGACAATTTAGTTGTAATAATAATTTTGGCATAAGGCTTATTAGCGTTAGGCTATAGCCTGAAAGGTCTGATTTGTTACAACAGTCATTGTGTTTTTTTTCGGTTTTTTTTTCACAATGACATTTGAGTTCATGATTTTAATGTTGTTTTTTTGTGGCAGACTAAAGACTAATGACAGACTGTTGATCTTTGAATAAAAATATGTTTGGTTCAGGCTTGAAATTCATTATCTTTTATTATAGGCTATGTAGTCTAATATCATAGTAGGCCTAATGAAGAAAACGCCCCTGTCCATATCCATACAAATGCTAAAGTTAGTACATATTTTTAGTAGTGCTGTAAAAATTAACGCGTTAATGCATACGATTACATGCAAATGCAAATGCTTTTAAACAACGCATTCAAGCACGATAAGACACAAACGCAGTGCAGTACTGGCGCGTCTGTGAATCTCTGTCTGTGTGACACACACAATCGTGCGCTCAGAAAGCCACTTCAAACAGTGCTTGAATGGACAAAAACACGAAATGATGTCAAAATGCCTGTTTTGTCGAGTATCCTCGCAAGCGCAGTCTTAAATTAGTTAAATTAAATCTTAAATGAACAAAGAATTGTTAGAAAATGTGATATATGTCAGATCTACGTCATGTGCGACAGGTCTTTAAGTGACAGCATCCCAATAAACCTGCTGTCTGTCATTAAGGATAATCAAAGAACAGAATTTCTGTATATCATGTTAGTCCTACCTGAAAATCTTTAAGCACTGTTTACAAGTTTACATTGTCACAAGGTCAAAAACAACATTGTCACAAGGTCAAAAACAACGAAAACAAAACATTTTTGTGCATTTTGACAGGGCAAGTAAAGATCTGAACCAGTCTGAATGGACCAATAGAAAAAAAAAAGAGCCCTGATATATCAAGCGTAGCATCAGTTCTGGAAGGTCACGTTAGTCAAGCTCGCATCAGTTGACTCTCAACTGATCCATGTCTACCTATAGGAATATGACGCCTATCACTGTATACATAATATAAGCTCATTCAGTATTATCAGCAGCTATCACTGATGAAAATCTGTTGTCATTGGCAACCGCTCGCGTTGCACATGCTGTCCTTTTAGCACTATGAACACTATGCAGCACAGATTCAAGCAGCTTGCAGTGATAGCTAGGAAATAATTAATGGTGCAAACGGAATCATTTTGCTGTGGCACAGCTCTTAAAAAGACAGTAAACAGTCACTATTCAGCTGAGTCAGTTCACTGTTGATTTTGTCGGGTATTGGACATGCTGGTCTATCTAGTTCTTGGAAACAGCATTCTTAAAGCTATAGTGTATTGTATATGATTGTTTTAAAGGCTATCTAACCTATATGTCATTGAAACACTGCTTGTTCTAAAGGCTATCTTGTGGCTATTAAAAACTGCTTGCTCTAAAAGCTGTCAGTTGCAATTGGAAACATTTTACTTTTACTTTTAAGGTTGTTACCAAACGCGAATAGAGCGTCAAATTCGCGTCTACCGCGTCTAGTTGGATGCTTGAACATTTTGAATCCATTCACGCGTCCAGAGCAAAATTGACGCGCGTAAAAAGCAAAAGTTTGAAGTGAAATTGATGCGCGTCTGAGGCGAAATCCGCTTCTTGTGGTAGGGGCAAGTGCTAGGCGCTTGTATGTTTGCAAGATGGCTGATGTTGATCGACCATTCATCGAGAGAGTTACCGCTCTGTATTTTCTCTGGAGAGCAGAACAGCGGCGTAGGGGTCATGGTCGCCGTACTTGGGTCCACCAGACCCTCGATCCGGAGGCGTACCCAGTTTGGCGAGTTTCACCATTTGCTCCAGGAGCTGCTTTCAGCGGTACTTCCGCCTGTCCCGTGCCCAGTTTGAGGACCTGTTGTCCCGCATCGGAGCGAGGATCACCCGTGCCCTCACCCACCTAATCTGTAATTTATTTTTTGTTTTGATGATAAATGGAGCCAGCCTCCAAAAGTAATTAACCTGTCCTGTGATTTTTTTTCTCACACAACACTGCCCAGACACGAACTATGTTCTTATACACTAAAGTATGTTGGTTGTCTTTATATTAGAATAATACTGTTTCATATAATCTAGATTTAGATATGGAATAAATAGCATTCAATACAAAATGAATGTCTCATATTGAAATCAAGTTTTTATGTGATAAAAGATTTGCTTTGTTGTGCCACACCAGGCATTAGTCATATTACAAAAATAATGTATTGAGGCCAAACATATAAAATAAGTTATTGAGGCCAAACATATAAAATAACATTATAAACTGAAAAGCGGGACTGCCCCCGTTTATCACATCAATTCACTACGTGACAGCAGCAAGCAGGCTCCTGATTGGTTAACGTGGCGCAAAAAAAGACACGAATTCGCGCCAAACATGTGAATGCACAAAAAGCACCCGAACTGAACGTGCGAATGAGGCGAATTCGCGCTAAATGCCTCATTCGTGCCGCAGGACCTCCAGATGCACGTAAACATGTCTTTACATTGACTTAACATGGAAATCACTCACGCCAGACGCTCTATTCGTGTTTTGTGTGAACGCTGCATTAGGCTTATATCTGGTATCATTGTCACATGCTGTGCTAAGCTTATCAGGTATCAGCAATATGCTGTAATTTCAGTAACTTTGCTATCAGTACTTTACGGTGGTTGCTTGTGTAAATGTTATCGAATATATGCTTGTTACTTAGGCTTCTAGTATTATTGCGCATACTGTCCTAAGCAACATGCTGTATAATCAAGTGTTGTTTTAGGCCTATCTGGTTGCATTGGAAAAATGCTCATTCTTTATTCTATCTTTATAGCAAGTATTACAACACATGCTGCGTTAAAGGGCCCCTGTATTTTTGAAAATGACCTTTGATGTAGTGTGTAACATAGCAAGTGAATGAAAACATCCTGCAAAGTTTTAAATCTGAAAGTGCACTGTATATAAAGTTATTGTCTTTCACAAGTAAGAGTCAACTCTGAGTCAGTGAAATTAATTGTTTTTCAAACGAGTCATAAGCCATTTCGTTGTGACGTCAAGACGAAACATTAGCATATTGCCCGCCAACTTATTGCGCGCACAGACACCAGGGAAAACTTGAACCTCAAACCTGCAGCTGATTCCTGTGGATACTAGATAGCATCATGTTGAGAAGACGCTGTGCTCTACAATGTGAAGGTAAAGCCAGTTTTTTTTTTTTTTCACTGCCCAAGGACGAGCATGTGAAGAATCAGTGGTTAAAATTAATCTTTACCATGATATCACAGCAGTATAATCCTAAACTTTTGCTGTGTTGGGTTTGTTGATGGACATGCACTTGTTAATACTGATGGTGAGGAATTACAGTTGCAACATCTCATTATGTACCTCAAACTGAGTAGTGTATCACTGAGAAACGTCCTGCTCGAATCGTCCTTGCGATGGAGGTTCGGGTTGAATAACTAGTTCTTCCACTGTTTCAACATCGGACTCGCGCTCTCATTGATATGGTAAAATTGACGTCATTGTTCGTTACTGTCTTTTGTTTACGGTGTAGGAAGCCTCAGGACAGCTCTGCCCTGCAAAGGCAAAAGACCTTAACTCGCTAGAGTGTGAAACTGAGAAAAATGACTTTAAAGTTTCTGTTTTGTCCAGACAAAAGTATTATAGGTAGGACTCCCAAAATTTGACAACTAGTTGCTATAATGAAGAAATGTTTGTATGCAAAAAATCTTGAGCTCAAAATTGACCTTTGACCCTTGTTTGGCAGTTACTGTATTCTGCCTTTGTATCATGTGCCAAAAATAAGGAGTCGTGCAAAGGCAAAAGGCAGTAACTGACATATAATCAATATTTGCTTGCTGTCCCCCATACTTACATCCATTATAAGAACACTTAACCAAGGTCTAGTCATCATGGTATGTGTTTTAAATTATATAGAAGACCTTTGGTTGTTCCTATTTAGTGCTATAATGATCAGGATAGTGCGGCAACACAACAAAGTTAAACAGTATGACAGATAAGTTACTTTGCAGTACAGTATGAATAAATACAAGAAATATTTTCACAATAAAGATAATTTAATTATAATTGAATACAGATGTTTTTAAAATAAATTACAGAGGAGCAGTAATTTATCAATCTGCAACAAGAATATTTCATATTCATTAGGCGTGTTTAGACCTTTATTTTGAAATAGCAATAAACATGAAAAACCATGAAAGATTGGTAGAAAACTCCGTTTGTTTTCATACCAAGAGTTAAAAAAATAGCACCAATTCAATTTTATTTTAAAAAAAAAGTCTTTTTTTTTTTAGATATATATAAACAAAAATATTATGGATTCTCGATTTGTGATGCGGCTGCCAGCTATAACGCACATATATGCTCTTTTTATGCATTTATTAGAGGTTGAATTCAAATCAAATACTGGCAAACCACCCATACTACTTCTGAATAGGATGTCTACTTCATAAATTGTATGAAAATTATGGAAATACTTCGTTCAGATCACTCAAAACATATATGAAAATGGTATACGCCCTTATATGGTCAGTAAGGAAGCTTGGCTGTCCATCTAGTGAAAAAGCTTGTTACTGCGCCCAAATAAAATCTTACTGAAAGCTCATTTTTTGAGATATCAACCTAAAATTTGGAATACAACTTGTCCATAGGTCTATTACAAAGCATTCTTGAATTACAACCATTTAAGTTTGGATCGTGATTTTCATGTCTATGCGAAAAAAGGGAGGGGTGGGGGTGGCAGTTAAAGGGTTAAGGGCCACCAAACTGCTCAAGATGCACAGCCAACGAAGTCGAACTGCACAGGCAAATTACAGTGGGTTTATGTGAAGGTTGTTTCTAAGTTCACTTAAAGGTATAGTGGAGGATTTTCCCGAATTTTAGAAAAGAACCGCCCTCTACACTTTTTGAAAAAATGCACATGCGCAACACTCTACCTGGGAACGCCTATTAAACGTGTGCACGAGAGACCATGCACGAGCCTAGTGCGTGACTTGTGCCAGGGCCAGCATCGCTAATCATAGTTTAACGTTACATTAACTTTTACTAGCAGTGATTTTAAATGGATTTCTCCAAATAGCATGCCAAACTTTACCTCTCGAGTAGAAACTTCGTGACTGAGGCATCAGTGGGAAGCCCAACCTGTGCTTTTAGCGCACGCCAGCGTGTGAAATATTCTCCCAAAAACACTCTGGTCGTGTTTCTTTCTTCAGAGGCCTGTCTTCTTGTCATACAATTCATAGACACTTTTTCTCTTGCGACTCTCAGACATTTTGAAAAAAAAACGGTGAGAATAGTGAGCTTCAATGAATGGCTGAAACCGTAGCTCACCACACATATACACCTGAAAGTGCGCATGCGCAGAAAGTGAAAACTACCTAGGGACGAGCACGTACGACGGCCTTACGTAAACATATCACCAGAATGATTGACAACTAGGAGGACCAATAGTCTTGATGATCCACCCGGAGAAAGAAAATCCACTATACCTTTAAATTAAAAGTTGTTATATTTTTTAAAGCATAATAAATGTTCAAATTGATAGCTTTTAATTATACTGTAATACTGAAGGACTATATAATGGCTAAAATTGAGGAAGGGGAAATTAATTTCATAGAGACTTCAGTAGCAGTATTGGTATCGGTGAAACTGGCCTTCTTTCATAAAAAGATGCTATTAAACAAATATTTAAAATATAGGCTACTGTCTTTATGTTGTTTCTACATTAATTTGGAGTTTAAATGTGAAATTATTACAATATAAAAATATATTAAAAACTTTAATGTTTGCCACGATTAATCGTGATTAATTACAGAAAACTGCGATTAATTAGTATTTTTTTTAATCGATTGACAATACTTCATTTTTATTTTTAATTCATTTAGAAAATAAGTGATTTATTTAATTTAAAAAAAAAAAGTAATTGCAGATAAAGGGCCCTATTTTAATTATCTAAGCACATGGTCTAAAGCGCACAGCGCAAGTGCACTTAGGGCGTGTCTGAATCCACTTTATAGTTTAACAATGAGAAAAATGGTTGGCCAGCACATGGTTTAAAAGGGTTGTCCCTATTCTCTTCATGAGTAATGGGTGTGTTTTGGGCATAACATGCATTAAACCAATCAGAGTCTCATCTCCCTATCCCTTTAAAAGGCAGTTGCGCCAAATGGGCGCAAATGCATTTGCCATTTAAACAACGTGGCGCAAGACGTGAAAATGATAACTGTGTCGGGCTGAAACTAGCAAAAAAATCACTTGCCTGACGCATTGCGCCGGGTAGTTGTATAAAAACATAAGGTCTGGGCTTTATGGCCGTTGTAATTGGCCAAAGATTGCTCACTTAGTCAGGCCGTCTGACTGACATGTAAAGTGACCAATCGCAGTTTTGTTTTGATCAACATCATGTTTAAAGGCTTTTGTTACTTTTGAGTTTATCTTCAGTATACTTTCTCGGTGAGATACTTCACTTGATAGTCCATGTAGAAGGATACACAACTAATACAACTAATTCACTTGGCAATCCAGAGGGTCGACCAACCTCGGAAAATTGTTTCCTGCCCCCCAACAGCAGGCAGTGACTGACCAAAGAACAGAAGCTCTTCTCAGTGCATTTGAAGTCATCTCTTTTAAAGACCTCCCGTGTCTGCGGTGAACCAGTGATAGATCGTCACCCAAGCATTCTCTGACATCGAATCCTAGAATCTGTGATTATAAAATGCGTGAGGCATTTCCACACCGCCGTATCAGACCATGAAAAAAAATCTAATTTCGTTCCTCTCCACAGATAGGCTGAGGTTGATATATGTGTTTGTGTGCAAGTGTTTCTGCAGGCACCCTTATTTGTGACCCCACTGCCCTCGCAAAAAATGGATTTTTGGAATCATTTGTTCAGATATTCTCACTTTTTATGTATTTTATAATGCTTGTTTTCCATTTTCTCTTTGTTGACTGTTAGGTTATCTTTATCTTTGTGTTTAAGGTTTATTTATAAAATGTCTGATATTTGCAACACATTTTTAATAAAATGTTTGGACCCAATCATTTTAGAGCATCTATTTTATTTTTATAAAAAAAAAAAAAAAAAATCTCCTTTATTCATTTTAAAGCCGTTTACTCTGACATGACTTAAAATAGATGCAAAAGGACTCTTTAAACTGTGAACATCACAAATCGTTTGTAATGACCTACAATCTTTTCACTTGATTATCAGCAAATGTGTGGCTGTCTCTCTGACAGTAGTCATTACAGGTATGAATACTATAGTGTTGATTATTTTAAGTGCTTCTTCTGTCCAGTGTGAAGAACAAGTGACTTAATGCACTCTCGTTTCATCTCTGTCATTTGGGTGATGGCACCTCTCTCAGCTGTCATTGTGTGTAAAGAATCTTTACTTGTCTTTAGGGATGCCTCTAGGCTGTGTATTAGGTATGACATGATTAAATGGTCATTGTAGTTGCTAAATGCTTTGAGGTTGTGATTGGCATTTGAGATTTTAACTAGTACTGTGTATTCTCAGCAAACTGTCCTTGTGTACATAGCTGAGAATGAACACAACTACACACTTGTATGTTGCTTTAACCTGTTAAGCTGCAACCCCACTTTTGAAAAATCCCCAGAAATGACATACCCAAACTGAAACAGATACAGTTCATGAACCCTTTGTACTAAAAGCGCAAGTATGATCTCATTTGAAAGCTGACACCTGGCAGTTTATTGTAAATGTAGAATTAATTATTGTCATAATGAAAAAAATATGCAAGCTAGCATGTTAGCTTAGCACACCTTCAATACACAACCATTTATGAGATTAAAACCATGTTTGTGCTCCAAACATCCTTTATAACGCAAGTAGAGTGTTTTAAATAATCTTCTGTGATCTAATTTGACTTCAGATAAAAAAAATCAGACAAAAAATATAACGTTAGTATTTTATAGTATTCTGCACAATGATAAAGTCTATATCGATTAGCATTACGTTATAAATATAATCTATTATTATGAAAATACCTGGCATGGCTTGAAGAACACAGGCAAATCAAATATCATTGCAATCATGTTTATTGTCTTCAAAACATCTTTATCTGCATATTACCAGAGCCTGATATTACTGCGATCTCTGATAGCTGTGTGTGTTCGTGGCTTCCTGGAATGTCACATGATCATGGCTCTTCTTCATGTTCCATATATGGACTATTATTGTGCATGTAGCGCCCTCAGGCTGTTGGTATGAATTGAAAACACAATAGATCAGAGTATGAAAGCGCTCATAATGATTACATCGACGCATTTGGGTATAAATTCAGTAAATATTATTCCTGTTTTTAGAAATATGATGTAAATCTATGAGAATCTATCAATATTTCTCCAAATCTGCACATTTTTGAGCTAAAGCCCTGAGGCACGTTGTTTTGTGTATCGCTGTCATGACGACAGCACGGGAGTTTTTTTATGAATGAAAGCGGCTGACGGTCATAATTCATATTAAAGGTATCGACGAATTTTTCCATTTCATAACTCCTGACACAAATGAAGACATAACTGTCACTATAAGTTTCTCAGAATACAATAGTGGTCAAATACTGAAACTTGAGTCTTATATCTTTTTAATAATGTATAGTTTGTCAAGGTATAACATTAAATCTGATAGTAACTTTGAACTAAATAAATAAAAAAACGCTTCAGTGCGCCGACGCACTGGTGAAGCTTAACAGGTTTTAATAAATAAATAAAAATATATAAAAAACATGACAAAAATAAATGTGTTGTGTTAAATGTGAATGTCAGAATGGGTGACTATAAGGGTGTCTTCCATGACTCTAACGTTATGTTTGGAGAGAAAGGCTGAATAGCACACATCTTAGAATAGTATATTTTATGATGTATTAAAGTATGCATTCTATTTTCAATGGATTTCTGAAGTATGCATCCATGCATAGTTTTGAGTTTGACATAGGTGTATCATTAAGACATTATTATGATGCAGTAGTTTGTTCTCATACTGCTGTGCTGTCATTCTCATCACCATTGCAGGGGAAAGCACAAGAGTTATTTAAACAAAAAGACTCTTTGGTATTTCATTCTATTTTTTTATTTTTTATTAATAATTCATATTCTATTCTGTTTGATTAAATCACCATACTCTAGCCCTGCATGCCATTTCTATTGTAATGCATTCTAGGAAACACAGACTCACAGAAGTAGTGAAACAATAACCAGCGTTTATTCATTCAGGTAAATAGCAAGGTAAGTATATTGCAGGTAGACAACAACCATTACAATGAGGATGAAGCTTCAGCAGTCCAATTGAGGTACGGTGCACCACACGCACACTTTCACACCAATGAGTCACTGAGTAACTGAATTAAGAATAGGTTTCTTCTTACAGGGACTGGGAGAACACACAGAGAACTGGAGACTGGAGAAGGAGACGGGCTGGAGTAGAGGTGAGGAGAACAATGCGGTGGTAGGTATCTCAGGTAAGAATAACATCCAAAGCTTGGGTGAGTCCTAGTTGTAGATCAGACCAAGATGAGTGTGTTGAGCAGGCTTAAATGGAGTGGAGCTGATGAGGGTGAATGATGGCAGGTGTGTGCAGGTGAGAAGCATGAAGGATTCTGGGGAACTGTAGTGCAGAGGTGACAGGTGAATTGTAACAATTCTGTTCTATTCTATTCATGTCTCGGTCTTGTTATGCTTTGTGTTCTAGGACTATTATTTTGTATTTCATTTTGCCCTGTTGTTCCTGTGCTCTAGTTTCCTTGGTTTAGATCCTGTTTGCTTTGTTCTACTCACCAGTTATTTTCCATGGTTACTGATTATGTTGTACACCTGTAGAACATAATCAGTACCTTGTTCAGTTAATTATCTACCTGTCCTTAGTTACCATTGTTCATTGTTTGGTGTTGTCTTTGTTTTAACACAGAACTGTTATGTTTAATAAAGTTGTAAGTGTTGCATTTAGATCCACATCCCCTCTTTCTTTATATGCCTGCTATTCTATTCTATTCTATTCTATTCTATTCTATTCTATTCTATTCTATTCTATTCTATTCTATTCAAGTCACCATGTTATAGCCCTTCTGTTATCCTGCTTTAAGTCACTTAAAACTTTAGGCTTTACTTAAGTCACCATATTCCAACCCTTCTGTGCTGATTCTATTCTATTCTATTTTATTCTATTCTATTCTAAAATTGTCATTTCCATGCTGTTATTTACACAAGTCACCATGTTCTGGCCCTTGAGGTTGCAATTCTATTCTATTCTATTCTATTCTATTCTATTCTATTCTATTCTATTCTATTCTATTCTATTCTATTCTATTCTAAAATTGCCACTTCCATGTTGTTACTATTCCATTCTATTTATAAAAGGCACACTGTTCTAGCCCTTCTGTACTGTTTCCATTCTATTCTATTGAATTCTAGACTTAGCTGTTGCAACTGCAGATTCAGCATCTGTGGAGGACGTCATGAAGTTTCAGGCTGAAAGGTGATAATAACGGCTGATGCGTCCAGGCAGTGTTGCTAATGCTCTTACGCACAGTAGGGAAGCATTTGGTAGGGTGCATGCAGACAGAATTCCCTCAACACCAGCTTGGAGCCTGAACATCACTGTGCTCCGACTAATTGGATTACAATGACAGTAATGCACTACCAAGCTTCACACTTGCCACCTAATAAACTGAACCAATTTCAGTTAAGGATGGAGATTAAAAAAGATTGTACAAAGAATGAAGTAAGTTTACCTCATTGTTATTAATAAAAAGATTACCTTTCTACATACTGATAGTGAAAATAAAGTGCTTTGATTTGGCCTATACATAGTCATCATTATTAATGCTGCCAGGGATAATGATGCTTATAATTATAGCTGTGATAATCAAAATATGAATTATGCCCATAGTCAGTGTCAGTGCCTCATAATAAGCTTACTCATTATTTTTAGCAATGACTTATTTATCGTTTTAATTAGCTTATATTGTCTGTGTTTATACATTAAACTTACCTTCCATGTTTGTTTGTTTGTTTGTTTGTTTGTTTGTTTGTTTAGGAATGGATGAAGTAATACATTAGTTTACTCTCATGACTGGATAATGATATCACTCTGCTCCATGCAATGGGTTCTTCAAATTATGGTTGACCCTTTTCCAGAATGTTCTCTCTCATCTTCTCTATGTGACCTTCCTTTGATCTCCTATGAGCTTTTGCTTTTTTTATTTTCAGCTCTAGTCTAAACTCATACATCTGCAGAATCTGCAGAAAGTTCTCAGCCGCCTCTTTTTTTTTTTTTTTACATTCTTGCAACTTTCTTTTGTTTTAATTGTTTCCATCTCTGTTAATGCTACCAGTTGTGTTTATTAATATTATTATTAGTAGTAGTAGTAGTAGTAGTAGTAGTAGGTTTCTGTCTTTTGTGCTTTTTCTTATTCTTTTTTTTTTCTTGTTTTGTTTGTTTGCATATTTATCTAAATTAATTTGCATGTGAAATGTATGGAAGACATCAAATCATGATGATTGTTCAGTTACTAATACCCCAGTAGTACTCGCTTTAGTAGCACACCTCCGCTGACGTGCGTGTTCTTAAAGAGAAAGACAGCCTTTTCAGTTTGCCACTATAAAGCGCAATTTTTCTGCACTAAAGTAGTGAATTTTGCCAAGATATATTCAGAGATGACTGACCAGATGTTATAGAATAATAATTTAATGAAAAACCAATTTTGACAAAAAAACAACAACTGACAATCGACCTATTTTTAGACCTTACTGAAAACGTACCAGCGCCACATCCGACGGGTTTTCCCAGATCTTATCACATATGACTATGATTGTACTAGAATACCCTTCTTCCTTTTATTCACCTGTCTTCCAGTACCGTCCCTTGTCTTGCTTTCCTCATCTGGCTGACCTTATCTCTGTGGCTAAATCATCTTACAGGCTGAGCTGGACGAATGTTTCTGATGGTGAACGATAAGGTGTATAGGGGTTTTTAAAGGGGAAAAATCATCCTACCTGGATCATCACTTCTCTACTGAAGAGATTGTAATACAATGAAGTATGACAGACATTCTCTGTCAGCCAGGCCGGCATAATTCAACCCTTTGTCTCGCCCTATAGCTCCCGCTTTACCCTCCCCTCCCTCGTATCCCCCTCTCCCAGTCTTCCCTGCTGCACACGCACTGCACCATATCTACATATTTGCTGTAATTGACATTTTCCATTAGGCAGGTTCTCTATCTGCTGCCTGTCGTCGCCTTGGAAACGATCACAGGGCTTCAGGCTAGCCAGTTAGCACCACTGACTGGAGGGAAACTCATCTCATATCTAACATTCCCATCCTTGACTAGAAGCCCCTGTCTTCCCCTTAGGGACAGTTTAAGCAGCTAAATAGTCATTTTTTTTAACTAATTATATTTAAGGATTAATAAGATATTTATTACGCTCCTTGGTTGAATTAGCATTGCTGTGTCGTCCAGGCATTCCTTTCGTTACCTGGTGGTCTCCAGTTTAAACAATTTTACATCAAGCCAAACACTGAATTTAGTTAGTGTCTGCCTTGCTAATTTGACCTTCTAACAACAAGGTTATCTTGAATTTCAATCGTAACTAGGGAAAGAAAATCCAATGAATAAGAAAACAGTTGAAAAATCAATGTAGCTAATCTGGTGGCTTAATTAGACAAATTTCAATGAAAGGCAGTTTAAATCCAGATTCTGCGCATTTCCATGTTTCTCTGCTGGTTGACGACTAACCCCCTGATGAAGATAAATGTTCCTAACAACAAATGAGAGCAGCAGGTCTGTTTTACCTTAACATTTGTTTTTTTAGTTTTTTTAAATGTAAAAATGAAGACATGTTTTTGGTTGGCAAAGCCTAGGATTATATGAATTAAGGACAGTTTGTGTTAAGATAGTATCATTAATTCCCTAAATAAAAATAAAAATATTACATTATGGATAGTATGGGAGCTATTCCTCCACATTCTCCTTCAGCTAACTGGAGTGTATGACTGTCACGTGTCAGTGTATGTTTGGACTTTCAGTTTGTGTTTTGATTGGTTCCTGTTTTCCTTTGGTCTTTTCCCGCCACTCCTTCGTTTCCATGGTTACCGTCATTATCAGTTCAGTTGTATCACCTGTTTAGTCATCATCGTCATCTATATCACCTGTGTTCTGTTAATCAGTGTAAGCTGTGTTTGTATTTACGTTCTGTCAGTCTTCGTCCGATCTCTGTTATATTTAGTGTGTGTTGCTACTTGTTCTGCTGTCCTGTTTAATTACATTAAACCTTTGTTTTTGGAAATATATCTTCGTCTCTGTCTGCCTTCCTCCAACCACCCGTGACAATGACCTTGTAGAACATATTTAGAGCACCTTTAAGCAAAATGAATTTGGGAGAAGAAATTAGTTATTTTAAGTATGCCATGCAGGTTTAATTTGAAAACTGAACAATTGAATCAGTTGAAGTTTCCCTTAAATGTTTCTTACAGTTTGCAAAGAAATAACTAAATGGAAACCTTTGTGCACTTTTTGTGCATAATTTCTGTAGGATACAACACATTACTTTACTTAGTCTTGAACCACTGCTTACCCCCAAATCCTGATTTTATTTATTTACTCTCATGTTGTTACCAATCTGCACAACTTTATTCATGAAACTCAAAAGGGGTCACTCAGCCACTTTTCGCTTTCTTTTCATCTTTGTTCCATATAACATAATAAAAAGGGAATGATGATTGAGGCTATCGTTTGACTAAAATCTCCTTTTGTGTTCCATGAAATAAAGAAAGTTATGTGGTTTTGGAAAAACATGCGAGTAAATAATGACAGGGTTTATTTTTTTTTATTACTGGGTGAACTATCCACTTAAGAGCATTCTCTAAAGTCAGACAAGTAGCTATATTCAGACAAGTATAGAAAAGTGACTTACAAGTAACTGTACAAAAAGCCTTTAGGGAGTCTATAGAGAATAGTATGTTGAGTTGTATGCATGTCAACATATTACATTGCTCTCTGGAATATATGATTTTGCAATTTCTGATCAGTTGCAGCATTATGCATTTTGTTTCTAATGATCTCTAAACTGTATATTTGTCCATATGCTTAACTATGTCTCTCCTATCACGACTCTATCTTCTCGCATGACAGAATAATTTCCCTTTAAATCAGTATCAGTGATGATACAAGACCCATTTTCCTGCCATGAGAAATAAATAAATAAATAAAATAAAACAAACAATCAAACAACAACAACAAACAAATGAATGAAAGAAACCCCAAATCCAGAAAAGTTGGGACATTTTGTAAAATGCAATACATGTGAGAATCTGTGCTTTTTTTATTCTCTTTCAACTTTATTTAACTGACAAAAGAACACAAAAGATTTCCAATGTTTTTACTGCACAACCTAATTGTATTTTGTAAATATAAACCAATTTTGATGGCTACAGCACACTCCAAAAAAGTTGGGACAGAGGCATGTTTATAACTGTGTGTCACATCCCCTTTCCTTTTAATTACACGTTTTAATAGTTAGGAAATTGAGGATAGTAATTATTGCAGTTTTGCAAGTGGATTTTTTGCCCAATCTCGCCTGATATAAGACAGCCGCTCAACAGTCCATGGATGGAATTGTCTGATTCTCCTTTTCATGATGGGCCATACATTTCCAGTAGGTGACAGATCTGGACAGCAGGCAGACCAGTCAAGCACATCCATTCTATGGTGTAAAGTGTCTACAAAACTCTGATGTAGCACATGCTGAATGAGGCCTGGCATTTTCTTTCTTCTCAGGAAAGATGTGATCTTGATGCCATTAAATGTCTGTACAATCACAATATACGCCTCCACATCAATGGTACTTTCACACACATGCAAGTCACCCATGCTGTTATCACTGATGTACCCCCATTCCATGACTGTTTTCTTTTGTACACTGAAAAAAATGTTATGTTGACTTTTTATTATGTCAAGGGGTTGCACGAAATAAATTTATCTAAATCCAGATATATTTTGTAAATTGGTTGTACTTATATTTTATAAGTAATTTCAGATTAATTATATTCATAATTTTAGCTAAACTATTTTGAGTTGAATTACTAAATTGTTTCAAGAATCAGCCTGTGAAGGTGACAATTATAAAGCATGTTGCAGTGCATTCTGGGTGCCACCAATCAAAACTCATTCATGGCTCCCATCATGCATTGCTGCATGAATAAATAATGAGCTTATGATCAGAGGTGATCTTTTTGTCACCATTGCTGAGATATACGCTAATTCTTGATGTCTGTGTGTGCCTACATAAAAAGAAAATGTTGAATTTTTAAAAAAAATTATTGATTTGATAATTTGGATTTCATTGAAAAGGCTAAAAATATTATGCTGTACAAGGCCAGTGCTGCTATAATTAATAAAGTAAACCTAACTCAGAAATTGGGCTCTATATGAATTCAATGATTCAGGTCAAATGATTGTGAAATAATGATTATGTTAAATCACAACCAACACCATCAGATCACCTTTTCTATTTGTTCATCTGGCTGTTATAACTCAGGTACAGCAGCCAAACATAATCTAAAGTTAACGGTTTAAGGTTAAAGAGCCCAACTAAAACACACACTGATCCCCATAATGGTGACTTAAAATTACGGTTTTAACATTACGGTTTTCTCCTTCAGTGATTCTGCTTGTTAACATCAGGTGTTTTCAATGTTGGCAATACAAACATAAAGAGTTCTTAATTCATCTTTGACGTCTGTCTGTTATTCAGATATTTTTGTTTAAAAAATTTTAAATGGTTAACTTTTAAGGAATTAATTTGATTAATTATTACTCAATTCTAATGTGTTAAATTTAATTAATAATATTGCTTGTAATCTGCACAATTTTATTGAGTCGATATAGCGTATTCATTTTACAGTGTATATGGAAATTAAATTAAACTTATTTTTTTCTAATTACTTTTAATTGAATGAAATTAACTTGTTTTAAACAAGGGCAGTGAATTTGAAAATTAATAATAAAAAATAAGTAGGATTAAATAACACATTAAAATCGGTGAAATTAACCAGATAAAACCATGTAACATTTACAAGGGGTCAGAATCTTTTTTTTCAGTGTACCTGTCGCTGATAAAAGTCTGAATGGTCCCTTTCGTCTTTGGGACTGAGAACTCAATGTCTGTTTTTCCCAAAAACAAGCTGAAACGCAGACTCATCTGACCGCAGCACACATTTCCACTGTGTTTTGGATCATCTGAGATGAGCTCGGGCCCAGAGAACTTGGTAGCATCTCTGCATTGAACAGATGTATAGATTTCTCATTGCTTAACAGAGATTCAAGTGGCATTCCTTGATGCAGCAGCAGTCTGTGTAAGTGACAATGGTTTTCCAAAGAATTCCACATGGCTATATTTAACAAAGTAGTATGAAGGTTTATCATGCAATGACGTCTGAGGGCTCAAAGGTCATGCACATTCAACAGAGCTTTCATGCCTTGCCCTACATGTACTGAGATTTCTCTGGATTCTCTGAATCTTGTCACAATATTTTGTATATGGTGTGTAGATGGTGAAAAGAACTAAATTATTTGCAATCTTGCATTGAAAAATATAATTTTTGAAATGTTTGACAATTCTCCCATGATATTTGGCACAAAGTGATCAGCCATGACCCATCTTTGCTTGCAAAGTCTGAGATGCTCCTTATACACTCAATCACGATACACATACCTATTACCAAATAACCTTCTTATTGTGGACTGATTCAAAATAGTTTAACTTGTATATTATGTAAGATTTTCAAATAAAAGTGAAAATCTTACATAATATCCAAGTCAAACTATTTTGAATCAGTCCACAATATTAGCATAGCCTACACGTTGGCAGGTTGAGAAGGTAATAAGTGACGTAACAATTGAGTCTTCCTGGCAGAACTTAAAGGGATACTTCACCTCTGGAAAGATGAATGTGTATTTAAAATAGGTAATTTATGTAGAAGAAATGTGAAATTATTTTTGAATTTTGAGCTTTCTAGACTGAGAAAAGCCAGAAAATGTATTTTTGGCTTATGTGGATGAAAGACAACAACTCCCAGAATGCACTTGCTTCGCTGCCCTAGCAGCCAACTCCGAAGCCACGCCTACCGGTAAGAGAGCGCAGTAAATAACAAGGCTAGGCTACTAGTGAGTCTCCGTGACGAGTCTGCTCTGCCCGGGATTTCGAGATCGCCCAAAATGTCCGGGATTCGGCTTTTGCGTTCTACAGTCGCCATTCATTATGTTTACTGTGGCGAGCAGGACGAGGCTGAGGGCCGCGGGAGAACGGCGCGAGGCCGGTGGTGTGATTACAGAGATGCACCGGTCTCGTATCTCTCACGGAGGAGCGGGAATTTTCTTAGCAATGTTAAAACGCACATCAACCGATCACTTGTTTAGCGTTCATGTAAACACTACATTCAGATTCACCAATCGGAATGAATTCAGCTAGATTGAAACAAAAGGTGTGCATGTAAACAATGAATGGCGACCGCAGAAAGCAAAAGCCGAATCTCGACGGCCGGACATGTCCGGGAAAAAGAGGATGGTAACCCCTACTACTCAGCTTTCTCCTACTACTCAGCTTTCTCCACAGAACAAGAGCCTGCTAGCTTAGCTTCCAAAGAAAGACGGCTGAAACTATGTGTACATTCTGTGAGTGAGATCCCACCCTCTATGGGCGGGTTGAAAACATGCGGGACAGCTCCTCCTACTGGCTGTAGTCTTTAACCTCTGAAAAGAAAATCCTCCGATGACGCAATATGACGATTTTTGCGTCATCGGAGGATTTTTTCCAGATAAAAAATACATAAATCTCTCCTCTCAGGGGGATATGAGGGTGGAAAGCACGGTAATTCGAAAATACTACAGGTTTTCTACTAATACAAAGCTTAATGCTAAATCCTGAAGTATCCCTTTAAGCTAAAGCTTTCATTTCCTCTGTTTTCAGTCTTCGGTTGTCGGTTGTTGTTTGTGTATGCTAATTGTCCACAATTGCATCTGTCCCAACTTTTTTGGAGTGTGTAGCAGCCATCAAAATCAAAATTTGCATATATTTACAAAACACAATTAAATTGTTCAGTAAAAACATTGGAAATCTTTTCGTTGTACTTTTGTCAGTTAAATAAAGTTGAAAGAGAATTAACAAATCACAGATTTTTTATTTTATTGCATTTTCCAAAATGTCCAAACTTTTCTGGATGTGGGGTTGTAAATAAATAAATAAAAGTGAGGGATTCTTGATGTCAGGGTTAAGATTAGTGTTCTCAAAAAAAGTTATTATGCAGAAAGAGCTCTAGATTATCAGCTAAGAGTTCTACTTCATAATCGCTTTAATGATAATGCTCTTCTCAAATCCTTAAAATTGGTGCTCTGTTTACCTCCATTTGAATAACCATTGTATATTTAGGGATGACTAAATTTAGAAAATATTGATAATAAAGGTGCAGTAGATGATCTGGAAAATGCTAACAGCCTGCTAGTATTGAAAGCATATGATCCCACCCTCCCTGCAAATCGTCGTCCAAAGCCACGCCTCCTCCAAAACACATGAAGGCACACACACACACAGCTGCTCTCGGCAAAGCATCACAAGAGACGGCGTTAAACTACCTCATGTCTCAAAGCACATAACATTACAATAAAAATGAACGTTGACAACTTAGAGAGCTTGTACCTGACTGCTGCAGTTTTATTGCGGTGTTGATACTGTTCACATGGAAACGCATAACTCAAAAGTCTGAGGATGTGAACAGCTCCGGTTAGAACGTCACAGGTTGCCATCTCTTAATTATGGTAGTTATGGCGTAAACATAGCATAAGCTTGTTGTTTTGGAGGAACTGTAAATGGTGGCTGCTCTTTGTTTGCGGTGCTCTGAGACTGACATCTGTCTGTACTCTGCATAGCATGAAATGTGCTGATAACATATGATGTCTGAGCGACATGGGTGAGTGAGGGTATGAAAAAAAAAAAAAGGTTGTCACAATCCTCAGTCACCACAGCACACTACTGTACATGTCCCATACCCTCCTGGCTCACACCTGCACACACTCATCTAATCATCACACCTGTTTATTAATTTTGTCATCTCTGTGTATTTATTTCTACTAGAAAGACTCAGGAGGCAAAATGACGTAACAAAGCATACATTTATTAACAGCCCAGCAAGCAAGTATTGTGTTATAAAGTTATTTGGCATAGGCCCTGTCCGTAGCTCGCAATCCAAGGGTAATGGAATCTGCATTTCCTGCCTGACGACGAAGGCAGGGGCGCAGCCGACCCCCTGGGAGGTATGAGAAGGGACCATCCTGGTGATGGTGGGGAGGATGGAGGTGAATGTTGGCGTAAGCATCTGCGAACTCAGACATGTGTAAGTACCGATCTTTTATACTACGAATATTAGAACACGATTGGTTAAATGAGAAGGTAATAAGTGACGTAAAAATTTTGTCTTCCTGGCAGAACTTAAGCTAAAGCTTTCATTTCCTCTGTTTTTTGTCTTTGGTTGTCGTTATTTGTTTGTGTATGATAATGTTATGCACACTGTTATGCCTGTCTGCCTTTTTGCTTTATTAGATCACTTTTATATTTGTATCCAGTCTTCATCCGTCTTCCTCATCTTCATCTTGTGACAGATCAACCTACCTAAATGGATTATGCAGTGCGATTTGCTGTTGTGGCTCGTTGTGGCTCATGAAAGCCTGGACTTTTTTGTTTTTACTCAGAAATTCTGCCTTCTCGCCTTCACCAGCCCCTTTGACGACTAGACCCTGAAGTCACTGTTCTGGATCAGAGCGAATTACCATCAACCTGTAGACCTCCCAGACTGGAGAGTGTCTACCCCCGGTCCAGAACACAGACGGATCCAGAGTCCATTTCACCACCTGCAACCACGAAGGAATCGTGTGAGCCCCCCACAGACGGAGAGCTACCATCCGCCGCAAAACATCAGCCAATGCCCGAGGACAAGTGGACAGTGCTGACCCTCGCCTCGGAAGAGGAGCCCCCCAGTGAGTCTGACCAGGGGTGTGAGTCTACGACATTAGTGGCCGTGGGTATACTGGTGGAAATAGAGACTGAGAACTGGCTGATGGACTTCAGCATGGAGGTATCGTCTCCCACCCAGTTTCTCAACCTTCATTGCTGTTTCTAGACAGCACAGACACCTGCATGGACAATGTTGTGTTACATGCTCAGCCAGTCCTCCAGCCCCGCCTCTGCTGGAAGTTGTTAGCCCTTCGCCATTTCTTGCGATGCCAAGCACTCACGTTGAGCCTCAGGTCCTACAACCACCATCAGTGCCTAAGCGGATAGATCCAGTGTCTCCACCTCTGGCCTCAGATGGTCCCTTTCGCTCCCTTTCGGCCCGTCGACCTGTAGGCTCCACCTTGGCTCCTCCCACCTTCGGCTTCACCAGACACCCTCGACCTTTCGACTCCACCGGGTTCCATTGGCTCCCCCTTGGTCAGTCATCACCTCCGCCACAGACTTGCGGATCTTCTGCTACGCTCCGTTCCTTCACCCCTATGGCTGCAGCAGGTCCCTCTTCCCCCTCGGGTATGCCTCGATCCTCAATCACACCGGCATCACCTCAGTCCTCGGGCAGTCCTCTCCATCTGCACCCTGGGATCCATTGGCTCTGCCTTCATCGGTTGTCCCCCAGTTGACGTCAGCCTCTACTCCACCTTGGCACCACCGTGGGCTGTCGTCACTGGGCTCTGGGTCTGTGCCTTGACCTTTCAACCAGTATAACAAAAAATGTTTCTGTAAAGAATCACCTATTGCACCTTTAAGGCTGATTATGTTTCATAGCTGAATGGCTGGAGTGATTCAAGCAGGGAATGATTTTGTGGCTGAATGAATCTGAAGAAAATGACATAAATACTAAATCTGTTCTCAACTGGCCCATGCTAGTTCCAGGGGGCACACTCTCAACCTGATTAGACCAGACTCTTACTGTCCGATTCAATCTTTGCCAGGATTTGATGGTATGTCCAGTTCCACTCCATTCCATTTGTCAGAGAGAGAGGGGGAGACAAACGAGAGAAGGATGCAGAGAGAGATAAATGGATTGAGGATGATGCAGTCAGCTGCAATGCTAAATTGAAATGGAAAGATTGTGATCAGTTTGTGTCCTTTCATGCCGATTGTGTGATGCTAATGTGTTAGTATTTGGTGTTTTTTTTTATTTATTTTTTATTTTATTTAGCAATACACGGCCATATAGAGTAATATGCCCTAACCATAGACACAAGCTAGAAATGGGACTCATAGCACAAAAAACATTAACATATGAAGTTTATGATTTAAAATTAGTCTTGGGTTGAGTTTTGAAAAAGGGAAGTCTTTTGATTTAAAGCTGTCAAAGGAAGTTATCTTAAAAAAATAAATAAAAGAAAAATAATAATAATGTTTAACTCCAGATAGGGTTTTTGTTTGTAGAAAATAGAAACAATTAACTAGACTGATCAGATTACTGTAATCTTTCTGAACCATTCATTTTGATAGAAATCTTTTCATTCATTACTCACACCCTCCCATGATTCGACCCACCCTCCTCTGGTGGCTTTAATTAGTTGTGGATTAAATTAAAGGCTATATGTTCATGTTAATTGATTTATCTCAAGAGTCCATAATTACAGCCCTTGAATGGAGAGATCTCTGCAGTGTCGCTGGAAGCTCTGAGAATTTGTGTGTGTGTGACTACGAGTGACTGAATATGTATGTGTGCATGCATGAATGTGTTTGCATACTCATGCATAAATAATTGTGTGTGTGCGTGGGTAAAGTGCATATATTTCAGTAGCTTTACCAGTGAATGCATAAAACCGGAGGCATCTTAAAGGTTAGTAGGTGCTCAGAAGGCAACTATAATGAGAGGTGAAGCAAATAGATGTAATGGTACTGCAATCAGACACAATTACAGCCTTGTCATGGATGTAATTGCTTTGTTAGTGCCACTGAGTTGATCTGTTTTATGTTTCACTCATTTTGCTGGTCTAGTGAATCTGATCTGTGTTAGTGACCCTGTCATCTATCTGTTTGTTTTCACCAACACTGTTAAATTTTACAATTATCTTCTGTTATGAGATCATTGGCCCTTGTTTGAGCTGTCAGTTTAGTTCACAGAGGCAGATTCACTGTCTAATATGTATCTTTTTTTTAATTATCTGTTTGTTTGTTTGTTTGTTTGTCCATTGGTTTAAATTAGCTTTTTGCCATCCTCAGAAGGTGTTAAGAGAGAAAAAGCTTTTCAGAGCTTCATTTGCCCATTTAGAGTCAGATAACAGTCAAGTAAAGAAGTGCTGTTCTATTTGATACTATTAACTGGTGCAACCAGCCATATATCTTTAGTGAACTCATGCTAAGTCCTGACTCCATTCTGTTTTTCCTACAGTTTTCTTGATTCAAAAAGTCTGCAATGGATATCATCAAGTCCATCCATATCTTTTTTTTTTTTACATAAAAAATTTATTTGGAAATATCTACATTACAGACATAAATTGGTTTGCGCAGGGATGAAGACTTTTCTTTAATCAGACTTAGTTCGTACAATTGTGTATTTGGTGTCTAATCAAAACTATACTTGCTTTTACATGCCAAATTACAGAAGACACAGATGACTTCTTCCCAAAATATTCCTTTTTTGTGTCTGTGTGAACTCTTTTCCTCCAGAGCACCAATCCTCTAAATAGACCTATGACTGATAGTTCATTATTAGCTTAACTGCGATTACTGCTCAGATATTACCTCATTGATAACATCTGATTCTCTTTTAATAGCTTACTTCTGCTACATTTATAATGTGTTATTTATACCAACCCAACCAATAGTGAATTCCCTCTTATCCCATTCATGAACATCCCTCTAATTTGAGGTAAAGTGTTAGAGGGCAAAGTAATTCCCTTGCTGGAAAGCAAGGATGCGGTCATGGAAATATGGATTTTCACAGTTCATTCATGTGTAAAATCCCATTTGGGAAGAGTTGGGATATGAGCCCTTCAGCTCCAGTAATGTATGAGTAGAACAGGCTTTTTAATCACGCCGAGACAGGGCTGGCACCCCTACATCTGTAAATGCCTTCCTGCAAACTGTGTTTCTATTAAAAGCTATTTCGAGAAAAAAAACACAATAGAAAATCTTCATATTTTGATGTTCATTGAAATCTGGACAAAGAAAATCTATGAGTTGTGATGTTGGGAAACATTCTGTCTAATGTCATATTCACTAAAATAATGCAGTCTTTAATAACCTTTAAGTGTCCTTGGCAAACAGTTGTGGCTGCAATCAACTCTCTGGTCTGAAAGACTTCAAAATGAAGGTCGGGATGTCTGAAAGCCCCCACCCAGACACATACCTCCCATGGGAAACTGTCTAGTGTATGGCTGCCAGGGGTCTGAAACAAAGTACCCCGTCTTATCACTGTCACTTAGAATGGCTGTGGAAACAAAGGAATCAACGCTGCATACTGTTGGAATATACATTCATCCACAACAACTGAAATCCAAAAACGTCCTCGTCCTGTTATGTGCAATTAAAAATTAGCTGCAAAAATGCAGCAAAAAGAGGCATCCTGCTGGTTCTAACACATCACTGTTAGGAAAGCAGCAGCTAAAATAAGCTCAGTATTAGCGTTCAGCTGACACACAGGTGGGGACATGTCAACATTGTGTTGTAGCATCTAAATAACATAATTGCAATCCTATTATGCAGTTATGTGCATTAATTAGTCATGTGCTGGTGGTGAGGTGTTGGACACATGATAAATAGGCCATTTAACATCTCCAATTAAGCAAACGTTGTCCCTGTGCATTTAGGAAACAGCTCTGTGACTGTGACTAGAACACTGAAATGGACATTTTCTCTCTCTTTCTTTTTTTTCTCTCGTTAGGCAGATGATAATATGCTGGTTTAGCTGGAGATGGATTTCTGTGCTTTTGTCATTTTCTGACCGTGGGGACAGGGGGATGGGGAGATGAGGGCAGAAAGAGGGATTGGAGTTAGCGACTGAGTATAGCTTGAAAAGATGGTGGCAGAGGCGTGAAATTTGTTCTGCCCTCTCCATTTGCCCCCTCCAAATGGCAGCGACACAAGACTGCAAGACCATATCTACCAGTGAGCTTATCTCCCTCCCTTCCCCCGCTTTATGTGTGCACGCACACACACACTGTGTTTCACATTCATAACTCACCATAATTGTGTTTCAGAAGTGGTTATCAGAATACCTATATGTGGAGACAGCACAGAGAAATGCTTTTGGGGATTGGTAGATGATATAGTCAAGGCCACTTTAGGGTGTCTGTAAATTTATACAACTCGACTTAATTTCCTTTCGTCTATTCTAAAAGGTGAAAGGCCTTACCAATATGATGGTGAGTTCTTATTTTCTCTAATTCTGTGTCCCATTCTCATGTCACTGCAAAAAAAGTAAATAATAAAAAAATAATCAGTATTTTTTCTTATTTTATAAGAATTTTGTAAGTGCAAGGGGCTATTTACACTAACTCCACCCACCATTGTCTGATTGAGCCAGAAAAAAATTACAAAAGAAACCCATCTGATTACAGGAGTAGTGGCATGGACAGTATGGACAGATTGGACAGATTCTACCAAAAAGACTCGGGAGGACTTTGGGAGGATTCTCGTATGATTTTACAAACAGAATAAATAAATAAACCCTCAACAAGCTCTGTCTGAAAGTTCTTTGGCGTAGGCCCCGTCCTTCGTCCAGGTCTTGAAGTTAACTGGTAGGTCCTGCCTGATGATAGAGGCAGGGGCGGAGCCTACCCCTGGACAAGTGGACAGGAACCATCCAGGTGGTGGTGGGGAGGATGGAGGGGAACTTCGCTACGACACCTACAGGAAGCAAAATATATTATATTATATTTGATGTTAAGCTGTGATTGGCTACGCAAGATTATAACTTAACAACGTGGCATTGGAGTCTTTCTGATAGAACTTACGCTTATGCCTTCATTTCTACCAAAAAGACTCGGGAAGATTCTCGTATGAATGAATTTTATTCTAGAAAGTTATTTTACAGAAAATAAATGAATAAATAAACCCTTGACAAGCTCTGTCTCAAAGTTCTTTGGCGTAGGCCCCGTCCTTCGTCCAGGTCTTGAAGTTAACTGGTAGGTCCTGTCTGATGATAGAGGCAGGGGCGAAGCCTACTCCCAAAAATAAGGAAGAGATGTATTCCGTGCGCACCTATGAGAATCCTGGAATGCATGCATTAGTAAATAATTAGTAATACAATAATTAGATACAATACAATAATTAGATGTATCTAAGGTGCAATATGTGAGGGACTAAACCAAACTAGACAGCTTGAGTTAAGACCGTAAAAGACATTTTCAGCGTGCTTAGAATTTTACATAGAACATGAGACAACATAAGGCCATAATCTGAAGTTGTTGCTGTGATAAAAGTATAATAGATTAGAGAATTTTAATTAAGATACTTTGTGAATGTCGCTATAGACTATGTGAACCAAGCTAAGCTATGTTATCATCTTCTAAAGATGAACAGAAGGTGTAGATTTTGAACGAAGGCTGGATAGGCTGGAATGTTATTAAGATGCATATAATCTATGATATGGGGATACGTGTAAGAATAATCAGCTAAATTAAACTGTCGAAAAGCCATTTGCACGAGCCCACGTCTGTCTTTGTAAAATAGGTCTGTGATTTAAAATGTATTACTATGATATGGGCAGTCGCCAGAGCGACTTTCTGGGGAGCCACGATAGGCTGAGATCATGGTATTGAGACCGTGACAAGCAAGAAAGATACAATAGGCATTGATGAACCACGGCCGCGATTGGCCATGAAATATTTGGGCTATAGTGTGCAATCATGAAAGCTAATTTTAGTAGTGCCTCGATAGGCTGAGTTCTTGTATCGAAAGATGATGTTAAGGCGAAAGCTATGATAGCATTAATTAACTTTCTTTATTGTAAAATAAATTACACTTACATGATTGACCTTAAATTTATAACTATGATATGTGCAGTCGCCAGAGCGACTTTCCGAGGAGCTACGATAGGCCAGGATCGTGGTATTGTGACAGTGACGAGCGAGAAAGCTACGATAGGCTTTAATGGTCGAAGGCCACGATTTTTACATTAAGCACATTACATTTAGAAAATATTATTATAAATTACAGCGACACCTCCCTCTTTGCGTTTCAGACGAGGATCATGTTTTATAACAGTAATCTTGCGGGGTGGACTCATTTAAAGTAATGTAATCGTTTGGTTTTAGCCAGGTTTCTGTCAAACACAGCACATCTAGATTATAGTCAGTAATCATATCATTAACAATAAGTGCTTTTAAAGTAAGGGATTGAATATATATAACAGTTTTTATTGTACTTAAATGGAATATATTGGTGTTTGTTTTTACTGTGAGCCTCATTACTGCTAAAATAAGTGGTACCACCAGTACTTATAGTGCTATTTTTCACTTAATGCATTATAATGTAGGACAATAGTACTCAGTAGTGCACTGAATGTTGCCACAGGTTTGTATAACAGTATACAGTGATCCAGTGGGAAACTTAAGCCATTTATTGAAATTATCAAGCCATAAATAGTGAAATATGTTTAACTTATAACAGGTTTTATTATTATTATTATTACTACTACTAACCCAGTTTATATTATTATGCCATATATTGGTGTTTATTTTTACTGTGAGCCTTATTACTAATAAAAGTGACGATGAGGGCTCAGATGAGGAAGACATCGACGTGGCAGACCCAGACTTCCTCCCACTTACCCACAACCTGGACACTCCATGCCCGAGTGACATTGGCCTGTGGTGGATTTTTAATGAACAAAATAGTAAACTGTATATCAAACTAATATTAACTCTAACATCTAACCTTATTTCTCTTTTTAGGCCTAACAAAACTAACACTTTGAAACACAATGTACTAAAACGTTCTGTCCTGTGTTTTTGAATGTTGTATGTTGTGTTGCCATACCCCTTTGACTTTGGTTGTGTGAGTGTAAAAATAACAAATATGGGAAATGAAACTAGACAGATGACTAAGTTTGAACCTTGTGATTAACAATGAAGTAATCATTAAAACAAAGTTTGCTTTACCTAGTAACAGAAGGATTTGTCTATGAAAACCAATCAAATTGTGGGGAAATTATGTAATGCAGCATGACATTTTTGCATGACATACCTCCTTATTCTATAAAAACTGTTGTATTCTTTTAGCTGGTGGGATTCTCAATGGAATTTGTCTGAGATCCTCCGGCCTTGCTTCTTCTTGGGGGAGATTCTCTGAGAACTGCTCGAGAGATCCTTCGGCCATGATTAAAGCATTAAGAGGACATTTGCTGAAGTCTGTTTGTCGATTATTCCTGCGCAGAAAGTAAGCTAGTTAGGGGAACAGGTATTAGCCCCCAGCCGACGTCGATGTGTAGACGCGCTAGGGTATAGGATTAGACTCAGCCGCCGTCGATGTGTAGAGGCCCTAGAGTATAGGATTAGCACCCAGCCGACGTTGATGTGTAGACGCACTAGGGTATAGGGTTAGACTCGGCCGACGTCGATGTGTAGACATGCTAGAGTATAAATATTATAGGATGTAGTTAGGTCAGGGAAAAATCTAAGACAGGCCCCTCTGCAAAGAGGAAGTGTGTGCGGCCTGCAGTGGAGGAGCTTGAGGACGAGCACGATGACGACAATGATGAGAGCGAGGACGAAGACCAGCCAGCACCACAAGCCCAAGGGGCCCACCAAGAAAGGGAAGCCAGCAGCCAGGCTAACCACCTGGAAGAAGATTGACCGGGACAACCAACCTCTGCCTGAGTTCCAGCACTTTCCCCCTGACTTCATTGAGACTCCCTAAAGTTACTTCAGCAGGTACTTCCGCCCCATGTCATCAAGCATATAACATATCATACCAACTTGTATGCAACCCAGAAGGACATTAACACCACCTTCACCACCACTGAAGATGAGATGATGACCTTTGTGGCTATCCTACTCTACATGGGGATTTCTGAGCTACCCTCCATTGATGACTACTGGGCAATGGAAATCAGGGTCCCTCAAGTTGCAAACCTCATGTCATCTAAGAGGTTCAGGCTGATGAGAAGGCTTGTCCACTTTAATGACAACACCCAGATCCCTGGCACCATTGACAGATTCTTCAAAGTCCAGCCACTGTTCAGCCTCCTGGTTACTGTCTTCAGGAGTGAGCCACAGACCCCCAAGCAGTCTGTGGATGAGGTTATGGTTGCCTACAAAGGCAAGACAGCTGGAAACCTGAGACAATACATCAAGAACAAGCCGGACAAATGGGGATTTAAGTTGTTTGCCAGGGCTTCTGATGATGGCTTTATTCATGACCTGGTGCTATACCAGGGCAAAACTACGCTGAAGGCCCACGGTGTCCCCATGACATCTGAACAACAAGCCATGGGTGTCACCAGCCAGATAGTCTCCATCCTGGCCAGCACCATGTCCCCCTCCACCACCACAGCCATCTTTGCAGACAACTTATTCACCAGCCTGGAGATAGTGCGGTACCTCAAAGACAAGAACTGCAGGTACACGGGGACAGCCAGGGACAACAGAATAGGCAAGCCTCCATTTAAGTCCATCAAGGATATGGAGAAAAAGGCTGTCCCTCGTGGTATGCATGACTACGTCACCGGTGATGATGGGATCCTGGCCCTCAGGTAGAAGGACAACAGGGTCGTCACTCTGCTGTCAACAGACATGGGGGTGGAGGCCATATCCTCATTGACAAGAGTGACATGCTGGTCCACCGTTACCGTACCCCCATGAAATCCAAGAGGTGGTACATGCGGATGTTTACTTATGCAATAGATGTCAGCCTCTCGAATACCTGGATCATGTACAGGTGGGACAGCAAGGCTCTTGGTATGGATGGCCTGTCACTAAAGAACTTCCAGATCCAGGTGTTCAGGAGGTGCAGCAGCGAGAGGCCAATCATGTCTTGCCCCCGAAGGAACTCATCATTTTCATGCGCCCCCAGCACCTCTGCTGGTGTCCCCAAGCCTGTCCGGGGACACCGCAGCCACACCCCAGATGCTTCTGAGCAGTTTGAATGTCCCTGTTCCATGCCCGTGACTACACCAACCGCCAAACCTGCAAGTATTGCAGCAGGAAGGGGAACATATTGAGGTCAAACGTGGTCTGCAGGGTCTGTAAGGTCCACCTGTGCCTCAATGCTAATCGCAACTGCTTTGTCAAGTACTGTGAAGAAAAAAAAAAGTTATATATTCTATTCTATTAGTTATTCTATTCTAATTATATTATATAGTATTCTATTAAGTTTATATATGTTTTAATACATTTTTATTTTGTACATGTCTTATATTTTGTATATATTCATGTGGTGAGCAGGACGAGGCTGAGGGTCGTGGGAGAACGGCACGAGGCCAGTGGCGTGATTGCTAATGAGTGACACCTGTGAGACGCACCGGTCTCGTATCTCTCACGGAGGAACGGAAGCATAAAAGGACGAGTGACGACAGTGGAGATCGAGAGAGGCAAGGCCTGGATTTTATTTGATGTTTATGTTTTATTTGATGTGACAGCAGACGTCAGTCGTGACAGCAAATTACAAACAATTTTGTAATTGTTTTATTTTTGGTATTAAAATGTGTTGAATGTTCGCCGGTTCCTGCCTCCTTCTTCCCATAACATCTAACCTCGTTACTACAGTGGTGCCGAAACCTGGGAAGGAAGGAGATCACTGCCGCCAGCATGACGATCCCGTCAGGAACGCCGTTTGCGGACATTATCCAATCGCTCGTGGACCTCCACCAAGAAAACCATCAGGCGCTGCTGGACTTGAGGAGCGACCAGGATTTACGATTCCACGCCCTCATCCAAGCCCAGCAAGAGGACCGCAAGCTGTTCCGGAGATTCTGACTCTACCATCTGAATGTCTCAACAGAAATCGAGACTCATCAGACCAGGCAACATTTTTCCAGTCTTCAACTGTCCAATTTTGGTGAGCTCGTGCAAATTGTAGCCTCTTTTTCCTATTTGTAGTGGAGATGAGTGGTACCCGGTGGGGTCTTTTGCTGTTGTAGCCCATCCGCCTCAAGGTTGTGCGTGTTGTGGCTTCACAAATGCTTTGCTGCATACCTCGGTTGTAACGAGTGGTTATTTCAGTCAAAGTTGCTCTTCTATCAGCTTGAATCAGTCGGCCCATTCTCCTCTGACCTCTAGCATCAACAAGGCATTTTCGCCCACAGGACTGCTGCATACTGGATGTTTTTCCCTTTTCACACCATTCTTTGTAAACCCCTAGAAATGGTTGTGCGTGAAAATTCCAGTAACTGAGCAGATTGTGAAATACTCAGACCGGCCCGTCTGGCACCAACAACCATGCCACGCTCAAAATTGCTTAAATCACCTTTCTTTCCTATTCTGACATTCAGTTTGGAGTTCAGGAGATTGTCTTGACCAGGACCACACCCCTAAATGCATTGAAGCAACTGCCATGTGATTGGTTGATTAGATAATTGCATTAACCCTCTGGGCTTCTTCGCCCGAAAACGGGCGAAAACTTGAACGTTTCGAATTGTTTAATTTTTTTTTGCTTCATCGGATGGGGGTGAACCTTGGTGACTTTTGTTTTATTACCTATATGAACACACAAAAAAATCAAGGAGATGATTCTGATATGTTAAAGGGTCGTAAAAAAAAAAGTCACACTTAGCTTCCTCCCGCCCGAAAACGGGCGACATAGGAAATGAATGGGAAATACGAAAAAATAGGAAAACTCAGAGAAACTTTTGGTGGTACAAGCTACAGATCAGCCACTATGCTGAAAAAAGTGTACAGCAATGAAGGGGTGACACTCTAAAACATCAAGAGTGCAAATAAGACACCCTCCCCCCACACACACACACACACACACACACAAACACACACACACACACAGAGAGAGAAATGAACTGGTAAGACTGAAACAGCAAATTTTGCCCCAAACTATATAAAAATTATATAATCATAATAACTCCAAACCTATAGCAAGGAGAGTCAAAAGGTAGGTATCGTTTGAAAGAACTCTTTTTAAATTTTTTGAAAATATAAATTACATTACATTTGGACATTGTCCTGCCAAGAAACAGCGGATAAAAGACAATATATATATATAATTTTTATAATGATTTTGCATATCTTTCTTATTTGTCATGGAATAACTCAGGAAGGAAATAAGTTAGGAGGAAAATTCTTTTTTAGTGAAGTCCCCCTACATGTTAGCTGCATCTGAATAAAAAAATAATAATTTTTGGATAACGGAATCAAAAGTTACAGCATTTGGAAAAGAGACAGCCTTTTTGTACAGTCTTTGACACCCCCTCATGGGCAATTTTTTCTCCATGAAGAATATCTTGTCATAAAAGCAATAGATTATGTTAATTTTGGGCTCATTTTAATTGTAATAATATGCTGTAAAAAATGAAGTGCCATTTTCAATTATCTGAGAATGTTTCATGAGCTGTATGATGTTTTTGACACATTGCAGTACATTATTTTATAGATTATGAAAAAAAAGAAATTCTATTTATCAGCAAATAACTCAGCAATACTTAAGAGTTTTTCAAAGTGGATACATTCACTGTAAAGTTCAGACTCTAAGCTTTCAAATGACATCAACTTTGTGTTAATCAAGGCAAGATTTTTAAAAAAATATGGTAAAGAATATTTTCGCAGCTAGGTGGCGCCTGCTGGCGGTACACTCGGTTTTAGAGGGATTACTCAGCACTCGTTAGGAGTTAATAAATGTAATTCGATGCATTAAAAAGCTGAGATCCTAAGCTTTAAAATGATATATAATTTGTGTTGTTCCATTCAGTGGTTGCTTAGTAATAAAAAAAATTCTTTCCGAATGGGAATAAATCAAATAAATAAATTAAAAAAGCTATAGGCCGCCTATAGGTGGTTATTGGACATGACACAAATTAATACATTTTGAAGCCACTAGATGGCGCTCTTCTCACTTGAAAAAAAAATTTTTTTAGGCCTGCACTCTATTTTGATGTGAAATGTTGCATTTATTGAAAAATAAAATAAAATAAAATAAAATAAATAAAATAAAAATATATATATTAATTCTAATGGAAAAAATAGCTCAAAAAATTATATAATTAATGCAAAGTATCATAAAAAATTCGAAAAAATTCTAAATAATAATCAGAAAACATTATAGAACATAAATATATTTGATTGGTTATCCTGGGAAAAAGTAAAGTAAAATTTTAAGGCTTCGCCCGTTTTCGGGCGGGAGGAAGCTAAGTGTGACTATTTTACGAAGAAGCCCAGAGGGTTAATGAGAAATTGAACAGGTGTTCCTAATAATCCTTTAGGTGAGTGTGTATATCGTCGCTGTCCGATGAAAACCGCGTATGTCCATTTTGCCGATTTTGAGATTTTTCGACGGATAGAATGTCCAGGTTCATTTCTGTATACAGTATGCTTCACATATCTAAATGGCCAATGAAAAGTTGTGATATCATGTCACGTATATCCATTTGGTGTCAAAGCTGTCAATCACGGTGCGTATCTCCCGCCCTGTGGAAGCATCTCGCCGGTCTAAGCGTCTCTGGAAGCTCAGCATTGGATAGCCGAATAACTCTGTGAGGTAAAGTATCAGCAAACGTTTGTTTTTGACAACTGTTCAAGTTTATTATATATTCGCAATATATTCACAACTGTTATTTACCGGTAAATGGTCTAGACGAAGTAATTGTCACTGTTTATTGTGGAGATGTTCACGCACGGGTCTGTTAACTTAAGCAATACTTTTAAGGTAGTCTGATATTTTTCGGACTAATAAATTACTGACACAGTAAAGGGTAGATTTAAATAAAGAATAACGAATTTTAAATAAAGAAAAACGAAATTTAAATAAAGAAAAAAACTAAATTTAAAAAAAGAAAAAACGAAATTTAAATAATGAAAAAACGAAATTTAAATAAAGAAAAATGACATTTAAATAAAGAAAAAACGAAAGTTAAATAAAGAAAAACCCGAAATTTAAATAAAGAAAAACGAAATTTAAATAAAGAAAAACGAAATTAAGTTAAATTAAAAATGAGATTAATTTAGATTGATAACGGTAAAAAGACTGTAATAGCCTACATGTTTGGTCCGTGTACTTTTTCGTTCATTCATTATTCTATTTCGGAATGAAAGATGAAATGTAAAAAAAAGGGTGCAGCTTGTTTTTTTGTTTAAAAGAAAAAAACAGAAATGACTGTATTTTTTTTGTACACAGCATAGCCTACTTTGTTATGATTTTAGTATCATAATGATTAATAAATGCACGCACAATTATCCGTGAACTTGACTTGAAGCCTTTCAACTTGTGTATGCAAAATGCAGAATTAAATGAATGTTCAGCAATTTGTACAAATAGAGTCTGTAGGTCTACTATACTGTTGAAAGTATGAAAAGTGAACAGCACGAGTAATAGGATGCACAATTTGAGACGGGTCAGACATGATTTTGACCACTTCATTAAGTTTTGTTCTGTAGAAAACCTTTCTTTAAAGTGAATTTCGTTTTGTATAAATTGTATCTTAATTTTAATCAATTTTTCATCAACCAATTGCCTGGAGTGGATTTAATAGGGTAGAGTGGGGGAAAACGCCCCCCTTAAGGAAAATGTGACATTACAGTGAAACAAAACATAAATGTGACTAGAATTGCCATCCCGGTTTTTAGTGACTATGGCAGGAGTTATTCACCAAATATTAAAATTGCTCAGCCTTCATAATTAATTAGTATTTTCACTGAAAATATTTTTGTACAAAGGGGGCGTTTTGCCCCAGCGGTGGGGTAAAACGCCCCCCAAGGTGGGGTAAAATGCCCCCTTTCTTACCAACCAGTTTGCTTCATAGATCAACAGCAAAATTAACAGACAATAGTTTTTAATCTCTAAAGGTAAAAGGCAAGTAATGTATCAACATGTATATATATTAATATTTATTTCAGCAATGTTCAAAATAGGCAAAATTAACTACCTTCCATCAGTGAGCTAACTGTGCTAGCAAGCTAACTAGTTAATGCTCACTTGAGGTAATTTTTTCATGTTTTGTTCAAATATTTTGATTTTACCACCTAGTTATACTGCATTAAGTGTAAAACAAAGGATTTGATAGACAGAAATATTTTATTATAGTAATTATGATAGAGAAACTATGCCCCCAGGGGTTTTACCCCTCAGCGTAGGGGGCGTTTTACCCCACAAGCTATGAGTTTAAAAATTTTTTTTTTAATTTTTAAAATATAATTATATTCCTTATAAATAATATATGATCTCAAACTACAGACTTCACTATTCATCTATCATACATCACTGCGATATCCTGCAGAACAATATTCTCTTAAACACTTGTTTACTAATATCTGAAAATTATAGCATTTACCATGTAATCCTCTTCTCTTCAAATGTGTCGCTGGTGTCAGCTTATCCATAGAGATTTGTATATCCCCGTTATCAACGTAGTGCATAGCAACAGTAAAAATGTATCTTGACTACTTTTAGTGGTTATTTTGGGAAAAACAGGTGGGGGGCGTTTTACCCCAGGGGGGCGTTTTTCCCCACTCTACCCTAAATAAGAAGAAATATATAGCAGACGAAACTTCCGGTTTGGAGATGTAGAGGACAGACGCGTGGGAGCATACCTCCGTATAATTTCAGGAAATTGTGTTAATTACGTCTTTATTTCAAGTAGCCTATATTTTCGGTGTAACTACTTGTTTAACGTCGCGCTGAACCAGCGCAAGAATGAGCAAACAGACTCGGAAAAGTCAGGCACAACAACAAACTCTCCCCTTCTCTGGTCGGGAAGCTAGCAACATGGCCTTCCCCTCTCACTTTGGAAACCCTCATCATTGAACTGGAAAAATCTAGGAAAAGCACCACCGCGGAGCTCACTGCCTCTATGACCGCGGCCCTCGCCCCGATCAATTCGGCTCTTGAGTCTATCGCCGCTACCGTGGCTAAACATACTTCTACAATTTCGGAGATGGAAACAACTCTCTCGACCCACTCGGATAACATCACCAGCCTGGAGCAAGACGTAGTGGAACTACGCTCCAAGTTAACCTCGTTGACGGAAGAGCATGGAGCTCTCCAGGCTACCGTGGAGGACTTGGTGTCTCGATCAAAGCGACAGAATTTAAGGGTGATTGGGCTTCCTGAAGACGTCGAAGGTAATAACCCAAGACAATTCATGGCAGATTTATTCAAGGAAGTGGCTGCAGAGGCTCTATCGAATTCTACACCTGAACTAGACCGTGCCCATCGCAGTCTCGGACCCAAACCTCGTCAAGGATCCCGCCCTGTGATAGTGCGCTTTCACCGCTACATCGACAAAGAGAGAGTCTTATTATGGGCAAAAAAACACCGCAACATGACGTATCGGGGCCATAACATCAAGTTTTACGAGGACTTCAGCGCTGCAGTGGCGAAGAGGCGAGCTGCCTTCAACCATGTGAAATCCTTGCTTTTTAAGAAAGGGATACGGTTCGGCATGATCTACCCTGCCCGGTTGCGTGTCACTTTCAACGGTGTGACCCACACCTTTGACTCCCCAGGGCAGGCGGAGTTGTTTTACGAGGAACGCATATGCGACTCATGAGTGAGGGAGCAAGTGGAACGAGCACCGACATAGGTGAACTTAAGATTTTTGGGGAGAGGGTGTGTGTGTATGTGTATGTATGTGTTTATGTATGTATGTATGTATGTATATATGTGTATATGTATGTATGTATGTATGTATGTGTGTATATATATATATATAATTTGTTTTTTATTTTTTTCACTTAGTTATTTTAAAAAAGGAATATATAAAAAAAAAAGCTTGGTACCAGCTTGGTACAAATACTTGTCCAGTGTCACTCCAGATTGTTTTCATAAATAACTGTTTACAAGTTTTTTATTTTTTATTGTTTTTTTTAGTTTTTTTATGGCGTATATTCTGGTTCATCAGGAGGCAGAACCTACTGCATGGTAAACCGGTTGTGTGTATTCCAGTCCTGCAGGTCGTCTTGTTCTGTTATGACGAGCTTAGGAAGTAACTTGTTGGATGGTTTATGGTCTAAACAATGGCCATTGTGTTTTTGGAGGAATGTGTTTTTTTTCTTTATCTACTGGGAGGTTTTTTGTGTTTCTTTCTCAAAGTTAATTTCAACTGGATGCTACTATATTGCTCATTGTGTTCTTGACCAGGATGCTCATTTATTTCCTAATGGTTAACCTAAGTATCTCTCAGAGAGGACTGAGTGGGTCTAGTATTCGGTTTGTGAGTTGGAATGTTTGCGGACTTGGGGGCCCGATAAAGTGATCCAAAGTGTTTTCACATCTCAGAAGTCTTAAGACTGACATCGCTTTCCTTCAGGAGACTCATTTATGTATAAATGATCACTTCAGAATGCGCAAACCGTGGGTTGGGCAAATATTCCATTCAGCTTTCAATAGTAAATCCAGGGGCGCTGCCATTCTCAAACGTACCCAATTCTTGCCTGATCAGATCATATCTGATCCCCATGGGCGTTATGTTATAGTAAGTGGCACATTATATCAAACTTCAGTTGTATTGGTTAATGTTTATGCCCCTAATTGGGACAACCCCAATTTTATGACTTCCCTTTTCTCAAAGATTCCCAACTTGGATACTCATCGTCTAATTCTAGGGGGGGACCTGAACTTAGTAATAGACCCCAAACTTGACCGATCTCACCCGAAAGTACTTATACCCTCTGCCATGTCGAAGACATTATCATCCATTAGGAGTCAATTGGGCTGCATAGATGCTTGGCGCCTGTGCCATCCATTTTTAAAAGAATTTTCTTATTTCTCCAAGGTACACAAATCTTATTCCCGCATTGACTACTTTTTTATAGACAGGGCTCTTACCTGCTGTGAAATCAACTGAATATTCTGCTATCACTGTTTCTGATCATGCTCCCCATATATTAGATTTAGCGCTCTTACCTGTCACCACAAAACAATGGAAATTTAACACAGGGTTACTAGCAAAAGATGAGTTCTGTAATTATATTTCAAAGAAAATTGGTGTCTTCCTTGACAGTAATAAGACTGAGTCCACATCGCCCTCTTTGTTATGGGAAACATTGAAAGCAGTTATTAGGGGAGATATTACTTCATATAGCACACATCTGGCTATGAAAAATAAACAAAAGCAGCAAGAGCTTATTGATGCAATTCTCAGCGTAGATAGAGAATATTCAAGCTCTCCCAACCCAGAATTGTATGCTAAAAGGATCAAATTACAATCTGACTATGACCTTCTCTCTACAAATAAAGCAGAGTACCTTTTAAGACGGACCAAAGGGACATACTATGAATATGGTGATAAAGCCAGCCGTCTCCTTGCCCTCCAACTTAAACGTCAGTCAGCCTCAAATTTCATAACACAAATATATGACTCTATATTTGACTACCAATACCCTAACTACCAACCCAGCTGAGATAAACTCCACCTTCGCTTCCTATTATTCTAACCTGTATCAATCTGAACCCCCTGCAAATAGGACTACGATGGATAACTTTCTGGATAACATCGATATACCTACCATAGATCCTCATATTAAAGAGGAGTTGGAAACCCCATAAAGCCCATAAAGCTGGAAGAATTAATTTCTTGTCTTAAATTAATGCAAAATAACAAAGCTCCAGGGCCGGATGGATTTCCGGTTGACTTTTATAAAAAGTTCTCCCACCAACTTGCTCCTTTGTTATTAGACATGTTTAATGATTCACTGAAGCGGGGCTCTCTGCCTCCAACCTTAAATCAGGCTCTAATCACGCTCATTCCTAAAAAAGACAAGAACTTGAATGATTGTAGCAGCTGGAGGCCGATAAGTTTATTAAATTCAGACGTAAAACTTTTAGCCAAAGTATTAGCATGCCGCTTGGACCCTTGTTTACCAGATATCATTTCTTTAGATCAAACAGGGTTTGTTAGAGGTCGTCAACTATCATCTAATATTAGAAGACTTTTAAATATTGTGCTATCTCCTAACACATCCCAAGATGCTGAAATGATTATATCTCTAGATGCGGAGAAAGCCTTCGACCGGGTCGAATGGGATTACTTGTTTTCTGTTTTGGGGAAATTCGGCTTTGGGTCCAAATTTATTTATTGGATACAACTTTTATATTCTGCCCCTTCTGCTTGTGTGACAACTAACTTTCAAAGGTCTGAATATTTCCCTCTATCGAGAGGGACCCGCCAAGGTTGCCCAATGTCCCCCCTGCTCTTTGCCATAGTATTAGAGCCCCTTTCCATTGTTCTTAAATCTTCTGCATGTTTCACTGGTATTGTTAGAGCTGGACTGGAACATCGAGTGTCTCTTTATGCTGATGACCTGTTGCTATATGTTACGGACCCAGTTAGCTCTGTAGATAATATTCTGCAAATCTTGACAACTTTCGGATTATTCTCAGGTTATATACCAAACATGGTAACACTTTACTTGAAGGGGTGTGCATAAGACTGACATGACACCGTCATAATCATGACATGACACATGTCATAAATATGAAGGAGGTCTTATGCATGTTTATGACAACTGTCATTAAGTGTCATTCGCTCAATTATGACATTTTTAATGCAAATATGACATTGTGTGAGATGTCTTTGTTATGGCAACTTGACATTACTAAGACAACACAACCTGTCATAAATATGTCATAAACATGACATAGCAGATTAATTATCAAACTTAAGAAACCACTTAGGCTTTAGGGGTTAACATTTCATTAAACTGTCATGTGGTTGGTTTTGACATTGGCTGTCATGAAGCCATTATAACATTTTAATGACAAATTAAATTTGTACCACTGTACTTGAGGTCAAGAAAAACATTCATGACACAGTTATAATGGCTTCATGACAGCCAATGTCAAAACCAACCACCTGACAGTTTAATGAAATCCTAACCCATAAAGCTAAGTGGTTTCTGAAGTTTGATAATTCATCTGCTATGTCATGTTTATGACAATTTATGTTGTCTTGGTAATGTCAAGTTGTCATGACAAAGACACTGACTGGTTATGATGTATTGGTTTATGTCAAGTTGTCATAACAAATACATCTCAAACAATGTCATATTTGCATTAAAAATGTCATAATTGAGCGAATGACACTTAATGACAGTTGTCATAAACATGCATAAGACCTCCTTCATATTTATGACATCTGCCATGTCATGATTATGAAGGTGTCATGTCAGTCTTATGCACACCCCTTCAAGTAAAGTGTTACCGTAAACATCAGTAAAAGCGAGTGTTTTGCGGTAAATACTGCAGCCAAACAGATCTCGTCAGATACGTTACCATTTCGATTAGCTTATAACAGCTTTCGCTATTTAGGTATTAATATTTCTCACTCCCTCTCCTCAAATAATTTTACAAAGCTGGTTACTGAAATTAGGTCTGATTTGGCACGCTGGGACTCTCTCCCTCTCTCTTTGGTGGGCAGAATCAATTCTATTAAAATGAATATTCTTCCCAGATTTTTGTTTCTTTTCCAGTGTCTTCCAATTTTTTTATCTAAATCATTTATACAAATGTTAGACAAAATGATCTCAAAATTTATTTGGGCTGGTAAGAACCCAAGAGCGCGTCGAACAACACTCCAAAGAAGCAAATCATACGGGGGCCTTGCACTGCCTAACTATTTATTTTACTACTGGGCCGCCAATCTTCAAAAAATCCATGCTTGGTGTAATTCTCCCAATTTAGACTGGTGTGTAATGGAAGATGCCTCTTGCCATCCCTCATCTTTGGCAGCTCTGCTTTGCGCCCCTCTAGCTTCCCGTTATCCTAGTTGTATTAAAAACCCAATTGTACTTTCCTCCTTGAAAATTTGGAAACAATTCAGGCAACACTTTAAACTTTCATCACCCGTCTCTTTAAGCCCTATTTGCAATAATCATTTATTTCCCCCCTCCAACGCAGATGCAGCTTTTACTTTGTGGAGAGAGAGGGGTCTGGTTCGTTTTTCAGATTTATATTCAGACGGCCTTTTTGCCTCATTCAACGACCTCCGTTACTAAATTTAATTTACCCCAGTCTCATATGTTTCGATACTTTCAAGTGCGGAATTATGCTCGTACACACTTTACTCCTTTCCCTCACTCTCCAGCGGAATCTCTTATCACTGAGGTACTCTCCCTTCCACTGGCTCGTAGTAAGATCTCAGTATTCCTTGACCTCATAGCATCTTCGAATATGTCCTCCCTTGTGAAGCTCAGGGATAGTTGGGAAAGGGAGCTTGGCTTTGATTTGACTGATGAGTGGTGGAGAGAGGCAATGATCAGGGTCAATTCTACATCTTCATGTGCTAGTCTTAGTTTGATCCAATTTAAGGTTTTCCACAAAATTCACTTCACAAAAAACAGACTTAGTAGGCTATTTCCAGGCACAAATGATACCTGTGACAGATGTGGTTTATCTCCAGCAGACCATGTTCATATGTTTTTTTCTTGCCCCAAATTAGTCAATTTCTGGTCATGTTTTTTTAAATCATTAAATAATTCCCTCAATATCAGGTTAGAGCCTTGTCCACTGATATCCATCTTTGGGGTTCCTCGTACTTCAACTAGTCTCACTAAGAAAAACTCTGATGTTGTGGCTTTTGCCTCTCTCATAGCCCGTAGACGTATTCTATTACATTGGAAAAGCCCAAACGCTCCTCCCACTACTTCTTGGTTAAGGGATTTAATGTCTTTCCTGTCTTTGGAAAAAATTTTATATTCCCTCAGGGGTTCAGCAACCAATTTTTATAAAAGATGGCACCCTCACCTCTCTGGACTCCAACTGAATCAATGGGACGCACCCAATTTGTTTATCTTATCAAGTCTTTAGTGAGCATGCTGGGCATCCTTTATTTAAGTAACTTTTTTATTGTTATTAGTATATATTTTTTTATATAAAATATATACCTTTTGGATTTTATTTTAGTTTGTCTTTTTTATTTATTTACTGATTTATCTTCACCTAACTAATTATTTTTTAATTGATTTTTCTAAGTTTATTTATTTATTATTATTATTATTCATATTATTTATCCATGTTTTTTATTTTTGTATTTTTCCTCTCTCCCCTCTGTTCTTGGGAGATGTTCTTTTTTTTTTTTTTTTGGTTCTCTGTTCTAATGTACCACATAAAAAAGAAAAAGGCTGGAAAACAGCTGTAGCATAATTAAGTACTGTATTGATGCTTGTGAATGCTGGTTTCCAATAAAAATATATATATATATAAAAAAAAAATATATATATATATATATATATATATATAGCAGACAATATAATCATGGAGGCGCCCACGCGGTCACTTACATTGCACGTTAACTGGAGCGCATCTCATCCTAACTTAACGAAACTCAGTGTATGCCTCACACAGACATGAGAAAGACATCAAATACACAAAGCTTGAAAAGTCTTTAAACAAAATAATTCAAAACAAAAAGAAAAAGGCTCTCTGATTATGTATGATTATATGATCATATAGCCTAGCCTATTCTGTGAATTGTTCATTCCCGGTTGGCACACATTTTGCTGCCCTTACAAAAGTGCCGCTCTAGGCCTTGCCTATAGTTCGCCTATATGGACGCGCCGGCCCTGGGCTCAGCAATGAGTGTATTGATTCATTGTCCCTTCATAGTTTGCAAGAGACATTTAATAAACTGAGACGTAGGCTATTTAATAAACTGAGCGTAGCCTATTCATCTGTCAATATGAAACGCGACTTGGCCATTCTAATAGGGGAATTATCACCCTACGTCACACGGCGTCACGCAGGTTCTACTGCGCATGTCGGGACCAAAAGACAACATCCGGAAAAATTTTGTGTTGTGCAGTCGGTTGCCAGAATCGTAAATCTGTATAAAAAATGTTTTAAATCGAACTATTAGTATTATTCTTATCCGTATCCGTATCCGTATCCGTGTAATGATCAGCTGTTAAACGGGTCTTTCTGCAACCACGATGCGCGCGCATCCCGGATGTTTACAAACCTATAATTGGTCTATTAATGATCGGAAGAACGCGTATCGACCACCATTACTGCAAAATATGCACGTATGTCCATTTAAACTCGATTTTGGTCAAATGTGGATTATATCATTACACTGGCAAGAATATGGTTACATTTAAAGATGCCGTACCAAGTATGACAATGCTACGTTCAACTGCTTTTGAAATTACAGTGTTTTTTTCACTTCCTGAAAAGTAACCGTTTTGGACATACGTGAGTTTCATCGGGCAGCGACGATATATATATATATATACATACAGTATATATATATATATATATATAATATGCCTACGTGTACTGCATTAGCTTAAACTGGGAAGAGTCATAGAACTTGCATATTGTTGTTAGTTTAACTGTAAATCGCTTTGGATAAAAGCGTCTGCTAAATTACTAAATGTAAAATTGGCTTGACATTGTACATTCGCATATTTAGGGACCGTCTCTAAAGTTGCATACAACATTGGCATACATGTTTCTAACTTCAATAGCAAACTTAAATTTATTTGAATAAATATCAAAAATCCAAAGGGTGCGCATTATGCCTGACACTACATGAACACTTTACAGTTAGTTTTATGACTGTAAGTCGTTCTATTCAAATGATATCGAAGTTAGAAAAGTGTATACCAAAGTCGTATACACTTTAGAGACGGTCCCTAAATGTGCGAATGCCCAACGTCAAGCCAACTTTATGCCAGTCTATCACTGGGAAACGCTCATGCTAAGCTTTGCGCGTTATTCTGAGTCCATCTGCTTGCCTGTGAGTTTGGTCTTTTATATCGCTGTAATTAGTCCATTAAGCCACGTTAAGCATTTTATATGTCCAGCAGGGGAATCCTGAAGTATTGAGGGAAACCCTAATAGCCTGCATGCAGCACATTGCCACAATATAAAGTTAAAGCAGAACTCGGCAACTCTAGCGAACTCTATTCACTTCTTCGCTGATTTTCCCTTTTGTTGTCGCATGTTTTCCCCACGAGCTCCCCCTACAGCTGTGGTGGGCATATATTTCACAACACGGTCGTAAAAAACTCACTTGCGGCGGCCTCCTCCCCCTCTCTACCGCTGCTCATGTGCGTTTGTTTTGATCGGAGCAAGCCAACTGTATCGTGTGGAGCTATGTCTACCGAGGTGGGTAATCTGGTAATACATCATACATGCGTGTGTGTTTATGTCGAATTGCCGTAAAGCAATTTGTGTTTCGCGCTTCTCACGAGACTTCCAATTTCTATCTTGCCGGGACGGTAGTCCCCAAGTTGCAAGGTTGGTTTTCCGCCTGGGAGCGCTGGGGGGAGCGGGGAAAGTCACCAATATCACCAGAACAGGTTGTTTAACCATCCAAATGATTTCTAGACAGTTTTATTAAGTTAAAAAAGTTACCAAGTTCTGCTTTAAGGCAACTAAACAACCAAGAGAAATATATGTCAACCTCAAAAATGTAACATTGGATCTGTACATCCGCATCAGAGAATAACATTATAATCTCGTTCACGGTAGAGAAAGATGCATGGAGGCTACAGGAAAAGTAACTGTGAAGACACTGAATTTAACATAAAACAGCCGTCATAATAATCACAAATACACTTACGTTGCTGTAAATGAGTTTTATGAATGAATGGCTTGCTCTAACTGTTGCTGGTCTTCGTCAACAACAGGCGCTTTTGCACCCCCTGCTGGTGAGGTCGACTAACAGCAGATGGAGAGTATGCTCGGTAATCTACTGCTTTTACTGCAGTTCCTGGATGTCAATGTAGTATTTTCTGTTGAATTTGAACCACTGAATTTGTGGAAGCGAATTTTCAAAGCGAAATAAAATGGACCGAAAATGGCCTGTTGAATATTATAGGTTGTATTTTTAAACAGTTTGAATATTTTGGAAGTGAAATATCCATCCATCCATCCATCCATCCATCTTCTTCCGCTTATCCGGGGCGGGGTCGCGGGGGCAGCAGTCTAAGCAGAGATGCCCAGACTTCCCTCTCCCTGGACACTTCCTCCAGCTCTTCCGGGGGGACACCGAGGCGTTCCCAGGCCAGCCGGGAGACATAGTCTCTCCAGCGTGTCCTAGGTCTTCCCCGGGATCTCCTCCCAGTGGGACGCGCCCGGAACACCTTCCCGGGAAGGCGTCCAGGAGGCATCCGGAAAAGATGCCCGAGCCACCTCAGCTGACCCCTCTCGATGTGGAGGAGCAGCGGCTCTACTCTGAGCTCCTCCCGAGTGACCGAGCTTCTCACCCTATCTCTAAGGGATCGCCCAGCCACCCTGCAGAGAAAGCTCATTTCGGCCGCCTGTATCCGGGATCTTGTCCTTTCGGTCATGAGCCAAAGCACATGACCATAGGTGAGAGTAGGAACGTAGATTGACCGGTAAATCGAGAGCTTCGCCTTGCGGCTCAGCTCTTTCTTCACCACGACAGACCAGTACATCGACTGCATTACTGCAGAAGCTGCACCGATCCGTCTGTCAATCTCCCGTTCCATCCTTCCCTCACTCGTGAACAAAACCCCAAGATACTTAAACTCCTCCACTTGAGGCAGGAACTCCACCAACCTGAAGTGAGCAAACCACCCTTTTCCGACTGAGGACCATGGCCTCGGATTTGGAGGTGCTGATTCTCATCCCAGCCGCTTCACACTCGGCTGCAAACTGTCCCAGTGCATGCTGAAGGTCCTGGTTTGATGAGGCCAACAAGACAACATCATCTGCAAAAAGCAGAGACGAAATCGTGTTGTCACCAAACCTGACACCCTCCGGCCCCTGGCTGCGCCTAGAAATTCTGTACATAAAAATGATGAACAGAACCGGCGACAAAGGGCAGCCCTGCCGGAGTCCAACATGCACCGGGAACAAGTCTGACGTACTGCCGGCAATGCGAACCAAGCTCCTGCTTCGGTCGTACAGGGACCGGACAGCCCTTAGTAAAGGACCCCGGACCCCATACTCCCGGAGCACCCTCCACAGGCCGCCGCGAGGGACACAGTCGAATGCCTTCTCCAAATCCACAAAGCACATGTGGACTGGTTGGGCAAACTCCCATGAACCCTCCAGCACCCTGTAGAGGGTATAGAGCTGGTACAGTGTTCCATGGCCTGGACGAAAACCACACTGTTCCTCCTGAATCCGAGGTTCTACTATCGGCCGTATTCTCCTCTCCAGTACCCTGGCATAGACTTTCCCAGGGAGGCTGAGAAGTGTGATCCCCCTATAGTTGGAACACACCCTCCGGTCCCCCTTCTTAAAAAGAGGGACCACCACCCCGGTCTGCCATCCCAGAGGCACTGTCCCCGACCGCCACGCAATGCTGCAGAGGCGTGTCAGCCGAGACAGCCCCACAACATCCAGAGACTTGAGGTACTCAGGGCGGATCTCATCCACCTCCGGTGCCTTGCCACCGAGGAGTTTCTTGACTACCTCGGTGACTTCAGCCCGGGTGATGGACGAGTCCACCTCTGAGCCCTCAGCCTCTGCTTCCTCAATGGAAGACGTGACGGTGGGATTGAGGAGATCCTCGAAGTATTCCTTCCACCGTCCAACGACATCCCCAGTTGAGGTCAACAGCTCCCCACCTCTACTGTAGACAGCGTTGGTAGGGCACTGCTTCCCTCTCCTGAGGCGCCGGATGGTTTGACAGAATCTCTTCGAGGCCAGCCGATAGTCCTTCTCCATGGCCTCACCGAACTCCTCCCAGGCCCGAGTTTTTGCCTCCACAACCACCCGGGCTGCAGTTCGCTTGGCCTGCCGGTACCCGTCAGCTGCCTCAGTAGTCCCGCAAGCCAACCAGGCCCGATAGGACTCCTTCTTCAGCTTGACGGCATCCCTTACTTCCGGTGTCCACCACCGGGTTCGGGGATTGCCGCCTCGACAGGCACCGGAGACCTTACGGCCACAGCTCCGATCGGCCGCTTCGACAATGGAGGTGGAGAACATGGTCCACTCGGACTCTGTATCTCCAGCCTCCCTCGGGATGAAGATCTCTCTGACAGGAGACTCGGCCAGACGTTCCCAGTAGACCCTCACAGTACGCTTGGGTCTGCCGAGTCTGTCCAGCTTCCTCCCCCGCCATCGGATCCAACTCACCACCAGGTGGTGATCAGTTGACAGCTCCGCCCCTCTCTTTACCCGAGTGTCCAAGACATACGGCCGCAGGTCAGATGAAACGACCACAAAGTCGATCATCGACCTACGGCCTAGGGTGTCCTGGTGCCACGTGCACTGATGGACACCCTTATGCTTGAACATGGTGTTTGTTATGGACAAACTGTAACTAGCACAGAAGTCCAATAACTGAACACCGCTCGGGTTCAGATCAGGGGGGCCGTTCCTCCCAATCACGCCCCTCCAGGTGTCACTGTCGCTGCCCACGTGGGCATTGAAGTCCCCCAGTAGAACGACGGAGTCCCCAGTTGGAGCACTTTCCAGCACCCCTCCCAGAGACCCCAAGAAGGCCGGGTACTCTGCACTGCCGTTTGGCCCGTAGGCACACACGACAGTGAGAGACCTATCCCCGACCCATAGGCGCAGGGAAACGACCCTCTCGTTCACCGGGGTGAACTCCAACACATGGCGGCTGAGCCGGGGGGTTATAAGCAAACCCACACCAGCCCGCCGCCTCTCACCATGGGCAACTCCAGAGTGGTGAAGAGTCCATCCTCTCTCGAGGAGTGTGGTTCCAGAGCCCAAGCCGTGCATAGAGGTTATCCCGACTATCTCTAGTCGGAACCTCTAAACCTCACGCACAATCTCAGGCTCCTTCCCCGCCAGCGAGGTGACGTTCCACGTCCCTAGAGCTAGCTTCCGTGTCCAGGGATCGGGTTGTCGAGGCCCCCGCTTTCGACTGCCACCCGATCCTCTCAGCACCGGCCCCTTACGGTCCCTCCTGCAGGTGGTGAGCCCACGGGAAGGCGGCCCCACGTTGCTCCTTCGGGCTGAGCCCGGCCGGACCCCGTGGGGGGAGGCCCGGCCACCAGGCGCTCGCATACGAGCCCCAACCCCGGGCCTGGCTCCAGGGTGGGGCCCCGGCTGCTCCACACCGGGCGACGTCACGTGCAAAAGGTGCATTCCCGCCACCTACTGAAATGGAGTGTGAAGCGCATATTGGAAAGGAAGTTTAAGCTAGATCTACTCTTTCAAATAAAAAAATAATAAAAACATATATAAGAGTTTACACAGAAGGGAGTTTTACATCCTATTGAATAATCCTGTTTCCTTTAAAAATATAAATAACTCATGATAAATTCTTGATTGTTTGGTACCTTCTCCTAGGAGAACCTGAAGTGTCAGCTCATTGATTTCTATATTTCTTAAAGCGTGTCTTAGCTGGGACCGCTCTCTTTCATAAGCTTCGCATTCTATAAGCACATAAAATCAGTTACAGTTTCAGCTAACCCACATTTATCATGATTTCCATTCTCATGTTTACCAATTCTTTGTAAGCATTGGTTTAATAAACAATGTCCAATACGCGATACGTGATAGACATATTGCTATTATTTCTGCAGTGAATACCGAAATATGATCTGAAGTTCTTTTTTGACATTCTAATGTAAAAAAGTGGAATATATACCGCTACTGCTGTTTTCCCAAATTCTGGGTCTTTTGAACCATCAGTGGACTGTAAAAAAAGTTTTTTTTGGTGAAGTAAATACTACTGAAAAAAAACAATGTAATTTACATGAAAAAGTTAGTTCAGGCAAGAATTTAAAAAAACGAAGTAAATTCCATATCAGTACTTAATTCAAGCGAGTAGAAATGAAAGCGTAAATATCAACTCAATAAAATTAAGTAAAAATTACTCAGCTTTTCTGATACTGGGGTTCCCATCATGCACTGGACCTTGAATAATTAATGAGGTTAATTTTTCACTGGTTTCCAGCTGTATTTACACTGTTTTATCATTGCTTTTGTTGTCAGGATTAGTAACTTGCCATTTTGTGACATTTCGAGTAATTTTTCTGCTCAAAATGACACATTCAAACACAAAAACGATCCATCAAATGTTACCGTCATTGTGTATTGTCTACCAAGTATTGAGGTCTTTGCATTCACATGATGCTTAACATCTGACATGCTGTAGTATAAATTACTTAGATAATCTAAATAAAGCACATACTATAAATGACTGGTATAATTCAATATTATTGTTTGAGTGAAATGTAATGCAAAGGAAATTTCAACTAAATCGATATTAATCAACCTTTTACTAGCCAAGTTAAAATTACTTATTTCCTGTGTTACTTTCACTTAACTAGGTTAAGTAAAGTTTACTTAATTCCATATTCCAAGTAAATTTAACTTAAAGATTTCTAATTAAAGCTACTGATGAATATGTTTAGGTTTTTACTTGACAAATCTTTGTAAATTTACTAGCATTTTCTGAGTGAAAAAAGTTGCCTAGCTTTTTTCAAGTAAATCCTACTCCAAATTTTTTCCAGTGTGTATATTTGCACTGCACTATAATAAGTTTGATCTATGTATTGCTGTATACCTAAATTTTCAAATCCATTTGTATCGTTATGCTTTTAGGTAGGGTGGTTGAGATGGGAAGTGTACCTTTAAGGCCTGCTCATTGGCACTGATTATTTGGATCAGGTGGCGTAAGTGGACCCTTTAAATGTGTCGTGAGACATGAACAGAAAAACATTAATGCGGTGTGAGTTGAAGAGTGAGCCTATCTTGGTGTATTGGCTGTGTAAACGACAGAACCTCGGTCTGGCGTCTGCATGTATGGTGACCAGTAAATGGTACCAGCAGTTACGAGTCTATAGAAACTTGCTCACATAATAGCGAGTAGTTTTACACGGGTTTGCAGCAACAAGCAACACTGGGGAGAGTGCACAGCTATTAGTCATCCACACCGTTTAACTTTATTGTTACGGGGCATATAGCTGTAATTCATCTAGGCTGGTGTCTAAATAAAGGAAATGATCAGCGCTAAACATTACATGTTACGTCGGAAAGAAAAAAGGTTAATAAACTTATGTTGCTGCAAACCCATGTAGAATCACTACTCGCTATTATGTGAGCAAGTTTCTGTAGACTCGTAACTGCTGGTACCATTTACTGGTCACCATACACGCAGACGCCAGACCGAGCTACAAACAAACAAACAATGAGCAGTGTTAAGCGGTTTTCAATGAGTTTAGTATTAACGACAAATAGGCATGACCTTCCAAAAAGACTCACGTTCTCCCGTTTACACAGCCAATACACCAATACACTCTTCAACTCACACCGCATGAATGTTTTTCTGTTCATGTCTCACGACACATTTAAAGGGACGCGTCACTTACGCCACCTGATCCAAATAATCAGTGCCAATGAGCAGGCGTTAAAGGTACACTTCCCATCTCAACCACCCTACCCGCTATACATGGTTAAATATTTGACCACTTGCTTGAGCAACTTAATATATATAGAAGTAATGCATGGAATAATAGGCCTACGTTGTTTAAATTGGGTTTAAACATGCATACGTCCATTAAAGAGTGTATATGTGTACAAAGAGAATTGCAATGCTGACAATTTTTTTTATTTTTTTTTTATAAAAGTTGCTGCATAACTTCTGGATTTGAAATAAAAATAGTGAGTATGTGTTTGTGATACAGCCGCGGATCAGTTACGCACTGCAAACGCAGCATATGTGAAAGCAATGTGTATGCTCCTGCACCGCATGCACTGCACACGGAGTATGTGTGAAAGGTCTGTCTTTTTATATTTGATGTCAAGCTGTGATTGGCTGCGCAAGATTATAAATGAACGACATGGCATTGGAGTCTTTCTGGTAGAATTTACGCTTCTGCTTTCATTGGATGGTGTTAACTTTTGATGCAACAGTTCGAATTTGCCTTCTTCCAAACTCAGTCTTCTCTTTTTCCATCACATACTGCATCAGCTCGGAGAGGCATTTATTTTAAATAAAAATTAAGAAAATATGGAAGAATGGAAATAAAGTGCTAACAAGTATTTTATAGGTAGGCTATATAACTGAAATTGGATGTGGTGTCCTCGCAACCTGGCACATCAACCGTGGCAGGTGCAGCTCATTAGCCTGGGTTTCCCCATGCTGCCTTGAGCGCAGCGCGATTTTATTCACGCTGCTAGGCAGTCTGGATACCATGGACCAGATTTTCCCCTCAGCTAGGGAACCAATCACAGAACGGGGAGGGAGCAGCAAGACGATGACGACATCTATGCGACACACCGAAGCAGTTTGTTTATATCTATGGCTCCATGACAGACGTAAAAATATATGCATATTTTTAGGAACACATCTACAAAAATATGCCTGTATTTCAAGTTGATAAAATAATTTAAAATCCACATCAGTTTATTATTTACCACCTCCCAGGATCTATAACGTTACCTAGGCTACTTTCACTTTTAAAAATTCATCATAACTGCGCACGCGCGATCTGCTTGCAGTCGTTGAGATGGATGCTGAGGAGTTGAAGAAAAGAATAGCTAGTGGAGATTGTAAAGTTGTCGACAATACGTCATCAGAAATCAAGTCCAGTGTGTGGGAGAAGTTATCTGAAGAAAATATTGTGAAAGGCTTTGCTGCAAACATTTTCGTGTTGGATAGCTGCAAATGTGAAACTTCATCCCTGAGGAAGCACGCAGAAACTGTGGTAACAAAGCAGTTCTATCGAACAGTATTTTTCATATTTAACACTGTTAAGTATGTGTGGTGTGCAGGGCGTGTTTGAACCCAGAATTGTCAGATGTAGGCTAGACGAAATTGCGTGGCAGATATAGTGTTGTTATGTCACGCTCAATGAGACGGAAGCAATAATGCAAGTAAAACTCTTTATTGAGGAAAATAGATGAACAAGTCTCTCTCAGGCTGGAATAGATGAACAAGTCTCTCTCAGGCTGGTGACGCAGGGACAAGATGGTCAGTAGTCCGGTGGTGTAGTGATGTGATGACGAATCGTGATGAAATCCAGATGACGAACAAAAACCAGTTGAACACCAAACCAGGAAACCAAGACAGGAACTGAACCTCCGACGGGGACTGGATACACACACACGGAAGACACCAAAACAACGATCTGACAAGGAGAGACAAGTGCGGTGAGACTTTATAGGTGAATGGATTGACTGCAGCTGGTGATGAGAGTGAGATCAGCTGGATCGCTGATGCACTGATCAGAGCGGTAACGCCCACTCGCACACACCCACACACACACATAACAACAAGTACACGAGACAAGAAGGAAACAGTGAATTCATGAACCGTGACAGTACCCCCCCTCCTAGGAACGCCTCCTGGCGTCCCCAGACTCCCTTACCTGTCGATTGTAATCATCAATAAGGGAGTGATCCAGGATGTCTCTAGCAGGTACCCAACTTCTCTCCTCCGCACCGTAACCTTCCCAGTCCACCAAGTACTGGAAACCGCGTCCCCTCCGCCTTGAGTCCAGAATACGGTTAACCGAATGTTCCCCTTCTACGAGCCGCGGCGGGGGGGGAACCGGGACAGGCGGATTAATACAAGAACGAAACACAGGCTTTATTTTGGAAACATGAAAGGCGGGATGAATCCTCCTGTACACTGGAGGGAGTTTGAGGCGGACTGTCACCGGACTAATGATCTTGGTGACAGTGAACGGGCCGATAAATTTGGGAGCAAGTTTATTAGAGACGGAGCGGAGAGGAATGTTCTTGGTAGAAAGCAACACTTTTTGACCAACGACGTATACGGGAGGCCTAGACCGGTGGCGGTCGGCTTTGGCCTTGGTGCGCGCCCCCACCTGGAGTAGAGTCTCACGGGCTCTAGTCCAAGTGCGGTGACACCTCTGGACGAAGGCGTGAGCAGAGGGGACCGCGACTTCGGATTCCAGACTAGAAAAAACTGGTGGCTGGTAACCTACACTACACTTAAACGGAGACAGGCCCGTAGACGACACTGGTAACGTATTGTGGGCGTACTCCACCATTGACAATTGTTGGCTCCATGAGGAAGGATTCTTGGAGACCAAACATCGCAAAGACCTCTCCAAATCTTGGTTGGCTCTCTCAGTTTGACCATTGCTCTGGGGATGAAACCCTGAAGACAGACTGACAGTCGCTCCCAATAATTTACAAAACTCTTGCCAAAATTTGGACACAAATTGGGGTCCTCTGTCGGAAACCACGTCTGTCGGGAGGCCATGTAAGCGAAAGAAGTGGTCAACGACAATCGACGCTGTCTCCTTGGCTGAAGGTAATTTGGGCAAGGGAATAAAATGGGCCGCCTTCGAGAACCGGTCCACCACGGTCAAAACTACCGTGTAGCCTCGGGAGGGCGGGAGGGCGGGAGGGCGGTAATAAAATCTAGCGCAATATGGGACCAGGGTCTCGAAGGGACAGGCAGCGGTTGAAGTAACCCATCTGGGGGTCGATTGGAGGTCTTACCAACAGCACAAACAGAGCAAGCCAAAACAAAACTGTGGACATCACGAGCCATAAGCGGCCACCAGAATCGTTGCTTGACCAAAAACTTGGTACGACTAACTCCTGGATGACAAGCCACGTTGGAACTAGGGGTGTCGCAATATACCGGTATTGACGATAATCGTGATATTCAAAGCATGAAATATCGACATCGTGTTAATTTAGAGCAATACAATATACCGGTATTGGCGATATTGGCGTTTTCTAGACGCAGCGCTCGTCCGCGCCCGCGCAGCTAGAGTGAAACACTCTGTCCACACCCGAAAAAAGTAAGCTCGCCAGTATTAACAACAGAGTTCTTCGGCTTCAAAGAAAACAGCACCTTAGAGGTGGTCGCACACCGGACGAGAAGCGCAGCGCCACGTCTTTAAAATTCGAACACATTCTGTATGAGTGTACACACACCGGACGAGAAGCACAGCGCGGTTCTATTCGGCGTCTGTCCGCGGCGCCCAGCAACGGCTCAAGACCTTGTTCAAAATCCTGCCGCGACACAGAGCGCAGAAAAAAGTGTTCAGATCACAGACTCAGCAACTATTGTATTTAATTGTACAGTATAATCATAACATAGTACAGACATTATCTCAATTCCATAATGTCCTTAAACATAATGATATTGCTGGCCATAAACTGAGAAAGTGCGTGTCCGGTGTGCGATACCTCGAGTTGTCAAAGACGCGACGCGGCTATTATTTTACTAGTCATCATGGAAACGTGACATTAACTGTTAACAGGGGGTTTCTGTGTTAATATATTTAATAAAGGGTGATTATTTATATTAAGAATCCCGTTTTCTTTACTCATCTTATTTTTGTAGGCTATGTGTATTTGCACTTGATTTTTTTATTCAAATCTGCTATCTGCATGACTTTATTGGCACCAGTGCAACAACAGGTTTAAGAGCTTTTCAGTTCTTCAGGAAACCTTCAGACAGTGTTTGGCTTCAGTTTGAAACCAGATAAACTTCACATGCTTGTCTTCCTTCACAAAAATTTGCCATAGATTGAGTACGCAAGAAGTAAAAATGCATGTGCCTTGTGTTTATCAGTATCCTTATGTTTGTTGGGTAAAAAAGAAAAACTATATAAACAAAGTAAATGACCCCCCCCCCCCCCCCCCCCAATAGATTCTATAGATATCGCGATATATCGATATCGTGAATTCTTTTGGCCACAATAACCGTGGTGTGAAAAACCTAACATCGTGACAGCCCTAGTTGGAACAATGCCCCCACTGAATAACGTCAGACCGTAATCCCTCCGGTACAAATAAACGGTTCGGTGGACAATCGGGCGGAGGCGTTACCCCTTCTAAGGCCTTCTTGACCTTCGATTCGACCTCCCATACGAGTGTGGAGATGAATAGAGTCTCCGGTAAAATGCAGTCGGGAGTAGACGGGCATTCGGAACGATCAAAAATACGCGATAAAGAATCGGGTTTGATGTTTTTAGAACCCGGGCGTTACGAGAGAGTAAAATCAAAACGTCCGAAAAAAAAGTGCCCACCAAGCCTGCCTGGAGTTCAATCTTTTGGCAGTCTTAATGTATTCCAGATTCTTATGGTCGGTCCAGACGATAAAAGGCACCCCCGACCCTTCTAACCAGTGACGCCATTCTTCCAACGCTAACTTGACTGCCAACAACTCTCTGTTACCAATGTCATAATTTCGTTCGGCAGGGGACAAACGATGAGAAAAAAACGCGCACGGATGCATCCTGTCGTCTGTGAGAGAGCGTTGGGAAATCACTGCACCTACCCCCACCTCTGACGCGTCGACCTCCACCACAAACAGACGTGCTGGATCAGGGGCAATGAGGATGGGGGCTGAAACAAAGCGGCCCTTCAGTTTGGCAAACGCAGCCTCAGCTGCGTCTGACCACCTGAACGTAGTTCTGGGGGAGGTCAAGGCAGTCAGAGGTGAGGCTAGTTGGCTGAAATTGCGAATAAACCGCCGGTAGAAATTGGCGAACCCCAGAACCCTCTGTAGGGCCTTACGGGAATCTGGACTTGGCCAATCCACCACAGCCTTAACCTTGTCAGGATCCATACGTATTCCCTCAGACGACACAATGTACCCTAGGAAAGGAACAGACTGTGCATGAAAAACGCATTTCTCCGCCTTGACAAAAAGCCCAGTCTCTAGCAACCTCTGAAGCACTCGTCGAACGTGCTGCACATGTTCCTGGAGAGAAGAGGAAACTATCAATATGTCATCCAGGTAGACATATATGAACTGATCGACCATATCTCGCAGCACGTCGTTGACGAGTGCCTGGAAGACTGCTGGGGAGTTGGACAACCCAAAAGGCATGACCAAGTATTCAAAGTGCCCCCTGGGGGTGTTAAAAGCAGTCTTCCACTCATCCCCCTTCCTGATGCGGACCAAATGATAAGCATTACGTAAGTCCAATTTAGTGAAGATGGATGCTCCCTGTAACCTCTCGAAAGCTGAAGACATCAACGGCAAAGGATAAATATTCTTTACCGTGATGCTGTTCAGCCCCCGGTAATCAATACAAGGTCGTAGAGATCCGTCCTTCTTCCCCACAAAAAAGAACCCCGCCCCCGCTGGAGAAGAGGAAGGGCGGATGAACCCCGTCGCTAGAGAATCAGAAATATATTTCTCCATAGCCTCCCTTTCTGGGACAGAAAGCGAATATAACTTGCCTTTAGGCGGAGACTTACCTGGCAATAACTCTATGGCACAGTCATAGGGACGATGCGGAGGAAGAGAAGCAGCACGAGACTTACTGAACACCTCCTTCAGGTCTAGGTACTCCGCGGGCACGTTAGACAAATCCACTGCCGCCTCCTGAAACACAGAGACAGAAACAGACGAACAGGCAGACACAAGACAGGACTCATGACATTTACTGCTCCATTCCGATACTGAATTCTTCTGCCAGTCTATTTTGGGGTTGTGATTGATGAGCCAAGGATGTCCGAGAACAACAGGTGCGAGAGGTGAGTCCAGTATGTAAAATGAAAGGGTCTCAGTGTGATTGCCAGATGTGATGAGTGTGATGGGTCCGGTGATGAGTGCAATGGTGGGTAAATCCTGGCCGTTGAGTGCACGAAGAGCGATCTTGTGAGTGAGTGGTTGGATGGGAACTTGGAACTTGAGTGCAAATGAATGGTCCATGAAATTACCTTCGGCCCCTGAATCCACCAGTGCGTGACAGTCGTGATTGTGGGCTGACCATCTTAGTCTTACCGGGAGGAGCGTAGATGTTGATGAGGTCTTCTCAGCGGAGATCCTCATCTCAGTAGCCTCATACTTACTGCCGGGCTTGGCCTTTTACCGGGCAGTTGTAAGCATAATGTCCTGCGGCGCCACAGTACAGGCAAAGGCCTTGGGACCTCCGCCTTTCCTTCTCCTCCTGGGAAAGCCGAGCTCGACCGACCTGCATGGGCTCGTGATCGTCGACGAGGCTGACCGCGTCCCTGCCGCTGGACCGCTGACTCTCAGTTCCTCTTAATCCTCGGCTGGGTAGCACCCGTCGCTCGACCCTAGTCAGTCGTGCATCCACTCGAAGTGCCAATTCCACCAGTCCATCAAGGGAAGTAGGAAGGTCCAGGGCGTAGATCTCTCTTTGGACGCGGTCAGCCAGCCCATGCAGGAACATGTCCCACTGCGCCTCCTCGTTCCACTGACACTCAGCCGCCAAGGTCTTGAATTCAATCGAGTAATCAGAAACTGACCTCTCTCCTTGCTTGAGTTCCGCGAGCATCCGAGCCGCCTCTCTCCCGGCAACCGCTCTGTCAAAAACTCTCTTCATTTCGGCGGCGTGTGTCTGGAACGAGGCGCAGCAAGGGTCTTGATTCTCCCACACCGCCGTCCCCCATAGAGCTGCCCTCCCAGTCAACAAGGTCAGCACAAATGCCACTTTGGCACTCTCGTTGCAGAAGGTTCTGGGCTGGAGGGCGAAATGCATTGAGCAACGTGTCAGAAAAGCTCTACAAAAGTTGGGCTCACCCGCGTATGATTCCGGAACAGGTAGGCGGGGCTCCGACTGGGAGGCGCTCGCTGATGGTGTGGGGGGAACGGCCGGTGTGGGTGGCGCAGTGGGAGCTCGCAGATGTTGAATTTGCTGGGTGAGCTCGGACACCTGCGTCACCAACGCTTGAACAGCCCGGGCCGTATCATTCAGATTCTTCTCCTGACTGTCCATACGCTGAATGCTGGAGTTAACAAACTCATCCAAAGTTGAGGGGTTACTCGCTGCTTCCATTGACACGGTCAGATCGTTATGTCACGCTCAATGAGACGGAAGCAATAATGCAAGTAAAACTCTTTATTGAGGAAAATAGATGAACAAGTCTCTCTCAGGCTGGAATAGATGAACAAGTCTCTCTCAGGCTGGTGACGCAGGGACAAGATGGTCAGCAATCCGGTGGTGTAGTGATGTGATGACGAATCGTGATGAAATCCAGATGACGAACGAAAACCAGTTGAACACCAAAACAGGAAACCAAGACAGGAACTGAACCTCCGACGGGGACTGGATACACACACACGGAAGACACCAAAACAACGATCTGACAAGGAGAGACAAGTGCGGTGAGACTTTATAGGTGAATGGATTGACTGCAGCTGGTGATGAGAGTGAGATCAGCTGGATCGCTGATGCACTGATCAGAGCGGTAACGCCCACTCGCACACACCCACACACACACATAACAACAAGTACACGAGACAAGAAGGAAACAGTGAATTCATGAACCGTGACAGTTGTAGCCGCGTCTGTTATTAGGCTATACTCCGTTTTGTGGTAACGTTAGCCATGTTCTTCATGTACCGGCCTTTTGACAGCTTCGGCTGAAGTTGTCCTTGTGTTAATTGTCGTGTAATAACTTCTGTATGACCTGGCAATAAACATTTTTGTAAGTGTGTCTATAATGTGATTGTCTAAACTGATTTTATTTCGGGTGCGGGTCGGGTGAAGATTTTAATTAGTGCTGCTGTCGGAAAACTGGTCGGGTGCTGTTTTAAGCGCTGCGGGTACGGGCGGGTGCGGATTTACAAAATCGGACCCGTGCAGGACTCTGGTGTACACATAAATCTCTGACCCATCGTCGTCTTCTTCGTTGAATATCTTTCACTCTACATACGTCATCTGGTATAATTGAAACGATTGGCTATGAGCTACGTACAGGCGCATTTGATAGACATTTGTAGCGCCCAATAAACGGCTCTGGGCATTCGTAAACCATGCCTCAAATACGAGAAAATGAACATGTAGTTCACAGACCACGTCTCAAAGAGAAAGTGGTCTGACGTTAGCCAGGCTAGCAGCTCATATTACCACGCTCATATTACCACACTCAAAACCATGGTAAAACCTTCGAGGACATCTTTAATGATCAGCAGGTTCAATATAGTTAGGAGTAGGCTTTAGTGATAGGGACAAGTGATGTCCCACTAAAGCAGCATCAATTTATGATTTTAATAAATCTAAAAATATACACAAAATATGTTGTTATTATTGCATACTGTTTTATAATATACTACAAGACTGAGGTGCAAATAGTATCTGTCACTATTTGTACTAATTATAAATAGAATCTAAAATGTACACAGTGCAAATAGCATCTAACTTACAGTTAACCAATTAAAGGGGTTTTATAATGTTTTATCATTTTTACAGTGTAATTAGAAAAATAATTATAAGAGGATAAATACATAAATATCATGCCTCATTTTCTGTCTATCTCTCTCTTCACTGTTATGTAACATCACTCTGTTATAGGTAACATCATCAGTTTAGAGTGGATGTTTGAATGCTCTGATTGTGTGTTGATGGGCTGGTGCAACCACACACGTCATTAATAAATTAATTCATTTAGTTCCACTTGGAATAAATGGGGGAAAGAAAGTTGCATTACATGCAGGAAACCTCACAAATGTTTTCTATAATCCTAAATTGTGTGTGTGTGTGTTTACTGTGCTCATTAGACTCTAGCTGTGTTACTGACAGTGGTCAGATTACATTCTGTGTTTTTTTTTTATATGGTCATTAGTAGAGACTGTGGAATATGTTTCCCCTGAAGGCAAATCCTCTCCCATGAGTGCTTCTGATGTGTCTCTGACTGCTCAAAATGAGGCTGATGAAGATGGTTGTGTGAGCATCCCACAGGTTCAGTGTCATGTGGAATAGCTGGGGGGAAGTGGAGGGTTTAGAGCTGCAAGAACAAAAGCAAAGAGGTTTGCCTTTCCTTGGCTTTTTGCCTGTCTCTCAAGGTTTTTTTTTTGTGTTTTTTTTGTTTGTAAAAGAACCCTAGTAAAAGCGGCTCTGAAGCACAGTCCTGCAATATGCATCAATTTGTCATTCTCTGTCTCGCCCTTTCTCTCCCTCTCTCTCCTCTGGCGTAAGGTGATTGTGCGTGTGTGTGTGTGTGTCCTGGGAGCACACCTCAGGGATTATAACAAGCGGCAGAATGAAAGATTCATGACGCCCAGGAAAGTGTGTGTGTGTGTGTGTGCGCGCGCACGTACGTGTGTGTGATCCTGGTATTCCCTATGTCTTGGGGACAAACAGAACCCAATGTATGTGTGTGTGTGTGTGTGTGTGTGTGTGTGTGTGTGTGTGTGTGTGTGTGTGTGTGTGTGTGTGCGCGTGCATGCGTGTGTGCGTGTGTGTGTGTGCGTGTGTGTGTCTGTGCCCAGGCTGGAAATAAGGAGCAAGTAAGAAGAAAGAAGAGAGAGAAAGCATTACTAACAAAGACACGGGTGGAAGAGTAATGGATGGTACTATATACTGCAGACTCAAAAGGAAAGACTTAGTTGGTAGTCTTGAGCTGTTTAAGTCTGACTCCTAATAAAGTATGAGTATTGCATAAAGTAATCACTCAGAAACACTGTGATGTAATATTCAGTCAGAGCCGGCCCATCTAATCATCACACCATGATATGAATCTCATAGCCTGTGGTGAAGTTCTATAATGGTTGTGTTTACTTGTGCATGAAAAGTAATTGAATACTTAAGGATGCTTGTGGTCTGGAGTGGCTATTAGTGAATATGTAGGCTATTTTATCATTGTTTTTGTCTTTGATGAGGCTCGTGTTCGCCTCGGCTCGGGTCTTGAAGAACCTCTTGCCAGCTATCTCTCACCCGACATTGCATTATCTCTGAAAGCCCCGGCGTTGCCCACAAAACCCTGCCAAACTACATCTGATTTGGTTGGCAGAGCATATATGGCGGCAGGTTTGGCGGATCGGGCTGAGACTCATGCCAGAGTTTCAATCTGGCGTTGTTTCTCGAAGGGTTGTCTCTGGCCACCTTCGAGCCACTGGAGTCAGCTTCTGAGAAATTTCTCACCTTCAAGGTAGCTTTTCTTTTAGCTATTACATCCCTTAAAGGTACACTGTGTAGTTTTTAAGTATTTTATTATCTAAAATCAATGTTTTTATTCATAAATATGTCCTCATTGGTGTAAAATTACCTCTGCCAATGTTCTGACTTATCCTTGTAAGCGAAGAATTTCTTATCTTTATTTACATTTGGACGGGTAAGTCCAAGGAGATTCCATGTCTTTCCGCCATTTTGAAAAACTATAATAGCAAAGAGGGACAAAAAGCACTAGCCTACCTCAAAGAGCCAGCGTCACATGACTGAAACTAGCTGAAACGAACGAGTAGATCAGTGAGAGGCGCTTGTCACTGCCCCGGCAAATTTGAAAGGCTGCACTGCACGGTACTTTATAACGCAGGATCATACTTATGCCGAGCCACAGGAGAATCCTCGTCGCCAAAAAAGCGAAATAACGAACCTCATCACCCGAATGAAAACTCGATGAAGTGCTATTGGAAGACATGTTGTCATAGCTTCTTGGTACATAACGGCTAGCGTAGTTGCAACACGCATTTGAAAAAGCGAGGCGCTAGAGAGCACTATTCGTTTGAATGCAAAATACAATTTCACCGCTAGATGAGAGAAATTCCTACACAGTGTACCTTTAAGAGAGTCGGGGACCTTCTAGCTCTGTCTATTTTTCCTCCCTGCTTAGATTTTTTCCTGGGAGTTTGAAAGCTATCTTGCGTGCCTAAAGTGCCTTCTAATGTGGCGTTGTCTATTATTTTACAGGCCTTCTATCCTGCACTGTTGGCGGAACAAGGACGACTTAATTTACTCTGAGTAAAGTGTGGTTTAAAACTGTTCAAAAGTCTTCTCGCTGGAGGAAGTCAGACCAACTGTTAGTGTGCTTTGGGTCACCCAGGAAGGGCCTCCAAGCAAACAATTAGTTTATGGATTGTTCAGGCAATCTCTCTGGCCTACCATGTGCGTGATATGCCTTCACCTCTGGCCATAGATGCTCATTCCACTAGAAGCATGGCGTCTTCTAAAGCCTTTCTTTTTGGGGTTTCCCTGCAGGAGATATGTGATGCTGCGGGCTGGACTACCCCACATACATTTATGAGATTCTGCAGTCTGCAGTCCTTCTACTCTGGGTACGCAGGTGCTCTCGTCCTAGTTGTGTCTAGACAGTTCACACTGGGACAGGCATTAGTTGTTGTGGCCTAGTGGGTATTCGTTCTCCAAAGTGTCGTCATACGACGCAGCACAAGTTCCCTCGAAAGGGAATGTCTCGGGTTACTTCTGTAACCCTTGTTCCTTAAGAAGGGGGTGAGACACTGGGTCTCTTTGCTATGCCTCCTTCGATCTTTTAGAAACTGCTCTCTTTGTGTGCCGGCGTCCTTTTATAACTTCTGCGTTCCTCTGGCGTGTGCTATGTCACATGCTACGTCATGATGCAGCCCCAATCTAGATTGGACTAGTGTTACATGTGCTTCAGATGCTTACACACTGAGGACGTTCCCCAAAGTGTCGTCATACAATGCAGCATCTCGTTCCCTTCATTATCCAAACATTATCCAATACCCCACGCATGATGCTAGGGAAAGTAATTTTGGAGCAAAGTTGTACAGTTTGAAAAGAATGAAAAGTTTTTTGATTTTTTTTTTTTTAAGACATTAACTTTATTTTAGTCCTGTTCTACATGTATGTACTATGTACTTACTATAATATACTGTATAGCCTACTGTAGGAACTAACCCTGAACCAAAATATAACCAATATATTACACTTTCTGGAGTAAGCAACTGTAAGTACACATTAAGTGTCACAATATGGCTGTGTAAATACATTGCACAATGAAGGAGAATAAACAGAACAGTCTTTATTCAATCCACTGACAGAAACACAGGAGTTCACTGGAGAATAACATAAACACAACCACTTAAACATAGATGATGACCGACAACAAACTGAACCAAACAGGAGGTATTTATACACAAGGAACATGAGGGGACTGAATGGGAACAGCTGGACAAGAATTAACTGATTAGTAACCATAGAGACTAAGGAGAACTAACACAGAAACGACAGGAAAGAACCAAACAGAACATAATTGTGACAGTAAGTGCATATACAGTAAAATAAAGTGCAACCAGAAGTTCATTCAGATAAATTGTATTTGTTTATTTGTCAGGGACAATGCAAAAGAGACACATTGTAACAGGTTACAATAACTTGAACAGATGTGTTGCATATAGAGCTGGTAAGTCCCGCCCCCTTCGCTAACCCCGCTGGACCTCTAGGTTGAAAAATCGTCAATGCAAGTGAATGGGAGAAAATAATTATTTTCTGGTCCCGTTTGAATTGTGCCATGAATGTGAACATATGTTGTCTGTGAATGTTTTATATAATCTTTCGTGTGAAGAATGCTACAATTTAGCGGGTAGAAGTTTGATACGGTTAGACTTTGTGTGAGAGCACTTTGTGGACTACAACTCTTCGCTGCTTTCGACGCGTTTGAAACGTCACCACCATTCGCACACGGACACTAGCTCACGGATCCCGCTAAACATGACTGTGTCTTTGGTGCACTTCACCGCCTTTTTTCAGGGAGAGGACAAAATCGTTGAGGTTGGCGAAAACCACGGGTAAGTCAACTTTATGGGGTGACGTCACACAGGCGACATGTAGTCTTTCTCGTTATGTCTTTTCCACAACTGCTAGCCGAAGAATCATACCATATACTGTCAAACTCGTAACATGTAACTCGTAACACAAAAATTCACAGACAACATATGTTCACATTCATGGCACAATTCAAACGGGACCAGAAAATAATTATTTTCTCCCATTCACTTGCATTGACGATTTTTCAACCTAGAGGTCCAGCGGGGTTTTACGGAAGGGGCGGGACTTACCAGCTCTACAGGGTTTCTAGCTGAAGCTAATTTGCAACCCCTGTCCCTGGTTAGGCTACATACATCACCATTACCAAGAGAACAAAAACAAACACCAGAAACAACAATAACAAAATAACAAAAACACAACATTATATACATGTGTGTGTGTGTGTGTGTGTGTGTGTGTGTGTGTGTGTGTGTGTGCGTGTGTGTGTGTGTGTCTATCTCTCTATCCGTATGTACATGTCCATTTATAAGTGTGTCTGCACAGTGACATAATCAGTGATCACAGATTTGGTTTTGTTTCAGCCAGTGTTTCACCTTTTCATTAAATGGTTTCATAAGATAAAATAAGATTCTACACTCTAAAAACTCCTGGGTTATTTCTTCAACCCATTTTCTGGGTTATTTGTGTTGGGTTAAAATTATGGGTTATTTTTTCAGAGAGTAACTATTTTCTGGGTTATAGGGCTAAAATTTTGACCCAATTCATGGGTTGTTTGGGATTCTGGGTTATTTTTCAAAGAGTAACCCATGTTCTGGGTTATAGGGTTGGCTTTCTCTCTCTCTCTCGCCCGCAGTTGTTCTGGAATTTTCTCACAACAGTCGTTTGAAATAACCGTTGCTTTCGCGCTCGATCCGTTTTGGCCTGTGCTTCATCGGTGCAACTTCATCTATATTCAAGGTAAGAGAGTATTTTCAGTGATGATGTAATGTAAACTTTTCTGTGTCGATGTCCCTGTTGCTAGTTTATCACCATTTGCTAAAAAAAATACTTTGAGACTAGCGTTAGCCGTGGTAATTCTGTGGTTGGCATGTAGCCGCGGCTATCACGACAACATCTAGGACAACTCGAGGTAACGTTATCACACACCGGACGCGATTTTGAACACGGTCCTGAGCCGTTGCTGGGTGTCGCACATATACACTATATATGTATATATCTATGGGTGTCGCGGACGCGGACAGACGCCGGGTGGCGCCGCCGGTGTGTGTACACTCATAGAGAATAATGTGTTCGAATTTTAAAGACGCGGCACTGCGCTTCGCGTCCGGTGTGTGAGCCCCTTGAGAGACTGCACGTCCGGTGAGCAATACCTCGAGTTGTCCTAGACGCGACGCGACGCTTCTCGTCCGGTGTGCAAACCCCATAGCCGCGGCTACAGAGCGACGAGGCAACACAATAGTTGAGTTATGTTTTCCAGCTGCGCCGTGCTTATCATATTATACAGTGCTCTACTGGCTGAAGTAGTGAGAGTTAAAGAAGCGGGTCAAGTCTTCAAATTGTTGCTAACCTCTATATTGCTATGTTTTCTCCAGGTCATCTTGAATGGACAGTTTTGTCGCTGATAAGCTAACTGAGTGGCAGCTGTCTGAGCTGAGAGAGAATTTTAGAGGTGAGCATTTTACTCTTATTGCCCTTATATCATCTCTCTATACCTACATTTTTTTTAATAAGACTTAAATGTGTCAGTGCAAGATTTTGTTGTGCCTTGTCTTTAAGCTGTTATGCAATGGGCAAGATATTCACCTTTGCATTAATGTCATTACACTTTTTAATGAAAGAAAAGATGTCATTCACACAAAATGGGTAACGTTAATGCTGCAAAAGAACCACATTAGTTAACTAGCAATTTGGGCCACTTAAAAAAAAAAAAGCCTCTGCATTCCCTTAAAAGTGATTATTTGTTAGCTTGATAATGAAAGAGTGTCTGGTGAGTGGTTCACAATTGTCAACTTATTAAATATACTCATGTTGTCTTGTTTTCTGTCTTTCAGATGAAGACATAGATGAGGAGGCATTTCTTCTCTTTGATGAGGACACTATCAAAAATCTTGTCCCCAAAGTTGGCCCCAGGCTTAAATTCCTGAGGCTCTTCTGAGAATTGTTGTTTATTTTTCTATTTTTTATTTCTAATATTGTTATTACAGTGTGACCTAAAATAAATAGGAAAATAAACATGTCCATGTGTGTGTTTTTTCATATAGATTTTAATTTAATGCAATAAAAATGTAAAAGTGCTTGAAGTGTGTAATATAATGTAAAACAAAGTTTTATTTTCTGAAATAAGGCATACTGGGATAGTGAGGTTAAGTTAGGTTATTTTTGACCCAACTCCTGGGTTAAAAAAGGATCAACTAATTTTTGGGTTATTTCTACCCAGATGTTGGGTTTTTTAAACCCAACATCTGGGTCAGGTATTTAACCCAGAATTTGGGTCAAAAAGCATAACCCAATTTTCTGAGTTGAAATAACCCATAAATTAGTTGGTCCCTTTTTAACCCAGGAGTTGGGTCAAAATTAACCCATTATGGGTTATTTTTGACCCAGGAGTTTTTAGAGTGTATGGGGTGAGGGAAATAATCATGCATGACATCAGTCAACTTGTAGGCCTGACGTCAAAATCAAATTTGTATACTAGATAATTATTCAAAGAGTAGAATAATGATACTATTATTACTTGTGAAATAACTTCCATTTCAGCCTCCAGAACAAAATTAAAACTGCCACAAGAAGTCTGTCCGAGGCTAAGATGCCAAATCTAATGACAATTACCTCTGCTTCAGTCTCCCTTGCATGTGTTTGATTACGCACAGGTGAGCATCCAGTTTAAGTTGATGTGGACCAGGAGGAAGATTTGAGTTCAGGCAGATACAGAGCGTCGATTGAGCTTAGTTAATATAATTTTTTTAAGAATGAAAATGTGAATGAAAACAAACACTATTAAAAGTCTTATCATTTAAATATTAAAATTAAAATGATGGGTAATAACAGATTATGATATAATATTAATATGAATAACATATTAATGAAGGACAATGAGAAAGTCTAACATAACCTGGATAGGGCTTATCAGTGTAGTTTGAGAGCTGGAGTGTAGGATGGCAGAAGTCCTTAATTTCGACTACAGAGAATAACCAGATCTTCACCCCAGCCATGAATGCCCCCTTGGATTTCTTTGTCTTGTCCATTGAGGACCAATCTTCTTTTCTTGACCAAAAAGGTTGTTCCTAAATTCTTCTCCTCAGTAACATAAATTTTGTTATTTTATTAAACTTAATTGTTTTGGCCATAGAGATCATGCTCGAATCCTTCATCGCTGCTCCATACTATTTTTGACTCTCTTCCACAAAGGACTATCAATCCTCCCAATTCAGGGCCAAGAAATATTGAACTGACACAGTTCAATATTGTCTAACTCCTTCTCCATCAGGTCTCTTTAAATATCAGCTCTTCCCGAGTATCTCCTTCCACTGGTCCTATCCAGGTCTCTCTTACCAACAACTTCCTCTGGGTCCCTCTGTTCTCTAGCTTCACCTAGTTACCTCCATCCACTAGTTCTGCCCAAATACAAATTGCAGTATAAGCAAGCAGATCAAACAGTAAAGAAAATGGCAAGAGCAGATAAGCGAACCTAAATGGACAATCTTGCAAACCAAGCAGAAGAAGCAGCCAACAGAGGCGAACGAGGCAAGATGTACAAGATCATCAAGATAGCCTGTAGGTATGGTGGAGCTACTGATGTAAGGAAAATAGGCTAGACTCTTTACGTCAGAAGCAGAACAGGAAGCTCGATGGGCAGAGCATTTCAGTGAAATCTTGAATATGCCACAACCAACAGCAGAGGCTGACATGCAAGAAGCAGAAATTGACATAGATGTCAATATAGAATCACCAGAGAAAGAAGAAATCATCTCAGCCATCAGATCCCTCAAGAACAGAAAAGCACCCGGACAGGACAACTTCAACGCAGACTTGTTACAAGTGGACCCAGAACTTACAGCAAAAAGCAGCTACTTTTTGGGAGGAGAAGAAGATACCAGACGACTGGACAGATGGGATCATTGTGAAGATTCCTAAAAAGGGTACCCTGAGTAATTGCAACAACTGGCATGATATCACCCTTTTGTCAATTCCAAGGTAAATTTTTGCGAAGATCATCGTTCAGCGAATTTCAGATGCAGTAGAAAAACAACTCAGGAAAGAACAGGCAGGATTCAGGAAAGGAAGAGGATATGCAGACCAGATATTCACCCTGTGCAACCATCATTGAACAGTGAACAGAGTGGCAGAGACAACTTTACTTCAACTTCGTGGACTTCGAGAAAGCTTTTGACAGCATCCACAGGGACAGTCTATGGCGTATACTCCACGCATACAGGATTCCTCAACAGATCATCCTTCTTATCGAGAGTTTTCACACTAACTTCACATGTAAAGTAGGAATTAAGGGAATTAAGGACTGCACATCTTATATACATGCAAATATACTCACCACATACACACTGTGGTGTGACTCTTGATCAGGTGTGTTTGTAAGCATGAATGTGTGGATCTGTGAGTCAGTTTGTACGTTTATATTCATGCATACTGTCTACCATCATCACCCCCATCCACCAATTCTTGGCTTGTCTAAGGCAGTTGTATTGAAGCAAATTTGATTACATTTCAGATTAGAGCAGCAGAGAGGCATTTACTGCAGGAGTGAATTATGGACTGCTTTACCCCCTCAGTGTCACCCCTCACTCCCTCTGTTCCTCTGACCTTGGGGGTTATACATAAGAAAGCTGCATTAATCTCAACGACACCTTGTCGAGAGAGAGAGAGAGAGAGAGAGAGAGAGAGAGACGAGGGGTTGTATACCACAGACAGTTACTCCTCTAATATCTTTCTTTTTCTCCTGCACTCTCCCTTTTTTATCTCTTTTTTTCTCCATTCTGTGTCAGCCTGTGGCAAAAGACCTCTGTTTCTCTGATTCTCAAAAACTAAATTAACCCATTTCCAACCCCTATTACACCTGTGTACTCCTGAATATCACCCCTCGCCTGAGGGGATAAATACCTCTAACATTCACAACAGCCGTGGAATTTATCTGTGCTCTCTTGGCAAATAGAGTTCACAGTGTGAGCCTATGGTTTTAGCTCCTCGCATATTAAAGGGATCCTATTATACCCTTTTATGAAGTCTTGATTTTGTTTTTGGAGTGTACTAGAATATGGTTTCATGCTTGATTGTTCAAAAAATCCATTATTTTTCACATATTTTACATTATTACAGCTCCTCTCTTCCCAGTCTGGTTGAACGCGTCGTTTTCGATGAAGCTCCTCCTTCCGAAATACAAAAGGTGCTGTGATTGGTTAGCTGGCCCAGTGTGTTGGGATTGGCAGCGCTTGGCACATGTTCGGGAAATGTCAAAGTGGATTCTGTTAAAGGGGTCATATAATGGTACATGCACTTTTACAAGTTGATTGCACTGAAATGTCTGTTGGCAGTGCCTGTACACAACCATCCTATCATGATAAAAATCCATCCAGTGGTTTTGTTTTAATCTCCTTATATGTTTGACCATCTCTGAAATCAAGCCATTCGATATTGTGACGTCATAAGATCGTACGCCCCTCCCGCTATTGTGATTGACAGCCGTGTTTCAACACAAGACCCGCCCTGAGCAAGCTGTGACAGCCGTCGTCATAGTAGTCCACCATTGTTGATATGCTGGAGTAGAATGGCGTCTAAGCGATTGTGGTGTTCTGTTCTTAGATGTAATAAGGAACACAGCAGTCATTTGGATGTTCCTAAATCCGAGCCGTTGAAGAAGCAGTGGCTGAGTTTTGTTTTTGAAGCAATATGCCCAAAGGATTGACGCGGGGATTCCCTCACGGGGATTCCCCACGATCGTCTGTGCTTTCATGTTTGCGCGAATCATTTCACACCAGACAGCTTCACAAACGAGAAAGGATCGGTACCAACGTGTTCCTGCTGAACCTCCAGAAGATGTGAGTGTAATGTTTTATTAACCTTTATATTAGTATTTATATTAATCTTTGCGAAATTTGCAAACCTTGCTGCAGGCTTCACGATGAATGCGTCTAAGGTTTACACTCAGGGTACATTATGGCATGTTTTCTATGTACGACGTTCTCAATATAATTCATAATCCCACGTTTATAACGAATAACACGTGGTTATTGTGTTAGATACGGTCAGAGAATAGGCTTGTTTGAGATGAGCAAAATCTGCGCAGAATCGATCACCGGTGATCAGCGCGAGATGCATGCCGGTTAGAAATGTGTCCGAGTGCGGTCCGCCTTGCTCTGATGTCATGCTGACGTATGTCAAAAATCTCTCGCGAGCGCAAGGCACACCTGTCGGATTCTGCAGTCGAGCGCAGTTGCTCTCCACCGACTGCGCTGATCAAAAGCATGATGGGAAACGACTTGCTGACGACACAGCTTAATGTTCATTGGTTTAAACAACCGTGATGTATTGTTCTCTTTTAAAATGTTTGATTTTAAAACTCTGATATCATGTTTTATGTGTATACGTTATGTGTGAATATTCCCAAACTATCTAACAGTGCGATCTCTATGGGTTATGCAATTTAATTTTTATAAAAAATAAATAAATAAAAACACATATGTCTGTATTAAAGAAAAAAAAATATTGATAAACATGTATTTGAAATGAATTAAATAACAAGTACTTTGGGTGTCTTGTTCATTTTATTTATTTTCATATAGAAGCAACATAAAGAACTTAAATTCCAGCCAGTTTATTGGCAACACTGTGCACGAGCGTGAATCCCGTGAATCCCGCGATATCCATCTTTGATCTCACAGGTGTCAGATCCACTGCATGAAGAGAGAACTGTCCGGCTTGCCTGCTCTTTTTTCACTCCTCCTCTCACTGCAGCCGCCTACTCTCGACTACATTTCAGGCGAGGCAAGGCGCATCTCAAACAAGCCTAATGTCTAATACGGTGTACCCACAGAACAGAGGGGCGGGGTGAGCAAAGCTCATTATCATTTAAAGACACATGCATTGAAACGGCGTGCTGAAAACAGAGCTGTTTTTGACCAGGTAAAATTTGTGTTTTCTTACAATACTAATGAGAATTTTTAATTAAAGTATATTACAAACTTTTAATTTAGACCCTAAAGAATCATATTAGCTTGTACAAAAATGGCATTATATGACCCCTTTAAATAATGTAGATTCAATCATAGTGGTTTCTTTTAAATCTGTGGATTCATGCTTTTTGCCTGTGCCCAAATGTTGAATCATTAAAGTGTCATGAACACGGTCGTTCACACCTCAGAGCTGAGAAAAAAGTCTCAAACAATGGCCGTGTAAAGCTGTGGAAAAGTGGGAATGTAGAGGGCGGGAAGAGGGGAGACAACAACCAATAAAACACAGACCTACAACACACTCATTATACATAGACGTGAATATTAAAATATGACCACAGAGGGAAAAAAACACACACAAAAAAACAGAGTTGAGGGCACCTTGATGTATTTAAAAAAAATATTATCCTATATGACATCAAGCTCCCAAGAATGAGGGAGAAACGGGAAGGACATTTAAAAGGTCTAATAATATTTTCATTACATTTACGAGCACTACAGTCTCTGAAAAAACAAAACACGTCAGTTTAACACAGAAAGAATAAATGCATAGTAACTTTTTTTGATTCTTCTTTGAATTCAAGTTCTAAATAATTGTCTTCTGAGTATCAGAATAATTCATTGTGTTATCCCGTTCATGATCAGATGTACGGCTGTATCAGTGTACTTATTTGCACAATATATATTTCATTTGAAGAAGACATGATTAAATATGTTTGCATACATGGTGCTGGTTCATGTTTAGGGCACTAGAGTATATGAACTATGTCCATAAAAACTTGAAACAGGCTCGCTGCAGTCAGTAGATTTATGATCCGCATTGCGAGTGTTGTTAAACTCATCGTGGCATTCTGCGCAGAAACCGCTCTCATGTATGCTCCACATGTTGTTAGTCATGTTTCCTATTAGTCAGCTGCAAATATGGCTTGACCCCAAAAAGATTCTAACAAAAGGTTTCTCAGTGGCTTACAGTAGTATCAGATGTACTTAAAAACATACTAAAACTAAGTTTACCAAAGTTTGACTCCAAGAAAGGCCCCATTTTCAAAATGGTGGCCGTCAGGAACCTAGACCAGGAACACTGGTGCCTGATACATGTTTGGGCCATGTAATATTCTAATTAGCATATTTGCATGATGGATAAGTGATTACAAGTACAATTATATATTAAAGCAATTGGTTACAAGCATATTTAAGTACGCTCGGAAAAATAAGTACTATTTCCCTTAAGTAATTGCATATTTCTCCTTTCTCAAATTGTTTTGCCTAGTGTTTCTATGGTTCATAACCATTCTTTTGATTCCAATAAAGAATAAATTAATTAGAACATGTGTGGTACTGTAAAATTAGTAAAAACAGGGCTAACCTTATACGTTCTCTTTCATAGGTTCACTCGACGTTGCGTAGCAATGACGCAATGGGAATGATATACCACACACGCCAAGCTAAGTGCTGCCGCATCTGGCCCAACAAGGAACTTTCCTATAATTTTTGTTTTGTTTTGCCAGACCAGACTCAACTAGGACCTAGGCAACCAGATCATACAGAAAGAACCTGGGAACCAGGGGCCGCATCTATATCAAAGTTGTAAGACCTAATAAAAGGTTTTAATCTGCTGCCAACCTGCCGCCACACAAATATCCTCTAAAGGAACTCCCTTGAAAAGAGCCTGGGAGGACACGATACTCCTAGTAAAGCGAGCTGGTGGGAGCATATTGGCACATATCCGATTTATATCTAATTTATTTCCACATATGAATGAGGCCTGAAACCGATCTCGAAATATCCGAATGCATGCGTTTTTTTCCTGTTTACACTGTCATAGAACACATCCGATCTGTGTCGCATGTGAGCGAAAAATCTGAATTGGGTCACATTTCACTGACAGTGTAAACGTGGCCATAATCTCTCAAGGTGGTAGCAGCTGCTCCAGCCACAAATTTATCCTGCAGGAATTCCAGCACTGAACCGACTGGGCAGCTGACTGGATCCACTGCATGACCCGAACACTAAGACTGAAAAACCTTCCACTTAGAGTAATACAGCCGTCTAGTAGAAGCACAAGCGTTATCAATGGTCTCCCGAACATCAGCGGGAAGACCAGACGCCACTGTCGCTAGCGATTTCCTCTTATCGGCCACACAAACAGCCTCCATATCTCGGGTTGAGGATGCCAAATCCTGCCCTGGAGCTGAGACAGCAGATCTCTCCTGATAGGAATCTGCCAAGGGGACCCCTCCATCAGGGAGCTCAGTTCCGAGAACCACGTCTGGGATGGCCAGAATGGGGCTACCAGAAGGAGGCGGATTCCACACTCTCTCACTCTGCAATGGACTGCAGAGATTAGCTTGACCAGAGGGAATGCATACAGTCTCAACTCCGGCCACGGATGAGCGAGGGCATCTATCCCCAGAGGCGTCGGATGAGAGAGGGATAACCGCAAAGAGGTCCACCTCCGCCTCGCCGAACATGCTCCAAATTTGAGCCAGTGTTTGGCAGTGCAACATCCATTCACCCGACTTGAGCTTCTGTCTCAACAGAGAGTCCGCTGCGACGTTCAGGTGCCCTGGAACGTGAACTGCTTTCAGCGAAAGAAACCTGTCTTGAGCCCAAAGGAGGAGGTGGTGCGCATGCCTGTCGAGGGTGCGTGACCGTGAGCCTCACTGGCGATTTACATGGGACACCACTGCCATGTTGTCTGTCCTGACAATGACATGACAGCCCATCAGGGCCGGGAGAAAATGATCCAGGGCCAGAGAGATGGCTTGCAACTCAAGGCAATTTATGTGCCACGAGAGAAGTTCGCCCGTCCAAATACCGCACACCGGTCTGCCCTCGAAGACCACACCCCAACCAGTCAAAGAGGCGTCCGTCGTGACAACCTGGCGAAGGCAAACTACATCCATCTTGACCCCCTTAAGTAAGTAAAAAGGGGGAGTCTTTCCACCTCCAAAGAGCGCAAAGGCAACAATGCGACACTCTCAGCAGGCAGAAGGCAGACCAAGAATGGTGGATGCCCCTGAGTTTCATCCACTACAGGAATGGTCTCATATGAAGGAGACCCAAGGGCAGCACAGGGGAGGCCGCTGCCACGAGCCCCAGAAGCCTGCGACATATGCCCACCGCTACATGATGGCCGAGCGTGAAACGGGCCAAGCATGCACAGAGACTGGAAATTCGAGCAGGGGCCAGACGGGCCTGCATCGAGAGAGAATCGAGTTGGACACCCAGGAAAGTGGTCTGCTGAGAAGGAGTTAGGACACTCTTCTGAGCATTCAACCTGAGACCAAGAGACCGGAGGTGGTGGAGAAGGACATCCCTGTGACGACACACCATGTCCTGGAGCCTCAGGAGCGCCAGAGCAAGGGGGCCAGACACTTGGAGAACGTCTGCGGAGCCAGAGCTAGACCAAATGGAAGGACCCGATACTGATACGTCTTTCCCCCAAAGGCGAACTGGAGGAACTTCCTGTGCCGTGGAATGACCTGGATGTGATAGGCGTCCTTCAGGTCCACGGTGATGAACCAGTCCCCTGTTCGAATCTGCGGCAGGATAGTTTTCAACGTCAGCATCTTGAACTTCCCTTTGTAAAGGGAAAAGTTCAGATGACGCAGGTCCAAAATGGGGCGCAGACCCAATCCTTCTTTGGGATGAGGAAGTAGTGGCTGAAGAAACCGCGGTTCAAGTCTGAAGGTTTACCTGAATTCTACTAAACCTGTCCAAATACCGCACACCGGTCTGCCCTCGAAGACCACACCCCAACCAGTCAAAGAGGCGTCCGTCGTGACAACCTGGCGAAGGCAAACTACATCCATCTTGACCCCCTTAAGTAAGTAAAAAGGGGGAGTCTTTCCACCTCCAAAGAGCGCAAAGGCAACAGCGCGACACTCTCAGCAGGCAGAAGGCAGACCAAGAATGGTGGATGCCCCTGAGTTTCATCCACTACAGGAATGGTCTCATATGAAGGAGACCCAAGGGCAGCACAGGGGAGGCCGCTGCCACGAGCCCCAGAAGCCTGCGACATATGCCCACCGCTACATGATGGCCGAGCGTGAAACGGGCCAAGCATGCACAGAGACTGGAAACTCGAGCAGGGGCCAGACGGGCCTGCATCGAGAGAGAATCGAGTTGGACACCCAGGAAAGTGGTCTGCTGAGAAGGAGTTAGGACACTCTTCTGAGCATTCAACCTGAGACCAAGAGACCGGAGGTGGTGGAGAAGGACATCCCTGTGACGACACACCATGTCCTGGAGCCTCAGGAGCGCCAGAGCAAGGGGGCCAGACACTTGGAGAACGTCTGCGGAGCCAGAGCTAGACCAAATGGAAGGACCCGATACTGATACGTCTTTCCCCCAAAGGCGAACTGGAGGAACTTCCTGTGCCGTAGAATGACCTGGATGTGATAGGCGTCCTTCAGGTCCACGGTGATGAACCAGTCCCCTGTTCGAATCTGCGGCAGGATAGTTTTCAACGTCAGCATCTTGAACTTCCCTTTGTAAAGGGAAAAGTTCAGATGACGCAGGTCCAAAATGGGGCGCAGACCCAATCCTTCTTTGGGATGAGGAAGTAGTGGCTGAAGAAACCGCGGTTCAAGTCTGAAGGTTTACCTGAATTCTACTAAACCTGAGGTTTAGTATAATGCCACCTTTATACTCAAAAACATCTATAGAGGATGCATTACATATGTATTACCTTATTCAAATTGAAATGAGTGACCATTTTAGAGGGTTCACACACAGGCCTCTGTTCGGGCTAATTCAGAGTTGTTTATGATCAAAGTTATACAACTCCAATTTAAGTTACTTTTGGGTGCAATAACTTTTACATTGAATGTCAAGTCTGTGTTTTAGCAAAAAAAAAAAGGGTATGTGTCCAAAAACACGTACTGAGTAGGAGTTACATGACAGGCTAAATCGTTTACATCTCTGGTTCACCCCAAACAAGGATAAAACCTTACAGTAATCTCACAAAATCAGGTATTCCATAAGTATGTAATCATGTCAGTGCAATTTAGACAAGTACAATGGATTCATAGACCCAGAAAACATGGAGTTAGGCACCAAGATTACAGTTTGGACATTTTAAGGGGTAATCTTGAAAATTACACCTTTCTAGTGGTCAAACTTTGGTAAACTTTTAGTATGTTATTAAGGACACCTAATACTACAAAAAACAGCTGAGAAACCTTTTGTTAGAATTTTTTTAGGGTTAGGTGTTTTTTTTCATATATGCAGCCGCCAACATTTATTTGCAGTCAAACTCCAGCTCTAAACGCATCGCGGGGAAAATGCTATCAACACTATTGTGTTACTGAGGAAATACACTTACAACACATGTGGCTGAAGGACAACAACACAGCAGAACAGGCAGAGAGTTGAATGAATAGCGCTGAACCGGTCTTTTGTGACATTTAAATTCTCCGTTCAATCTCATCTCATTCTCATGCATACTACGGCGCAGTGATTGGATTGAACAAGCTCTTTCTCATGAATAAATGCAGAAAGCACTCAGAACAGGCTGACGTCGACTCGTTCGTCCAGCCCCTACTGGAGCCCCGGCAGCCAATAACCACTCCGGATCTTGACATCGCATTGACGTCAGAATCCGTGACGTTGCTCCGACTTTGCTTTTCAAACCGGAAGTCAGAAATGAAAAATGAAAAAATAACTAATTTCCACTTATGAATAAATTTAATGAGTAGGCTACCTTTAGTGTTTTCAATGATGTGCAGTCTGTACATATCTGTTTACATCTCAAAAGATGTGTTTTGGGGGTTTCATGACCCTTTAAATGTAACTCAAATATTTTTAAACACCTTCTGGTTTTTAACAACATCCAATGACAAACTGGTCTTAGAGCCAGAACCAGTGATCTCTAGAATATTGCTCTGACTACTTTTTGTCAAATCCGGTCAACATGAGTATATCTCCTGTAAATATGTTGGTTATGTAGCTGCTTGACAGTAGGCTGAACCCGAGGAAACCAACCAAATAGAATTATTGGTCTGACCAGGATAGGTGCTAAGTTATATACTGTAATGACAGATATATTTACAGTGATTTTACAAACAGGGTTTTGTTGTTACAATTATTCTTTGTGTCTTGTATCAGAAATGTAAAGTGTTTATATATACCGCCCCCCTCCCCCCCCCCCCCCCCTCCCTCTCTCTCTCTCTCTCTACCCAATGGTCATTATCCTCTTTTGCCTGTTCACTTCCAGGTTCTTGAAACAAAGACAATCCTTATTAGCTCCTCATTATTCATTTAAATCCATGAAAGCAATCAATTAAACTTAAGTGTGCAATAAATCAGATTAACCAGTCAAGTCCCAAAACACCATAAAACCAGCACTGGACTGATTTTCTATAATTAGTTTGATGAGCAAGGCTGAGCCACAATAGTGGCAATTTTTTTAAATACACTTTATGGCTTATTTTATATCATTAGCTGTTACTTTTGATGCATACGAGAATTTCCTGTGGGAAGTTTTAATGTATCCACATTGTGTGCTGTCATACAATACCTTGTCCGCTGTTATGCAGGCAGATTTCATGTAAAGCTGCTCAGCTAAAATGCTATTTAATTTAGTAATAAAAGTAATGATTTTTCTTTTCAAAATAGCTAACATAAACAACATTTCTCACTGTCTTGTTTTCTTTCACTAGCCCTTTTTGTCCCATGGGAGGAGGGACAGTTACCACACTAAACAGTGCCCAGGGTCCATACAACATGGGATCAACCCTGGATGTACGTTATATCCTTTTTAGACAGACAGACAGACAGACAGACAGACAGATAGATATATAGATAGATAGATAGATAGATAGATAGATAGATAGATAGATAGATAGATAGACTGTGTTTGTTTGTGTACAGAACGTGCAGTGGTCTCAGCTGAACGCCCATTCCAGCCCTTGTGAATTCAACTGGACGCTTTGAAACCTTTTATGGGCGGTGCTCCGCTCTAAAACCAGTGCGCTTGCTTATTGGTTGGTTAAACGTCATATGGAAATTAATTCAGTGGCGAAACCCCTCCCACCGTAGTTGAGCTGCTGCTCGTCTGCTGTGTTGATACCGAACAAAATGGCTGCAGAGGCTTGATCCTATCCCGACACTCTCAGCGCTTTCTCCGGACACTCCGCACTTATCCCTGGATATTTCCGCTGTCATTTAAAAAACGTCGCTGGATTTCTTCACACGACTGCAGTCAGACTGCTTGCCACATCGCTCGCTGTCTTTATTTTTGCACTTTACTGAAGCAGCTCGCGTCGTATCTGTCAGTCTACCAGACAGTAGCAGCTTCAAACTGCCCTCTTCTTCATTTTGCACCATAGATCAGATGCTATTACTGATGACCAATTTATGCCACTGTACTTAACAAACTGCCTCGCCGTTTTAATGTATTTTTTCTCTTTTCAAAGGGATTTAGTAGCGTCATGTAAATGTCGTCTGATGTTTTTTCAGCATGCATGCATCTATAATCTCCATCAGAGCCCAAAGCTCTAAGTCTGCATAGAGATTTTCATTTGCATATTCAATTTTGTGTTTATTTTCATTCTGCTGCCTTTTTGGGACACTTTCGGAAGTTCGGCTGCTCATTCAGTACAGTGTTAGTTGGGTCTGTCTGTTTTTACGGGTATTTCTTTTTCGGAAAAAAGGCCTTTTCGTACCGCTGTACGACATGCAACTCTTTTTTTACTGAAAGCTGCCAAAGCTCGACTTGTGAATAAAAAGGTAAGTTGACATATTGTCTCTGTCTCAACCTTTTAGGCTGACTCCTAACATCTGTGACGACAAACATATAGGTAGGCAGCTCACTAGATTTAGGCTAATATTTGATCATACTGTATCTAAAACGGAATGTGAGTCTAACTCTTTAAATACATTTGTGTGTTGTAACGGTATAGTTAAATATTTGGACTGGTAAATTATCTAAAAGCTTGTAGGTTCCAACTCAGCAACTAGAGTGACCATAAGCTTAAGTTACTACATCAGACAGACTGAGCCTGTAATGTGTTTACTGTTACTTTGGGTTAACGCGTCTGATAAATGGCTGGTTTAGATTTTTCCAGCTGCTGCTTAGTCGTGTAACCTTCTATTAGATCCCTTATTTAGACTGAAATAATCCTTCTAGGTTTTTTATTCTTTTTGCAAATCGTTCTGTCTGTTTGCATTTTTATTTATTTATTTATCTAGATACACTGCTAAGAAACATTAATTAGCCTAAGCTACCACATTTGCATAGTAATAAACTGATTCTGGTATTTTGTTGCAAAGTTTATTATGATAATTTCTCTGTAATGGGAGTCATACGCTGTCAACATCGAAAAAATACTGTAAAATGCAACAGCAATTGTGGGTGTTTTCCTGTGTTGAGGTGTTACAAAATGAAGGTCTTGATGGGCGCCTGTTACTTACATTTAATCACATGTATCTGGTCCTATTACACATTACAGTTAAAACCCTCCAATTAACAGGTTCATCACTGCTGCCATATTCCTTCCTTCATACTAAGGAGATGTATGAATTCACCAGGATGTTTCGTTTCTGTTGATTAGGCTATATGGTTTCCAGCAGAAAGACACAAAGAAGACAACCTTTACGTTCAGTGGCATATGTTTTACAGTAAAGAGAAGAGAAATCAATGTAAGACTGTAAAGTCTTGGCTTTGTTGCCTCAAAAAGTCCTAGCTTAGTTCAGCTGCTTATACCCAGGGTCATTTGGATCACCTTTTGAAAATAAATAAATGTCACTATTATTTGCTTTACTTTTTAAGATGTAAAAAAATAAAATAAACTTAAATCATTTTTGGAAATCTTTGCTCTAGGTATTTAGATTTATCATCCTTTATCATCCTACTCTCCTGATATTTTAGTACTTTTTTGTCCATATAGTCGTCATATTCTTTTGTAGCTTGTGTGCATAATTGAGAACCATAATTTCATTCTTTGATCTATTTTTCTCTCTTGAAAATCATGTCACACTTGGCTGATGCTAGTGATAAAATGAATTGGGCAATTCACTTGTAATTCATAACCTATCTACCCTTTGAGTGTGTGCTACTCAGCCTTAATTATAAATCACACCAAAGCTCCTTTGCTCCAATACACCGAGATTCAGCTCCCCCCATCGTCTGAGTCTATGGAACCACTGCCCCTCCTGCCGCTGCAGAGGATTGGGGTCAAAGCTTGGAGGCGTGAGACACCAGTGTTCGGCTTGTGTTAGAAAGGCAAAAAGCGCAAGCCATATGGATAAACGGTCTCACTCTGGACTGCAAGGGTACACACAACCCCCTGAACTGCTGAGCTTGTGAAAGCAGACGAGTGGTTAATGTTTGGAGACAGGGAATTCCTTTTCTTTCATGGGATTCTCTGTGTACATTGTGGCTTTCTATTTGGTGTCTAGCCCCACTTTAGCCTATAGCTGGACATCATTTAATCTTGGTCTCTGTGGCTGAGCGCTGCCTGTGCCTTGCTCCGATAAAATTAGAGCACATTGTTCTTGTCTGCTCAGATTTCAAAGGCTGGCTGTGGTGAACTCTTCCTTGCTGGAGTTCAGTTTGCATTTCTGTAACAGTAGCATCATTGCTTGATTTTCATTCTTGCCTGTGCTCAGATTTATTTATTTTTTTAAAGGAGGTATTTTTCCTCATCCAGTTGTGTACTACAAACCACATATTAAATTAAATTAAAATTAAATATCTCAAGAGGTAAAATAGAGCTGCTCTGGCATCAAAACCCCTGGTTATTAGTTATTTAGCATTTAACAGAATTCTTTTTTTTCTTTAAGTAGATAGTTAGTAGGAAATTCCTCCCTGATGTCAAATTTAGAGGTGATCATTACAAGTTCTTTCCACCCATATTTCTCTCATTACCTCATCACACAGTACAATTCAGTTGAACATTGAACCCTCTGATGTAAGAGGCTGAAATCCTCTTGTCCGTGTGAGAATGGTGTGCCACGCAGCAGGACAGGATGGGGTACGGGTAAGGGAAAGAGTTGGAGAAGAAAGGATTTGTGAGTGTTGGCTAGTGTCCCAGAAAATGTCCCTTCAGTGATGCAGGTTCCAGGGCATTTTGCTATAAAGCTTCATGTCTCTGATATTCTGTTTTTGTGTATGGTGCTTGTGTGTGGATGATTGCATTTCAGATTCCTAACTAATTTTGCTTTAATCCTTGTGTTCTGTTTGGAGTCTGAGACCCCAGGGCCCCGTTAATAGGTCAGAAAACATACATGATTTTAGATGATCAGGTTGAGGTTTAATGACTTCTATTTTGAGAAATTATTATTTAGAAAATTTCAATTTCACAACATACTTTAAAGGGGTCATATAATGCCATTTTTGTACAAGCTAATATGATTCTTTAGGGTCTAAATTAAAAGTTTGTAATATACTTCTCATTAGTATTGTAAGAAAACACTAATTTTACCTGGTCAAAAACAGCTCTGTTTTCAGCACGCCGTTTAAGTGCATGTGTCTTTAAATGATAATGAGCCCCCTCTGTTCTGTGGGCGTTTTGCCACAACAACACACGTGGAGTGTTGCATTGACAACAGTTGAGTGTAACGTTATATTTTGAAGAATGGCAGCGGGAGTCTCTGAGGACACTGTGCAACCGTATCAATTTGAACCGGAGTTGGAAAACAGGACGTTTCTGAATGGTTGGTCACTTTGATCTATCTTTGTATGTACTGGCAGGGTAGAGTAGTGAGATACGAACGCTATGTGTTTACTGATGTATACGTTAGTTCATTGACAGATTGATGTTACAGCTAATGGTCATGAAAAACTTTTTTTCTGTAAATGTAGGCTTGTCCGTGATGCGTAACGTTATCTATGCAGTGTTGTTAGGTACAACTGTCAGGGCTGATGCACTAACATTTTACTGATCTGTTTAAAAAAATAACCAGTCTGTGAGACTGACAATCATTAGGCACATAAACAACACATACTCAGACTCAGCTAATACCTTTTTCAATGTTCTCGTTTATAAAGCAGTCTGGTGAAATGATTCGCGCAAACATGAAAGCATTGCCGTTGATCGTGGGGAATATTCACTTCGAAAACAAAACTCAACCACTGCGTCTTCAGCGGTTCGGATTTAGGAACATCAAAATGACTGCTGTGTTCGTTATTGCACCCAAGCACAGAACACCACAATCGCTTAGACACCATTCTGCTCATAGACAGTGCTCCAGCGTATCAACAATGACGCGCGGACTATGATGACAGACAGCTCGCTCACGAGCGAGGGCCGGTCTGTGTTGAAACGCTGCTGTCAATCAACAGTCGTGGGAGGGGCGTCGATTTTGTGACGTCACAAAATCGAACGGCTTGATTTGAGAGAGGGGAAAACATATAAGGAGATAAAAAAACAAACACTGGATGGATTTTTATAATTTTATGATGGTTGTGTACAGGCACTGCCAACACACATTTCAGTACAATCAACTTGTAAAAGTAAAAGTACCATTATATGACCCCTTTAAAATGACCATTTAGAAAAATATTTCTCTGTGTATAACATGAATAAATGTACAGTGCCACCGCAAATTTGTCAATTTTGTCAAATTGGTCAATGTCAGAGGAACACAAAGATTGATGTTTTCGATATTTTTTTTGTGTGATTTGTAAGTATAGTGGAGGGCTAGTTTTTATACATGGCTCAATCTTTAAGAATTTGTTTTCTATTCAGTTTGGCCAATAGTACAGATTTTCACTTGCTTTGCAAACATTTTTGTATTTTTTTTATTTATTTTATATATATATATATATATATATATATATGATATATATAATTATATATAATTTTAATTACAATAAGCTTATTTATAATAATTATAACATATTTTTCACAATGATAATGTAACCCCTGATATTATGTTAATAAAAACAAAACCGTTGTTGTAAAATAATGGTATACGATGCAAGACATGATTGGTTTGTTTCCAACCTATTCTAACTGATGTTTCCAACATTATCACAAATTATTTTTAGAATAATACAGTTTTTAGGATGTGTTAGCCGGCTGTAACTTCACCATGCAGCCAAATACTATAAATAAGTTTGCAAGCATTAAAAGACATGTATTTTATTAACGAATGTCAGCGGTAACACAGCATTGCCCCATTAGGGCAAGTGACAGTTTTGTCAACTGCCATCAAGCCATCCCAATTATTGAGCCCTAATGTGTTGTAAATAATGGAAATGTGCTGTTGTGAGGAACAGCAATGAGAGTGTTCCTCTGAAAGCACCATCATAAATTTTGATGCACACTATGCAAGATTTGTACCTTAATCTAACAGCTTCGAAATCATTTTGATGGTAAACGAACTCGTAGTAGGGCGAATCATCCCGATAGCAAAGCAGCCCCCCAGCAGTGCAGGTTTGAGAGATGGTGCCCCGACAAATCTCGCGAGAATCACGACTTGCTTTATGGCACAACGGCACATACATCAACAACATATGAAGCAGCCTCAATGGAAGACACTAGCACGCATGGCAGAGCCGACGAAGAAAACGAAGAAAGCGCAGTCGGAAGAGTGCAGAGACGGCTCTGCGTGAGTGGTATTTACGACAGTAACGTTAAATACAAGTACTCCACAGCGACTCTAGGGGTCGCTGTTTGAGAAAAACGGAAACTGCATAGTGTGCCTTTAAAATTCTGGGCCGAAAACGAAAAGTCAGGATGCACTCGACCAAAAACCGAAAATAAATAATCAATTAATAATCAATAAAAAAAAAAAAAAAAAAAAAAAAACTGATTGCACATTTAAACATTTAACATTTAAATTGCATTTAAAGCAGTTTTTATATAAACTTTTTAATAACAGAATTGTTTCTACTCCAGTTTGTTGACAATAATTTAAATTTAAATGACAATAAGCTGTAATAGCTTGTTTTCATGACAGATTTATTCAAACATATACTAAATAATAAAGACATCACTAGCAGGTTAAGTCAAAATATAATGAATATGTAATACAGTGCATAGCCTATATTTAACAAAATGCTCATCTATTTATTAAAAATATATATATATATCAGCTATCTAATGAGTTTATGGACATTAAATGTCTTTCTTGAGGTAAATGTAATGTTAAGTGACATATAGCCTACAAGCTGGTTTATTTACGTCTTTCACTGGTTGAAACACTAATTGAGCGATTACATGAGATGGGATTTATTTTGGTAAGTTGTAATGCTTTTCCACGTTGTGTGCACAAAATAGACGCTTAGCACAGTTAAAACATTCCATCGAAGAAGAGCTAATTTAATGTCTGTTTCGGTCACTGACTTCGGCCATCCAAAACCATTTTCGGTAGCTGAAATTTTGGCCAGTGCCCAGCTCAAAGGATTTTTTCTACAGTGGTAAAAATTTGTACTTACCCTGCCAAAATGTTCACTGCCCCACCCAAAAAATTTAAAAGTAGCATAGTAAGATTACATTTATTTGAATTGTCCAGTCAAATAAATGTCAAGACAATTTCCAGTCAAGACTTAGAGAAACTTGTGCATGCTTTCATCACCAGCTGGGTGGATTATTGTAATGGACTCCTCACTGGCCTTCCATAAGACCATAAGACGCTGCTGCCAGGATTCTGAGCAGAACCAGAAAATATGAACATATCACATCAGTCCTCAGGTCTTTACACTGGGATTGATTTTAAAGCATTATTACTGGTAAATCATTCAATGGCCTAGAACCTCAATACATTGCAGATATGCTCACTGAATATAAACCCAACAGATCACTCAGATCATTAGGATCACATTAAATACCAAGGGTTCACTCTAAGCATGGTGAGTCCGCTTTTAGCTATTATGACAGCCGCAGCTGGAACCAGCTTCCAGAAGAGATCAGATGTGCTCCTACAGTAGTCACGTTCAAATCCAGACTCAAAACACATCTGTTTAGCTGTGCATTTACTGAATGAGCACTGTGCCGCTATTCGTCCGACTATTTGTACTGTATTTTATTTAATTTTTTATTCTAAACTGTTTTAATTATTCTTGTTTCTTTTGATTATTTAAATTTCTTCTCTGTAAAGCACTTTGAATTACCATTGTGTATGAAATGTGCTATATAAATAAACTTGCCTTGCCTTGAATTAATTCGAATAAAGTAACGTGAGAGAGAGAGCGTCTGTTCAGCATCTCTATGTAATAGTGAAGCTGTGAGTTTAATTACAAAAACAGGTAAATCATCACCTCATTTCTGCAAATAGGCTTACAATGTTGCTTTATGTAGCGAAGCGGTTTTAATTTTACAATTCATGGGGCAGATGTTGAAAATAAGTTTCTATGTTCCTGAATGTTTCTCTGTGTGCAGTCTCTTACCAATATTAATGTTTCCACCTCAATAGTGCAAGTGCATACAAGCATGTTTGCTTTATAATACAACATTAAAAAGCTATCTTTGTAGGTTGAATTGAAAGGGTAATTGGATATACATGCTTAGACGTAGGTCAGACGTCCAGATATCGGATATGTATCTGATTAAAAACCACATTTGGAAGAGGCTCAGAACGGATGTAAAAAAAAAAAAAAAAAAAAACGGATCTGATGCAAATTATTATTTTTTTTGTACCAGTGTAAACGTAGCCTGAATGGTACACCCCCCCCCCCCCCCCCATGTGCAAATGATCAACTTTTGTGATGTTGTGAGCTCTGGCAAATGACAATTCCATCAACTGTCCAGGGCTGGGTCTCCCGATAACATTGTTTTTTTGTGCGCTACGAAGACGTGTTCCCCAAACGATACGATTAGGAGGTTGGACCTTAAGGTATACCTTCTTACGTGCAACGTTACCGGGTGCTGTCCATGGCGGTGGTGCTGAATTGTTTGATATCGATGGCTCGAGATTCAATAATTCACTCTATGCAGGGGCTGCGTCACTGCATTATGTGAGAAAGCTAACCCTAACCCTAATTTATGGGATCTTATAAAAATAATCCAAATTGCAAACTAAATCCAACTCTGGATATTTTATATCATTTCGAAACAAGTGTGTGTACCCGCAACCTCATGCCCAAACATATCATGCCTCAACCCGCTACACTAGTGGTTTTCAACTGGGGCTTTCAGAGAACAATGGTTGGAAGCAAGATTTTTGAAAGTGGGGTGTTCAGGTGTTAATGGTTCACGAGTTTAAATATATAATGCAAATTTTTGTTCATTTACTTTTATTCATTTTAAGCATTTAGTAATTTATTTGTAATAAACACTTTAAGTGGGCTATTTAAAAAGTGTTAGGACTATGTACATGTTAAATTATGTTGTAAAACATATGCGCAGAGTGTGATGTCATATTGTGTGTGCGCGTCTATGGTGCGCGTGAAAGAATACGTCAGCAGCGCTCCAAAAAAAAAAAAAAAAACATTCGTTTTTTGTGTTCATTTCTATTGCATTATGACTGAAACTGAAAGCAGTATCAATAATGTCAAAAATATGATGTGCAGTCAAGTTCCGGTTTGTGTATATGCTGTTTAAATGAGTGTTCTCACCGATACGCTTGTTGTGATTCACGGAGTTTTGACGAGTTGTATTTTGAGGACTTGATATTATTTCTTATTCAAAAGTTTAGAATGCCTAACATTCTAAAATCTTCCAGTTTAAAGGGGTGGTTCAGAATTGTGGACATCGGACCTCATTTACAAGTAGCCTGTGTGTTATTTCTCAGTGGAGACAGTTTTTAAAAAATTTCACCCAGTCCTCCCAGTTGCATAGTTCGCTGGTGCTAGGCTATCTGCTAGCCTGCCATTAAAAACAGTTTTACCCACTCCACAGTACACCAAAAGCAAATAAATTATAACGCCAGACTACCGATGTAAATGTCTGTTGAGAGAATAATGTTAAAAATCAAACTACACTTTCGTCGCATTGCAATAGTTATACTTTGTTCCCTGTATTTATTAGCACAGTCAGAGAATGTCTAATATGGCGAGAAGTTTCACTCTCACTACACTTCCGGCTTCTGAACTGGTTGCAGTTCCACTCTGATTCCATATGAGGGCGCTCACAGGACGAGTGCAGAATGAATGGAGGTCAATGGCGGTATACCCCTCAAAATCCACTTTTCTCAGGATATAATTTTTTGTCTAGTAATTTGAATGTTGTATTCGAAAGGAGATGCAAAGAAATTACACATTGCTGGGTGTTAGATTTTTTAGAGTCACTTATTTGCTTTAAAAAAGTCTTTCAAAATGTCAATGACGTCAGAATGCTGACGTCATTAGCAGAATGCTAGCGTGTTATGGGCAACAACAACTCAACCTGTAAGAAATCAAAACGACAAAAGTACTCGTTCATTCAACTTTCGACCTAAAACCCATGTTGAACTTGCAAAATCTACAATCACATCTGAGATTTCTCAACGGCAATCGGGTGAAAGAGACAAATTTAGCCGTCTAGCCCCATTGACTCCCATTCATTTTGCACTCATGGCGAGCGCCCCCAGTGGAACTCTGGTGGTACTACAATCAAAATTCGGTACAATAGGGCTTAATAGGGAGTGGACAGGCTCTCCGTAGACGGGCTCTGGCACAGTCTACAACAGCGGCGAAGTGATATTAAGTTAACGTTACCTAGGCAACCGAGAGAGCCGGTCCACATGACAATCACGCACGCAAGTGTATTTACCTGCCGCTGACACTCATCACTACAGCAGAAGCAGAGTATATTTCACGAAGAAATCAACAAGACATAGGACTATGGCCACGTTTGAAAGCCATGGCAATGTTTTGGACTTTGGAGACGATGCAGGCGAGGAATGTGTGTTATTCAACGAACCGTAACTTAAGTTACATGTATGAGCCGGAATACACAGACGAATATCATCATCGATCGGCTGCGAACAGGGTAACATTAGGTTGACAGTCGGTCACTAATTTTGTCCATTCCTTGCGATTGCTGGCAACTTCTCGTAGTTCGCTTAACTAACGTTAATAACTAATAACAGACGAATTACTAATCGAGATGGATGCTAAAAGGGCAGAAAGAGATAGAATGTCGGTCTGTAGAGACAACAGCAGCTGGAGATGCCGTAGAGAACCGGGACAGAACATCGGGAGACTGGCTAGCTAGACGTCCCGACTGTAACGTTAGTGCGCTTCTGTTCTGTGTTTACTTTTCGGCGCAGTACTACTAACCGGAGCAAAGTAAAATTCCGCAGCTGCTGAGAAACTAGTTCCTGTAAAATGTAATGCGATCATTGAGATGCAAGAGTAGTTTGATTTCTAACATTATTCTCTCAACAGACATTTACATCGATAGTCTGGCGTTATAATTTATTTGCTTTTGGTGTACTGTGGAGTGGGTAAAACTGTTTTTAATGGCAGGCTAGCCTAGCACCGGCGAACTATGCAACTGGGAGGACTGGGTGAAAATTTTTGAAAACTGTCTCCACTGATAAATAAGACACAGGCTAACTTGTAAATGAGGTCCGATATCCAAAATTCTGAACCACCCCTTTAATGCGACATGTAGACTAAGCTATGTATCGTTACTTTTGCAACAACTCTGTTATTTTTCCAGTCATAGACCAGCGCTCAAGCACTGACTAGAATCCAGCGCTGACAAGAATCAGCATTCACGTCCTCAAAAATGTGTTTTGCGCTGACAACAATCCGGTGGTGCCTAGAATCCAGCGCATTATTGCATTATTGTTAACTCGCAAGACAGTAAGGAGAAAATGACAATTTGATGAATAATTTAAATATATTCTACATATATTTCTAAATATCACATTTTGGTAATGTATTCATTCCGCCATCACATCTGAGCGCGAAACGCTGCTTGGGAAATTTCAAGATATTGATACTTAATAATACAATAATAATTTAATTGTTCATATGTGTTTATTCTTGTTAGAAGATATATTTTTTTTTTACTGATTATGAACACAAATTAATCACGACAAACCAAATTAATTGTAATTGTAAATGCCCCTGAACCCCCCTGAACCCCCCTAGAAGACCCGAGGTCCACCCACCACAGATTTACCAAAAATCCTGTGAGAAACACTGGTATTGCTATGCCAATGCAGTTTATAGCTTGCTTTTTGGATTAATCGCTGTGGAGTATAGTTTAATTGTATTAATAAATGACAATTTTGCACTTATTTCAACTGTTAACTCTCACTCGTTCCTGCTCGCTCATTAGTTTGGGGGTGGGGGGCATTCAGGGACCTGGATATTGGATAGGGGGCGCTGGCCCAAAAAAGGTTGACAACCACTGCCTACACTAACTGGCAGTATGCCTTCACTCGCCTTTGAAAAGGTCATTTATATGATCAGAAATTATATTTGCCATAGTGTCAACTATGTGCTTTTAGCACAACTATTCGCTGTATCGCTGCCATACTTTGACCAAACTCCCCACCACAATCATTCCCTTTAAATGGACTCCTGAGCCTTACTGCCCGGTTTGCCAGTTGATGTACCTTTGGATAGTATAATTAAAAAGCTAACAACCATTAGTGTAATGATAATTTTATTCTTTTCATGAAAACACTTTAATTAGCCTAACTGAACACTGGGTGTATTAAAACTTCAGAATTATATCTGTATAGACTGTCAACAGTGATAAGGTATAGCTAAGAATGGTCCAGACCAACCTTACAAACATAGGACTTACAGAAGGTATAATTTACTAAGAACATTTCAGGAAACACGTATTAACGTTAAGGTACAGCTTAAGGTATAATTTAAGAATGACATAGCGTTAAGAAGGTTTCGAGAAATCCAGCCCTGAGCATCTTTCACTTTTGCCCCAGACCATCAGGCATTCCTTATTGTCGTGCCCTGTTCGGTGCATCTCTAAATGTGAAATTGAGAGGAAAAGAAACTTCAAGAAAGCTGTAGTTTAAGATGGAGCAGAAATCTTATGCTGTCTGTTTTCAGTTCTTTTCTGTTTTCCTAGATTTTGGTTTCAAGAATTTAATCTGATTTCTGGAGACTTTAGTTGTATTGTTCTGTGAATTGATTCAGTAGTGCTTAAGCTCTCAGACATATAGCCTACTATTAAAAATGAGCGTTTGGTTTTCCTTTCTCTGTTTATAAAAACTTGCCTTTATTGTGCTTTGTACCCCTGACAGGCTGTCAGAGGCAAATTGTCTGTTCTTCTGTGTGTGGCCTCTGTGGTAGCTGTCAGTATAACCTTCAGCATGAAAGGGAGAATCATTTGGGAATGATACTGCCTCCATGTCCTGGACCTGTGTCATAGTGTCTTATCTTATTTCACTTTGATAAATTTAATCAGAAAAGAGCTGACATTGATGATATGACAGCTTAGACAGAGCTTTTGTTCCTCTGTACGACAATCCTGGCTTATTTAACCTCAATTCTGCTATCTACCCAACTTCTTAAACATCACATGGTAAGGCATGAACACAACATAGGGCTCTTTACCAACTTTAAAGGTACAGTATTCAGTGATTTAGGTTTGGTCTCCATTTGGTTGCAGTAAGAGAATTGTTTACCCAAAATAGTATCTTCTCTCATAATTTATTCACCATCATGTTATTCTAAACAGTTTTGTTCATTTGTGAAACACAGCACGAGATGTTTAGCAGAATTTTGCACTATATGGCATGTTTAATGTAATTTTACTTAACCTTTTCTTCAATATTGAATGTATGTTTAAATAAATCCATCTTATGACAGCCACCATTTAAATGTTAACATAAAAAAAACAAAACAAAAAACGAGTAGAAAAATAATTGTCAAAAACAGTGCTTTTCAGTTTTTTTTCAAGTAGCAGCAGTTTTCAGGTACAGAAATTAAAGGGGTCATATGATGCGTTTTCATGTTTTCCTTTTTCTTTAGTGTGTTATGTAGCTGTTTGTGAATGAATAAGATCTCCAAAGTCTCCCACAAAAAGGTTTATATCTAAAAGAGAAGGTAGATCCAGGCCTAGCTAAAATGCCTCGAACAAATTCTCCCTCACCGACCTACATCACTAGGAGGAAATATTTGCATAATGCACACGTAAAGAATGCACCAAATCCACACGTAAAGAAAGAAGGCGTGGCTTCAGTTATTGTCGTAGTGTTGTTGTCATCATCTCGCTGTCGAGACGCTGTGTGTTTCTATGCGAAAGCAAAAGCATTTCATTTGATCCTCCGAAAGTGCACGCAATTAGGAATCAGTGGTTAAGATTTTAACACTTTTCCAGAAGAGTACAACCCAAATGTTCACACAGGACAGTTTCCTGAACCTGGTAGAGTACAAGACCAGCTGTGCACAAAGGCTATTTCTAAAATATGGGGCAATTACAACTTTGCTTGGGCAATCTGGAGCCTCTGAATCAGCCTGTAAGTATGTTTTATTATTTGTTAAAGTATTTGCTATAGACTGTTCAAATGCAGAGTTTTGTGGAGTGTAGAGTGATGCATATTATTTGTCATTCTTACGATCAAAAGTGCAGGGATGAATTTGTGTTTACAAACATGGTATCCTCTGTTCTCCGCTTATAACGTGTGGTGAAAAAATGTATACATAGATGCACTACATATTATGCTTTCAAACTGGCAGTGTTTGTCACATGTAGCTGAACCGTGTCTTGTGTACTGCAAATACAGACAAGTATCAGGTTTCGATCGATCGGCTTGGTCATCTGCATTTTCAGAATGCAGGCTTGAGGTGTTCGGCCAATCATTGCTGAATGCACTGGGTCAGCTGGCCAATCAGAGCACACTACGCTTTTCGGAAGGAGGGGCTTTGTAGAAATTAATGAGTTTTAGAGAGACTGAAAATTAAAGTATGTTGACATATTCTATTACACCCAATACACAAAATAATGATCTTTGAAAATAGCATCATATGACCTTTAAAGTAGGCCTAATCAAATGTAAAATAACCTGTTCTTCACTGTATCAATTAAATATGGATTAACCCTTACTAAAGTTACAAATGTTTTTCAGTCAAGAGCAGTGATTGAGTTTTTCTTTGTCATTTGTTGTTTGATTAACATTAAAAACACAGACAGCAGCAGGTATATTAGGCTGCTGTCACTTCAAAACCAAATGCATGGATCCAGTATACTGTTACAAATGCATTTTATTTCTCTCAAGACTGGTATTTTGACAGTTTTGTGTGAATTTGTTCGTTGAAGTGCAAGAAGACGTGAAAGAGAACTCAATTAAATATTTGCATGCTTCTTGAGGCGCAGCTATCTGGGCGTGCACTTTGGATGTGCGCACACAAAACTTCTCACAGCACGCGAGTACCAAATTGAGATCTCTTCTTGCACTTCAATATTTACAGTGGCAAGGTACAAATGAAAAACTTTTGTGATGATGCAGCACTGGCCCGACATATCCTTCAACTGTCCAGAGCGTCCTTATTTTCAAGCCCTGATTTATTATGCAGAACTAATGTGTGGCTTTAGACAACTTATACTGTAAAGTTGTATGGACTACTTTTAGCTCACTTTAATTGTGCTTTTTTCTATTTGGAGCTTGACCAATCTAGTCCTAATGCACTTTTTGGAATATTCTTTAAAAATGTATCTTATGTTTTCCGTAGATGAAGAAAAAACTTGTTTGGAATGACATAAGGGTGCAATACTCAATAATTGTTTTTGAGAAATATTCCTTTTTATAACCTATAGATCGGCCACTCAGGGAGTCATGTTGTACGTGACAGCCCAGCTTTCTAAATTTAGCAGATAGTGCACACCCCCCAGTCGCGCATATCCTTAGCAGTGCTAAGCTGCTCTTTAGTTGTAGTTTGAGAACGCCTCTTGATGACCTGGTCTGGTCAGTGTAGTGCACTGGCAAGGGGAGCTGCAGGTTGCAGGAAGGTCAAAGGTTAAGTTTTTCCCCTCCCCGGCCTGCCAGAAGCCCTTGTAAGCACAAGTGTAATGCTCACAGCCTCCATGGGTCTGGATATGAGCCAGGACAGCATACTATTTTTTTTTTTTTTTTGTATACCTCCCCTGTTCTGCCCGACGGGTTGTACGGTAACCACATCCCTCGCAACTCTTCATCTTAAGTGTTGCTTGACCTAAGCTTGGTCATGCAACTTGGGACTTTTCAGGCAGCTTTTGTGTATGCGCACTCACCTACAGGAATGAGTAAAATAATGTGCAATACCCACAATCGAGTGCTGAAATTCAGGCCCTGTAACACCAACACAATTCAACCTGAGTGAATGAAACAAGTGAGTGACAGGAGGTGGGAATGTAAACTCACTGGCCCTCATTTATCATTTTTGCGTAGAAACGGGCGTATATGTTGGCGTAAGATTATGCTTACACTCCTCTCACCGCCTGATTTATGAAGCTGTGCGTACCTTTGAAATCCAGGTGTACGCATTACCTGCCCTTGATAAATGCCGCGGCTGAAAACGATAGTCATTAGAATAACACGCCCCTTATATATTCAAGTCTCTGCTTTCCCCACGCCCTCATTTTACGCCATGGACACACGGAAGACGGCAAAGAAGAGAAACTTCTCCGACGTGGAGATCGAGATCATCACCAGGGAAGTGGAAAGAAACAAAATTGTTTTATTTGGGAGTTTAAAGAGTGGGATTAAAGGCGCCCACAAAAACAAAATATGGACCCAAATTACGAGTTCTGTTAATAGTGTGGGGGTTGAGAAGCGCACTCCAGCAGAGGTAAGAATGTTTTATTGCTTAAAATAGACCAATAGTGATCAAGTTAAGCATGAGTTTTCTTCAATGCATTATTTTACAGCAAGTGTTTTGAAACAATTAGCATTTAATTTCGTATCACGTCACATGTATTGGGGTGTACAATAGTGATGATGATGTGATGTGGAGTACCATTCATTCACATTAATAATTGCATGACAATTTGTAATATTCTTCTTCTTATTATTATGATTTTTATTATTAATGACGCTTATTGTTATTTAGAAGAAGAATGTCGTTATTATTATTATTTGTATTATTATTATTATTATTATTATTATTTAAAAGAAGAAGAATGTCATTTTCATTATTTTGTCAGTCTGAATTATTTTTTGGTCATTGAAAGCCTTTCATTACTGAACCCAGTCTGTGCGCACCTGCCGGGCCTAACCCTGAAACGTCAGGTAAAGCGCACAGGCTCGCAACTAAAGGAATACATATGCCTACAAATCAAATGCTTTGGTAAAGTCACACAAATTAAACATTGAAGTCCATGTTGCACAAAAATAAACACTGAAGTTTATAATTACTATGTTGTTGTTTTTTTACAGTTTGTCAGTGCGGTTTGTGGTGTTAGGAATTGTTTTTCTGCGCATTTCCGCACCAACTCAAAACGTGCGTACATCTCCACCTCCTGAGCTGGCGTAGGATTTGAGCGTGCTGTACGCCAACGTCCATATTGATAAATCTCAAAGTCACCGTGGTTTTGGGTGTACGCCAGGTGTACGCTGGAAATTTGGTGTACGCACTTTTGATAAATGAGGGCCACTGTGAGAGAGAAGAACAAAAGTGTAGCTGGTATTGGTGTATTGAGAATTGGAACTGTTTAAGATATTTCAGTATCAATACTTGTCGAAAAATATATATTTTTGACAACACAAGGTAAAAGCTGAACTTTTTGGCAAAAATGCACAATGCTTTGTTAGAGAGAAAAGACCACTGCGCACCAACATCAACAGCATCATTATTTTTTTTATTATTTTTTTTTTTTGCTGTTTTGCTGCATCAGGGCTCGGACACTTTATAATCATTGACGGAAAAATTAATTCAAATGTGTATCAAGACAAATCAGGACAGCAGTTCATGATTTCAAGCTTTAGAGAGGTTGGGTGTGGCAAATGACCCAAAGCACAATTAAAGAGTGGTTGAAAAAGTCCTGCCCTTAAGCCAGTTCAGATGCTGTGGCATAACCTAGAGAAGGCTGTGCTATCATGAGAGCCCCAAAATATTGATAAACTGCACCAGATTTGTGGGGAAGGATGGTCAAAATTTGTCAAAAGTTTTATGAGGGGCTACAGAAAATGTTTAGTGTAGGTTTTGCTGCTGAAGAAGGATATACAACTTAAGGCATTGTTTACGTTGTCCATCCTGCACTGTGATTTATTCAGTAAAAATTTGAAAATTACAACTGTTTGTGCATTATTAGTTAAACCTTTAGAACCTGTATCTAAAATGGGTTGTTTTCACAAAATGTTTTTTTTACTGTAATATTATAACCCAGTGTGCCTAATTGAAGTACAAGGTGTCATTTTTTTGTGTAGTGAGTTTGTAAATTGAAGTTCTAAACAGACGGGAATAAGTGGGAATAAATTCTACTTGATTTTGTTTAGAAAAAAAAACAAGAAATCTCATGAATGAAATAATCTTACACTTCAATCTTGAAAAATGAACTTTAATACAATTATATAATTATAATTATATATATATATATATATATACAAAAAAAATTTATTATTTTTTTTTTGACACTTGGTTGCACAGTTTTCACTCAGGAGCCTTTTTTTTTTTTTTTTTTTTTTTTTTTTTTCATGTGTTTTTAAAATCCAGTCACTCAAATGTTGTGCTCTCTGAAGCATTTCCTATCTAATTGCAAGCATAGGCCCACATCACACTCCTTCCACTTCCATGGGGTGCTTATTTTGCACCAACAGCAGGCCTACAATGACGCCGACCCATACTTGCCCTCTGCGATAGGTCAACAGGCAGATGATCGCATCTTCTCTTTGGGGCTGCCATCCAGGGGAACGCCTGTAAGCTGAGCAGCCAGCAGCTCCTGAAAGTTTTGTCGTGTCCATGGGCTTGTCATGGAGGATGGCACACAGCTCTTTGTGTTAAATGAAGCTGTTGGTCACTGTAGTGCTGGAAAATGGTCATGTACCACTTCTGTTTTGTTTGGTAGAGGGTGCACCAGCTCTTACTTCTCGATAAGTCCCATTTGGTGCAGGTGTTGAAAGAGGAGAGGGCTTGTGTAGAAAAAGTGTTGTGAGGTTTCCGCGTGCGGCCGTCATAGGCAGCCGTGCACGAGCGCAAACCACCCCTGTCGGTGATTGGTTGGAACACTATTTATTTTGGTTTTGAGTGGTTGGTGAAACCAACAATTTTTGTGTGGAGATCTCAGAGCCTAGGCTGCCTACAGAGATGTGGTTTTTTGACGGCATGCTTATGGGGCGGGCAGCTAGCGGATCGTTAGGAAAGATTAGATGTATGTGATCATTTATGTTTGGGCCTGAAATCGCTGATACAACCTTTAAATTAAGATTAAGTAATCAAAGCAGAAATCCAGATATTTTCGAAGCGTTTACAAATATATTCTTGCCACTATTATATATGGGCATATAATTATGATTTGTCCTTGTATCCATTTAGTGAAAAACTTGTAATGATGGTTTCTCTGTTTGGGTAAAAAAAAAAAAAAAAAAAACATTCAAGAGCAAACCTTTAAAATTACTAATATCAAATATGTTATTGAATATTTTCAATTTGTCCAACCACATTACAGACAATATATTTTTACATTTAAAGTAAGGTTGAGTAAATAAAATAAATAAAACCTGAAATAAATTTTTATCTGTGCCAAAGAATAGAGTATTAATTGTTCTTGCCATTAATAATAAATTGATCAGAAATAAAGATCATAGTATATTTACATAATTTCTGACTGGGACTGTATTAGCGCAAATTTCTGGAGCAGATGGTTATGTTTTATGAACAGCTGGATGAATCGGCTTTGGAAAATTCCGGCACACAAAGGGTGTGGGATATTTATAAAGCCGTTCAGTGTCCCCCTCCACAAAATGCACCGGGGTAATTTCAACATGGGCCACTGCGATTTCCTATCTTCTAACTCTGGACCTCTGCCAAGAGGTAATGTGAATGGCAATCCCTCAAACGCCTGTGTTCTGATTGGCCAGCAAAAGTAGGGAAGAGATTACCAGCCAATGGGAGGTGTTTGGGCCCGAGGGTAAATCAGGACAGCTGAATAGCAACTAAGCATTAGTCCGGCCATACCATCATGGCTCTCTGCCAGTGCGTTGTTCTCGTATAATGCACTGTAGTCACTTGCAGTCTTCCTGTCTCACTGATTGACAGATTTTCCATTACAAACTGGCAACACAACAGGACACTCTTTCCATTATTTTGGTATATTATTTTGCTGTTTATGGATTCATACCTGACTTGGGACCTTTATGTTTGCATTGTCAATGGAATGAGATCTTGTGTGTTGTTGGGTGGAAAATGTGTTTAGATTTGGGGTGTGATATATTGTGCAATTTTACATTTGGAAAGATAAGAATCATCTGTCCATTAGTCATGAGTGCAGTAGTGAGGTCAAAATACTGGAACTGACAAAATGTAGATGGTCCCCTGTAGCACAATCAATTTGCCAAATGCAGTCAGAGTTTGAAGTTATTTTGTATCGGATTTGTATCATTGTAGTATGGAACTGAACTAGACTCACCGTAGAGACTGGTGTCCTCAGGTTGGCCTTGGATGTTATCATTGCTTTGATTGTTCTCAGTCTCAGAAACCATTACCAGCTTTCAGATACAGTAAATAAAGGCTTGATTAATAATAAGCCCTACCTCCACTTCCTAATTTAGATGATTTTTCTCTGGATGAATGAGTAAAAAAGCTGGATTTGGGAATCATAGTTCTTTCACTGTCCTATTCTTGCAGGTGCTATACTCCATAAGTGTGTCTTTGCTTTCATTTTGCTTTCATTTTGAGCTCTTGCATGGTCTCCTGGCTTGGATGGTAGTTTGATTAGTAACCAATCACCTGTGTTTCTTCTAGCTGAGAGAAGCTGAACATCACAAGGAGAGAACCATTTGATGGAAGAAAAGAAAAAGCAAGAAGTAGAGACGAAGAACACTGCAGAAAAAACGGTCAGTTTATTTTAATTCTGTTAAAAGAAAAGAAAGAAAAAATGGAGGGAAAAAAACTTCTCACTGTCTAGCCAAAAATGCAGATTATTATTTTTATAAGGACAATATCTGATGGATGTCTGACATAAACATTGTCTATTATTTTGCTTGAATTAAACATAAACCACCTGTCATTTTTAAATGCCACAAGTGAATTTAGCAATGATATTATATTAAACATAATGTACAAAATGAAATTATATGACTGTCACGTGTGGTTGCATAGAACGCACGACGCAGGGGAATATCAGAGAAATCTTTTATTAACACTTAAACTAAGACTACTCAGGAGATCGCAGAGAAACATTGGAGACAACAACCACTACACATAAACGAGACCGAACAAAGAACCGAGGGAACAAAGGGCTTAAATACACAGGGAGAGATAATTAACTACAGCAGAAACAGGTGCGGGATTAATTAACAACCAAGGAGATTAATGAGAGAACAGAACTCAGGCAAAGCAGAATAGGGAAGAGATTGAAAACTTAGGGTTTGTTTACTCGACAACGATGTACTAAAAACAGACAACAACGTTGTCAAAACGATCCCCGTTAACACTGATCTGTGAAAATGGCTGTATTATGCATGCCAGGCCAGTAGATGTCACTTTGTCAAGAAACACCCCGCAAAAACGTAATACGCATGCGTAAACATGTAACAAGCATGTGCATGATGTCACTGTTTTCACAAATTCACGTTTTTGTAGTTTAAATGGAAACGGTAAAGGCATCATTTTCAAAACCTTGCACTTTAAAACCCATTTCTAAAACCTTTCACTTTAAAACATGTTTTCAAAAGCTTGCATTTTCAGGTCCCCAAAACTGCGTTGTTGTGTAAATGAACAGCCAAAATGCATAACGCTTTCATAAAGCGTTGTGGTAACACTTTCGTTTAGGGTCCAATTCTTACTATTAACTAGTTTCTTATTAGCATGCATATTTCTAGGATATTGGCTGTTTATTAGTTCTTCTAAAGCACATATTAATGTTTTATGCTGCATGACCATATTCTACATCCCTTAATCTAACCCTATAACTAAACAGCTACCTTACAAACTATTAATAAGCAGTAATTAGGAGTTTGTTGTTAATGGTTAGTTAATAGTAATTGGACCCTAATCTAAAGTGTAAACAAAGTTTTCAGTTGAAAACGGTATTGTGTAAACATACCTTAAACCAAAACACAACGTACACGTTACAATTACATTTAACATACAACAGTTAATTATTTGCATAATTATTTGTTAATTTAGAATGGTGGCATGTATAAGTACACAATTATCAAGTACCGACTTCTGATTAAAAAACCTGAAAATCTGTTAACCGATACACTACAGATATATTGTGCATTCCTACAGATTTTAAAATCAGTTACAGCAGATTACATTTTTGGTTTTTCATCTCTCAATGTTTTTTTGTTTTTTTCATATCAAGATTCTGTAATCAGTGTCTGAATCAGTAGTTAGATGCTCTGGGATTCAGCAAATGCACATTAAATACTTCAGCATCTTCATTCAGAACCTTTCAGATGAGTGTTCTGGAGTTGGTGTTCTGTACTTAAAAGGGCAGAAAGAAAAGAACAGTCTTTATAACAGTTCTGGAATGGCACCAGGGAATGTAAACTAGCACTCTGGCCTTGGTTCCTTCTCTTACTCCTCTTCCCCTCAGCCTCCTCTCTGACAGAGGGCTGTTTGTAGTCTGTTTCCACTCGATTAGCAGGCCACTGTTTGTGCCAATATGATTCGCTCCAGGCTCCTTCTGGGCCTCTTGTCAAGATTATGAGGTAGTATGAGGCGGGTTTTAAGACTGGAAGTTGAGTTTTGTTTTTGGTTTGTGCTTGTTAAGTCATTCTGTTATTCTGGGCTAGGTAAAACTTTGAACCTCCCTCAAGACTGAACTAGAGATCACTCTACTCAAAGAGGTGAAGTCTCAGAACGTTTGATTATTGATGTATTTTAGCAAGGTATGAGGTGTTATATCTCTATACCAATTTTGATACCACAAATATGCTGTTGAATGGGTTATACAAAAAGCTACATAAAAATATACATATTAAATGTAAATGTTGCATGTAGCCTTCAAGTATTTTTTCTAGTATTTATTATTTTTGACTAGGGTTTGGAATCGAAAGCCAATTCTTATTCAGAACTGATTCCAATTTTTAACATGACCTGTCAGTCAGACAGCACTTAGATAGCAAATCGAGTCTGGGTTCAGTATTACGGATACGCCAGAATGTCTGGTAGTGCTAATTTTGTTTTAATTTAGTGTCAGTTTTATTGCCAAAGCACCAGTACATTTGATGTCCCATACAAACTTTATAGTATTGATCGTGTTAAATAAAGGATGTTTGTAGTATTGTAATAACAAACACTCAAACAACAAAACAGGAAAACTCTCCAGATTTGCATAGTGATCATGTCCATATTTTTGAGCTTGACAATAATGTGGTGCTTTAAATAATGCATCCTTTTTAGTCCATCCTTTTAATCATTTATAACTTTAGTGATACTTTGCTGATATTTATGTATCCTTTCATGCATAAACGTTTTTGGACGACAAAGAAAATATGTACAAGACCTTAATTAATTACACTATTGGAATATATAATTTGTTACTACTGCAAATGTCAGGTCAGCCTGCTACAAAATTATGGCATGAATATTCATTATACTATGCAAATACAACTACTACACTGAACAAGCACAGAGAAATATATCATGGCTTTTGCTGAAAATGCTTTTCTTTCTTTCATTTACAGGTTACTGAACAGAAAACCAAAGGTAAGTACATATTTTAAGTCCTTTTAGTCTTTGAAAATAAAATGTAATAATTCAACAGAATAGTAATGTAATTCAGCTAATATTTAATGCGACTCGTGTGTAGTAAGGTCAGCAAATATGGAGATCTTCCTCATTAGTCTGAAGATAGCTTTTGTCGCTCTGATTTCATGCCTGTGCTGGCTAATGCTTGGTGACACATGCATTATTTCATTAGCATATGTTCACTGGGGTGTGAGGAAACCCAGACGGGTAATACCGGGATGGGAGATATTCCTCAGCATCAACGGCTTGCAGAATTTAATTTATGGACTGGTTATTAGTTTGTTTGTTTTGTGCAGTCTTTCTTGTTTTTTAATTGTTTCTTGCTTAGTGCCAACTTCAGGTGTGGTTGCATTAGTAATATTTTTGCAGGCAAAATGGTCCATTGTCTTCAATTGACCGCATCTTTACTTTGATAGTCCCAAGGTTCTTAGGTGGTATTGGATGGCAATCTATGGCATTGGATGGTAATGCTGTCTTGACAACATTAGAAGTATATTAACCACATAAAACTGTTTTGTGACTATTGCTGTTGTAAATATAGGTGCACTCCAGATGTAACCGATGATGGACATTCGTGAAGTGTTACTCATTGTGTCTATGGATGGATAAACATCATCTCTTTGTGGTGTTTGAATGTTTCGTGTGTTCCCATTTACAGATTTGGGATATTTGGTGTGCCTTTCACAGTGCTGGTATGAAAATTGAGCCTTGTCTGCATTGTTCTCCTCTCTCCTGAAACATTGATCTGTTTGCTTCATGCATATTTACATGAATGTTGAAGATGCTTAATTAACTCTGTTAGAGATGGGTTAACAGACTAAAAATAAATATAAATTGTCATCAATTTAATGGTTGCTATTGTTTTACATGTTGAGGAGGTGAAGGAAGATTCGCTTGAGATCAGGATATTGAGATGAGAAACAGAAGCCACCTTTAACTCTCCTCAATGACATCTGTTGGCACCAGTTGGCATGTTTGAGCTATGCCTGTGCTTTTAAACATTCAGACCGATTTAAAAAGGTGCATCTCCTCATAACATGGAAATTAATTTACTGTGTAATTAAAAGTGGCTTTTTGCAAAGGTCACCAATTTCTTAGTGTATCACAGCAAGGCCAAAATATTACAGAGTTCAGACTGAGGCATTTTCTGCCCCAATTATGCCCAGCTGGGGTGGAAATGTCCTGCAGCCAGTTGACTTTTTAATGGCTAATGGCAAAATTACCGAAGTTCATAGTGATTTCTCTTAGTAGCAAAACAGTGAATATTACAGTGTCACAAATGATAGCAGCATCAATTCTCTGCCTGATAAACTGTAATTCTTGATGCAATTAATTTACAATTTCACATCCAGTTAAGTGCATCAACACTCAACCATAAGGCTGATTTTTATGAATTGCGATCTACAGTAATTAGCGGCTAATTTGCCTAAGCAGAAAGGAAGGACGGTCTTCAAATGTGACATTCATAAATACTCATTAATCATGAAAGTTTAGACTATAATGCTGATTTATTCTGCAGCGCATTAATCCGTTTAGAGGACTTTATTTATCATATTTAATTGTACTGTTGTGCATATCAACATTGCAACTGGTAATGAATGAATTCAAACTCCTGATCCAGAAATGACTATATGATTATGCAAATTAACAAAAGCCATGCTCAATTGCATCACCCTCAAGAGTCCATGTCAGCTTAATTATTATATATTTAAAAGATAAAAATATATAGTGATATAAAATAAATATGTATTATAAATATGTGAAAAATGTACATTAAAAGGAAAGTGTCAGAAATGCTCTTTTAGTTTTAGAGCAGTGGCATTTAAATGGCGTTCCATGGTTCCATCCGGACCGCGGGACATAATTGCACCATTTTACCGTTTCTACAGTTTAAAGTGAGCAACAAGTCAAAACAACGGAGCGGTTGACACCAAAGGTGCTCGGGGCCATCATGGTAATGATATTTCATGCTACATTCTCTAATATTTTTATCTAGAGCCAAACTTGCTTCATTCATGCCCTTTTCGCTCCATGCACGATGCTTCTCTCTCCTGCTAAAGACGTAAAGCGCCACATTAAGAGTTGCAGATGATGCAGTTATTTTAATAACAGTAGCAGGAACACGGTAAGCAGAAAAATTGATACTTTTGCTAAACACTGCAGAAAATGAGAGTGCAGCAAATAGGCCTTCAATTATTCTTATCTGTCATTATACAGATGACTCCGATCTATCCGTTTATCTAAACCAGGTTTGTGACAAGTTAACGCATAGCGCCTTTAGATGTTTTGTTTTTTCCCATACATTTAGCATTATTAATCTGCATATTAAGAGCATTTCATTATAAACAATGTTATTATATGATAATTTGGAAAATTAATTAGAGATGTCAAGTGAAGACAAAAAACTTTGAAATTACTAGTTAACTTTGTTTTGTGCTCATGATGAGAGTTTTGATTATTAGATTATGTAATTTTTTTGTTTTTAGTAGTTTATTACTTTGTGCAAAATATAAAAATGGTTTAAGACATCTGGTTTAAGGCGAGACACTACAGGTGAATAGGGTAAAAAAATTAACTAGCAGATATCACCATGAAACTTTCCAAAATGTATTACAAGTTTTCTGTAATTTAATGTTTAAATATGCAAAGCAGGCAATATCTAATCAAATATGCACTAATTTGCATATATTTTAAAAAACGATATCTGAGTATTGGATAAAGCCAGGTTAAAAATTATTTTTTCATTTTGTTCACATATTAGATGAGAAAAAAATTACAGAGGGATTTATGGATATCTACTTTTGTTATCCTGTAAATCAGAAAATACTGTCAATAGCCTTAAAAAAAATATTTTCACCATGTTTTTTGGAATAAAATGTTATATAAATCAGGCTAGGAATAATATATTTACAAATCCCTCTGTAAATGTCTTCATAATATAACTAGGTACAAGTCTGGAAAGTTTGGTGTATATAGGTGCTACTGAAGTGGAGATTTCGGACTTGGAGTATAAGAGAAAAGTCATTTTGAGAAAACGGGCTTTAAAGATTTTTCATCAGCCAATGAGATTGCGCATTCAGCCCTTTTACTTTCACGATTGGTTGCTGATAAAAAGGAAATGACCATATTTGGATCCGACAGGATTGTACATGAGAGAGCTTCCTAACCGTGCATGTGATGACAGGCTGACGGCAGAGATCGTGGAGCAGCATGTTGATTTAGAACGCAAACTTTTGTTGAATTTATGAGAAATCTACAGACGCAAACAGACAAAGTGTAATAAAATAAAGACCTAAATGTGTATTTCGGACTTTTTTTCACCACAAGTCTGAAAGAAGACATGTTATTGAAGACAAATATCCAAAAATCTCAAAATTGACCAGTAAAAAAACCCCGATGTTTTTGCCTGCCGTGTCTCGCCTTAAGACATACTTTTTTTGGATGGTAAATAATGGCGCAAATATCATAGACTGTAAAAAAATATGGACGTAGTGTCCGTGACGTCACCCCTAGGTTTCTGAAGAGCCTTTTTGAAGTCCAAAGTGAACGGAGCCAGCCATCGCCATCTTGACAGCACATCACTCCCGGATAACCGAAATGGGCAAAGAGGCGGGATTAGCTGAGGTGACGTGACGGCTAACAGACAGCAGACAAACGGCTAGTAGTGACAGCAGTGGCAATCCACCTGTCACTCAAGTGGCCACGCCCTTATGAGTTATAAAAAAAAAATTCACTATAGCTATATAGACCAAATCCACTTTTTATACCAGGCTGTAAACATATTTTTTTTCTGCTGTTAAGTTGGGCATATTAACATGGTGGGTAAATGGAATTGACTCTCTTTTGGAGCCTGTCTCTAGCGGCCAGTCAATGAATTGCAGTTTAAGTCACTTCCGTGTTGGATTCAATAGAGAGACCGGAAGGTTGCCGCTTGCCAAATATCAGTAAATCGACTAGTGCAAACCGTAGTAAATCTCCTTGCATGATTCATTTAAATACTCTCCTCCCAAAAGTTTTGCGTCTGAAGGGAAACTCCTACAAATGATCGTGTGCGTTGCGCAGAACGCATGCTCAATGTTCATCTCCATGTGTGTGTTTTACACTCTGCTCACGGCCCAAATGCATGTACCGTTCACGCTCACCAGAAAGGCAAAGTCCGCTAAAAAACGTGCCGACATGAAATTTCTCTGGACTTGTTTCTGTTTGCAATAGCCCTACTGTGCTGTAACATGGTTTGTATAGCCGTGCTTGGCAAGGCTGGCAAAAATGACGTTACCCTCTCGCTCACTGATCTGCTCACACATGCTCTGAAAATAATAGCTTTGTAGGACTACTTTATTTTGATAATAGGTCAACAAATAAATCAGTTAAATCTGATTATGTTACATAGAACTGAATGAAGAATATTGATATTTAATAGGGGTGTAACGATAAACAAAACTGACGGTTCGGTACGTCCCACGGTTTTGACGTCTCGGTTCGGTTCATTTAGGTGGAGTGGGGGGTTTAGAAAGCTAAAATTGCTTTTTTTTTTTTTTTACAGTGCTTTAAATAACAAATTGTGTCCTTGTCTTTAAATTAATTCAATTACAAGTAAACGTTTCGCAAGGATAAAAAAATTTATCTGCTAATTCTGTAAACTATATAGGAGCCCTTACTTGCACATTACTATAACATTAAAGCTTAACAACCGAGCCTAGACTTTTAGCCTAAATTCAGTTGCTATTTATTTTTAGATATAATAATCAACACTCAAGTAAGAAATTGTATGAAACCATGTAAACTGCACATAAGGCAGTTTTTACATTAACATTTTTACTCTAATTTATTATTGAAATATAATAATTTACACAGTTGCTGTCATTTTCATGACAGATGTTTTAAACATACATTAAATAATCAAGATGTCATTAACAGGTTAAGTAAAATATAATATATAGGCTAATATAGTGCATTTATTTAGTGAAAGAGTTCATTTCCTTAGCAAACCAACAAGCTGTGGACACTGAATGACTTGCCTGAGGTAAATAAAGCTATGTGAAAAACTAAGCGTTTTATTGACGTATTTCCGCTGTTGAAACACTGAGCGATTACACGAGTTATGATGCCTTTTAGTAAGTATACTGTATCTTTCAACATACCTTCAGGTGTCCATTCATGTTTATTCTGTAACTGAGGAAGAGAATCGCGTTTACTCACGCTCCGCGCTGCCGCTTTAAATGTGGAGCTAGTACGGTGATCTGTCACGCCACATCAAGAGCGCCAAAATGACATTTAATGTTTGAATTTCGTGATCAAATAGACAGAATTTGAAAGATTACACCTTGCTTATTATCGAATGTAACAAAACACTGAGCTTATTGCGATTACATGTGGTTAATGGTGGTTAGGCAATGCTGTATTCGTTGTGTACACATAAGACATGAGGTCCAATGAGCCGGGAAAGCAGGGGGCGGGGCGGGCGTGTTCGGTACGCCATGAGAGTATCGCGATTCGTATCATGGGTGGTGTATCGCGGTTTTTCGGTTCGGTTCGAATATCGTTACACCCCTAATATTTAATATTATTTTAATATAGGGCTATTTTCTGTCCAATTTTTGTGTTACTTTAAAGAAAAGTGTGGTTATTTTATTTTATTGGCTTCTTTTTTTTCTTTTTTTTTGATTCATTAAATTATTGAATTTAATTAAAAGTTTAATAATAATACAATATATATATATTTAAAGTCATTTTCAGTTTCGGTTTGCTGCCAAATGCATCCAGAATTTCACCCCCAAATTTTTCTTTTGGTGCATCCCTACTTTCAGTAAAGAGTAAAAGAAAGGAACTTCCTCCATTGTGTGTCTTAATGTTGAAGCCTTTGCCTGTTATAACATGTGTTTTGGATCTTTTCATATTTGTTAAAATGACAGATCTAAAGGGAAACGGAATTGGTTCATTACTGTTTTGTCAATATAATAAACATGCAGAGATGCATGCAAGAAAAAATATATATTTTAAATTATTGTCATATTTTAGTTCACAATACTATCTATATTCTTACTGTATGCCAAGAATCAGTGTTTTTAATTTAATTGTTAAGTTAAGCTATTCTAAGAATGTTATTACGCAAGGATCCAATCAAATACAGATGCAAGCGGATCAAGTTAATGCAAGATTGCTATACGCAATATTATATTGTCCCTGATGATTTCCACCCGTAACATATACAGTAATTAAAGTATTTTTTCAGATTTATTGAGGGTTCAGTTTTTTCTCCAGCTGCATTTTAAAAAGAAGTGGTGCCAGATTTGTTCTGGGATTAAGAACCGTAGTACATGTGTGCATACGTATGTACATTTTTAAGTGAGAGAGATGATGTTGTACAAGTAGATATAGAATCACGAAGAACCGAAGATTGACACAGGCAGGAAGAGATGGAATGAGAGAGGCCCCATAGCAAATTGCCTGTCTGAGATTGCCAGTATGAAAAGCTTGTGGTCCCAGTGTCCATCTGCTTCCTGTAATGAATTCACAAGCACTTCGAACAATAGGGACAATAAACGAGCCGAACGGGCTGTGGGGGATGGAGGAGAGAATGGAGAGAGGGAAAGGGTAGAGGAGGAGGGGAAATGTGCGAAGGAGAAGGGCACAGGAGAGAAAGAGGCAGGCAGAGACTGCCTCCTGATTGGCTGGAAGCGTGGTCGATGGATAGGCACGCTGACCAGAATGTAATCATAGATGTGCTTCACCAGCTTTAGGCAGCAGCCAGCAGCTCTGTTTTCAAATGACTCCAGGGGATCTCTGTATTCCATTTACAACTAGAAAACATAAAGAGTTCTTTGCTCAATTAGTGCACGTCTCCTGATCCCACACGATAACTGCAGTTATGCTTGTGGATTTTGTTTTATAAATGTGCAGAGATCTGCACGAGGCAATTTGATCAGGTTTCATTTTTGCCATTGTGTGAAATTCCAGTCCATTTCATTTCTGAAGGCAAATCTGCCGTTCAGGCTGTTATAAATGGCTCATCTCAGCATGAAGCTTTTCTTCTAACTGTGTCTATCTTTAACCCACATCCTTGGGTGAGTTACAGTAACTCTGCCTAGAGCTGCTCAGTGTGTGAGCCTGATGTTAATCCTGTTCTTTTCTCCTGAGCATTGTGTGTAAACTTCTCAAAGAGCCTGCCCCAGATGGCTCTCCTGTGAAGAGTTTACCCAGGAAATCATTCTGAGGCTTAGGCTGACAAAAAGGACTTGAATGTTGTTGGTAGTCTTAGTCACTGCAGCATATAGCTTTTCCAAATGTTTTTGTGCAGTAATCTGATGCACAGCACCACAGAGCAACTCTGGATGTCTTTTATAGTTTTAGACATTCCTTTTTTGCATTTTGCCCAAGCAGCAACCTTCCTGTCTCTCTCTTGAAATCAACACGGAAGTGACTTAAACTGCAATTCATTGACTGGCAGCTAGAGACTGGATGCAAAAGAGAGTCGATCCCATATACCCCCCCATGTTAAAATGCCCAACTTAACAGCAAAAAAAGGTGTTTACAATCTGGCGCAAAAAGTAGTTTTGGTCTGTAGCCTATAGCTAATTTTGCCCTTCATGACAACTGTGAGGGGAGTGAATATTTTTTTATAACTCGTCTGTTTAAATTATATTAAGCCTTAAAGTTCTGCATAATTAAGGGCGTGGCCACTTGAGTGACAGGTGGATTGCCACTGCTGTCAACACTAGCCGTTTGTCTGCTGTCTGTTAGCCGTCACGTCACCTCAGCTAATCCCCTCTTTGCCCATTTTCGTTTATCCGGGAGTGACACGCTACCAAGATGGTGACGGCCGGCTCCGCCCACTTTGGGCTTCAAAAATGCTCTTCAGAAACCTACGAGTGACGTCAGGGACACTACGTCCAATTTTTTTTTTTCACAGTCTATAATTTTGCCACATCTTTAAGGTTCAATGGCCTTTAGTGATTTGTGGTCAGAGGTCAAGAATTACACTTCCTCGCTTCCTCGTCAGCATTCATTGTAAACAGTATTGAGGAGATCATCTGTCTGAAATCCTGAATGTGTGCAATCCAGTGGCAGATGTTTATTTATTTAGTTATTTATTTAGTTTATATGTATATTTCATACAGTATGCAAGTTTTTGTTATTTAGTCTATATATTCAACATCTTCATGGATTTGGTCTCACCCCACTGATCTACATAAATGACTGGATTGCTCATTGCGTTCTAAACTGCCAGTAGGCGGTGAAGCCACCAGAAGTGTTCAAGTTCTTACAATTTTCTTACCGACAGAGGACATCATTGACTTATTGCCAAAACACACTAATTGTTACATTTAATTGATATATAACATTATCTGTAATGTTTATTATCTTTTCATAGAATCTTTTTTAATAGATTTCTTCTTGTACATAAATATGCAGGACATATTAAGAATGAACATATCTAGGATTATTAGCAGAAATTGATTTGAATATACATTAAATATAACATTTAAAAATAATTCCCAACTACTAAATTGCACTATATTATATTAAAAAGGTTAACCATTCATCATCTTGCTCAGAGCGGCAAAATGCTTGGAAATAAAGCTCCATGTCTTTAAAGGGATAGTTCACCCAAAAATGAAAATTCTGTCATCATTTACTCACCCTCAAGTTGTTTCAAACCTGTAAGTTGATGGACCCCATTGACTTCCATAGTAGGAAAAAAATATATACTATGGAAGTCAATGGGGTCCATCAACTGTCTGGTTACAGGCATTTTTCAAAATATCTTCTTTTGTGTTCAGCAGGAAAAAGAAATTCTTACAGGTTTGAAACAACTTGAGGGTGAGTAAATGATGACAGAATTTTCATTTTTGGGTGAACTATCCCTTTAAATCTATACGCAGTCAATGTAATTTTTCTGAATAAGTTGTGAAGCGTGTATATTTCCTGATGTCTTTTTGTTGAACAACTTCTACTTCAGACTGCATGAACCGAGTGATATTTGTATATATTGTTGAACTAAGTATTCATTTAACCAACATTTAAGTCATTATCTTTACTGCTTCGAAATACATGATGTTAACAAAAACACTGTTGAATCATTCACTCTTACTGTACAAATAAAGCAATATTATACTGTTTACATAATTACATAACCAGTGAATAACTGTACATGGCGTATTAAGTTATGCACATGCCTTACAAAGCATGAATTTGTAAAATTTCATAAGAATCACTGTGACATTTGTAATGCTGAGGTGTCTCATCCATCAGCTGATCTGATATTTGCTATTGTAATGAAGATGAAAGTAACGTTTAATAAGCAGGGGAATTTTCCGTCTTTAAACAAATAACCAATCAATGTTTAGGACGTTTGTGTTTTTAGAATGTATAGAGAGACTTGTTAGGAAATGTTTTCTCATTAAAATCAGATGATGATCTATTAATTCAATAGAATGTGAGGGAATTATAGGGAATACCAATATAACAGCGCAATGGCTTCACTTTTTTTGATGTCATGAGAAACTCAGTCATTTATATAAATGAGTGTCTCATCCTAAAATAAAACATACCATAATTAACTCTCCCTCATGTCACTATAAACCTGTACAACTTTCTTTCTTCTGTGGAGCAGTATGTCTTTCCTTTTGGTTGTGATACATGGATGTGCGCTGTGTTATAATGCATTGCTATAGACGACGGTCATTATAAGGAAGGAAATGCCACAGAATAGAATCTTGCTTAAAAAAAGTGCATAGAGCTGCTTGTTTTATTTGTTGATTGTTGATTTTCAAAGATAAGTCTGAGCATCAGTTATTTTTGAACACTTTCATCTCGTTTTAACAAAACCATGAGAATATTGATAATCACGATAATTTTGGTCACTATAATCATGATATGAAATTTTCAAACTGTCCCATCCCTAATGTGTTACCATGGAAACGGTAAAAACTTTTTAATCTCCTTTTTTTGTGATGTTAAAACATAACTGGTAAGACATGTATTTGATTTTTTAGCAATTTTAGAGTCAAAATTATTTTGTAAAATATATATTTTTTGCTTTACAGTAAACTTAAACTTCTTTAACTTTTGTACACTTCCATTTTTTTGAAGTGCTTTTTCTGCAATAATCTCCTGAGTGTCTTCTTTAAAAAAGACCAACCTCAGGCCTTTATTCCAAAGCATTCATGAATTACAACCATTTAATTACAACCATTGATCTATGCTCAAAAAGGGGGAGACAGTTAACAGGTTTATACATTACCACTTATTTTATCACTTCATTTATCTCAATTTAAACTTCGTCTTTATATTTCCTCATCTCTTGCAGTGCCAGACTCCGTTAAACCCAATCCCAGCATCCCTTCAAGTCCCATTCTGACCCTGAACCTGCCTGTACCCTCTGCCTCCACCACCAGCAATGGCAAGCATAACCCTAGTAATGCCCTACAACAGCAGTTACCTCCATTGCAGCAGTCCAGTCCCCGATATGTGCACAAAGAGGTTCCTCCACGCTTCCGACAGCAGGAGCAGAGGCAGCTATTGAAGAGGGGTCAACCTTTACCTACAGCCGCTCTGAACCCAACCTCTGCTTGCACTCAGACCGGGGTCATCTCGCCTCCTGGGACACCCACCAGCAAACGGCACACGGGTGAGAATCATGTTTTGTTTTTGATGGAAAGACTAAGATATTTATTTTGACTGGCTTTTCACTTGACCAATATCAGGTACGGTTAGAGATACATTGTGGTGTTTTTTTTCATTGGTTGTCTTACTAAATAGAAATTTCTTCTTCCTCATGGCCCAGCTGGAACGTAGAAGTCCACAGGGACTATGATTTAAATGGCTGGGGATTGTGTCTCCCACCCTGCTATGCCTTAACAAAGCCTGGCATTGACCTCTTAAGTGTCATTCTAAGCCTGAGGTCATGGGAGCGGCAAGGTTGTGTGACTCTGTCTCTAGTGTTTTTTTCCAATTATTGTTTACTGACCCCCTTCCTCTATACCCCTCTGGTTGATGCCTGAGAGTGTTTGCGATTCACTCCAATCTGGTTTAACGGCAGGTGGAAGAGCAGTGCTTGAGCAGAAGGGACTCAGCATCCCTGGGAACATGGGCTCACCAGCTGTTTAATGGCTCCTAATGGCTTTGTCAACTCGTGGATCATTATTGTCTTCACTGTTTCATATAGATTTGATTTTCTGCTTATAAATATTTTAGAAATGTGTTTCTGGGATTCTAATGCCATTAAAAATCTAGTTTAAGCAAAGAACAAGGTTTATTTGTTTGAAATTTGTCTTTTTAAACAGAAAAAAAAAAGATGTTGTACCTCTTAAATGGTTTTACTTGAACAATTGGTCTGTATGGTTTTGGCTTTACCTTACTCTGATCGGACACATTGCTTTGGAGCATTTACAAGCAAATATCTTGCAACAGGTTCCTAGAAGTTATTTTCTATGTCATCTTAATTGAGCAATGCCACCTTCCTGTAGCTTAAACAGTGCTAGCAAGCCAAAGATTTTGGGCTAGATTCCTAGGGAAAGCAAGAACTGATAAAATGTGTATCTTGAATGCAATGCAAGTTGCTTTGGATAAAAGCATCTACCAAATTCAGAAATGTAAATGTCATAACTGGACACTTAAAGATGTCAACTCTCAAAGATGTCCCGCTGAATGTCATTAGCTATAATAGTGTTTTAAAAGGGATGGATTTAAAATCTTACAGAGAGATTTTTACTGTGCAAACATACTAACAACTGAAAAAGCACCTTAGTTAAAGCACCACCACCACCACAAAAAAAAAAAAAAAAAACAATACCTACTTGAGATTAGCTTGAGTTTAAGAATAAAATACAATAGTGTATGCTTGGAAATACTGACACACTATTACAACTAAAGAGAACACAAAAGATATATACCATGCCTAGCGAGGCAGGTATAAAGGACATGCTGAAATTGATGCTTAAGTTATGTTACAGACATGATCTCATCCATGTCAAAGCTAGAGGTGGTTTCATCTCACATGCCAGCCCCCTCTGCTGCTTCATTAGCACAGTGTCTCCCCAGCTGATACCCGTCTGGGTCTCTCTCTCTCTCTCTCTCTCTCTCTCTCTCTCTCTCTCTCTCTCTCTCTCTCTCTCTCTCTCTCTCTCTCTCTCTCTCTCTCTCTCTCTCTCTCTCTCTCTCTCTCTCTCTCTTTCTTTCTTTCTCTTCTCTCTCTCTCTCTCTCTCTCTCTCTCTCTCTCTCTCTCTCTCTCTCTCTCTCTCTCTCTCTCTCTCTCTCTCTCTCTCACTCTGTCTATTTCTTTCTCCTTTCTCTCAGCACCCTTCTAAGAGAACACTGTGATCTGATAAAGTGGAAAACATGACTGATGATCATTTTAAACATGTTTGCCATTTTACTCTTGGGAAGAAGTGAGTCCTTTGATCCGGAGAACAGAATTGGTATGAAAGAAAGCACAGTCTTATACATCACTGAGACTTTGCCTAGAGAAAGTCTGGCACTGGAAAGCTGTAATTGTTGACTGTATTAAAGCAAATTCTAAGTTTAAAAATCTAAGTTTGTAGGTAAAAAAAGAAATGTTTCTGGGTCTGGTGTAATTTTCCAAAGTCTGGAAATTCTCCTTTCTGGGCTTTCACCAGGATGAAAGACTCTCAGACACAGCACTTGCAGACATTTGTTGGCATCAGAGTAAAATAATACTGAATAACGAATGGTCACAGCATTTATCTCGCTGGCTTTTTGAGACTAGTTATGTGGAGCCACTCTTTAGGTGTACAAACTCTCATTTCCTGCCTTTTCTATTTTGTTTTGTTTTGTCCAGGATGTTTGAGGAACAAGGTAAAGGAAAAAAAACCACCGCCTTATGTGTTATGAATTTATAATGCAGTCTTTTCTCTCTCCCTCTCTCCCTCTCTCCCTCTCTCTCTCTCTCTCTCTCTCTCTCTCTCTCTCTCTCTCTCTCTCTCTCTCTCTCTCTCTCTATCTCTCTTTTCTCTCTGTGGGGAGAGTGAATGTGACTAATAGTGAGAGCAAGCAGAGGAGGGTGTGTGAGAAGAAAGTGAAAAAGGGAATAAAAGCAAGAGAGACAAAATTGTAGACAGCAGCCTTGTTCTCTTGGCTGCATTTCAGCTCTGATAAAATGGCGTCCCTGAGAGTGCCTGTCTGCAGGAGAATGGGTTGCTGGATTGCCTGAACTCCATCAAAAAAAAAAAAAGAAACATTTGGTTTGTTGTCTTTTTTGTCTGTTTTTTTACATTTTGTGCAGCAAGCATTAGCGGTTGGTCAGTAGTAACAGTAGGACCTTACTGGTATCATTATAGAATTTGTGTTATAGTTTCTTATTAAATCTAATATGGTCTAACATTTATTTATATACAGATTAAAGTCCCTGTTAATCTGTATTTGACAACTACCTAAGATATCAGGTTATTCATACATTTCAACTCAGTTGTTTCTTCTTTGATAATACTAAATCAAGGAATCTTTTAAACTCAGTGATAGTATCCCTTGTTAATTTATAATACAGATAACAGCACCTTCTTTTGCATGTAATGTAACAAACACATCTTAATTTTCGAATAGTCCTTGTATATTAGGCTTTGTATGTAATGTTTTGTTATATATATATATTAGGGGTGGCACGGTTCACAAAACCCACGGTTCGGTTCGTATCACGGTTTTAGGGTCACGGTTTTCGGTTCTGTACGGTTCATGTTGTTGTTTTTTCTTTTAATCTTTAACACTCCAAAAATTTACTTCAGCATATGATATATAGCTGAATTATCTAATTATTTATTTATTTATTTCATAAATGGGGTGTGTTTGCAAAACGCAGCTTCTCATTTCCCATTCTGAAGTAATATGAGTGAGCAGTCACCCTGAGGAAACTTTCAGTGGCCCTGGAAGTCCATCATCTGTAGAGCTACGTGGGCTGTGTTGGACCGTTATTTGTCAATTTATCCTCGTGTCTCGTCATCATAGGCGGGACATGTCCCCACCATTTTTTGCCAGGGTTGATATTATCTTGCAGCACGGGTGTACCAATACAAATAAATAAAACATTTCCAGTTAACTAGCAAAGTATTTGTTTCATTCGTTTGTTAAATAAGAAGCAATTTAGCGCTGAAATGTGTTTTTTTAATCAAGTGATCAAAGTGCTCGTTGCAGTTGCGATCAGTGGTGCTGATACAGTGTTCTCGTGGCTCGCGCACACACCGCAGCGGCCGCACATTCATCACTCGGACGCGCGCTTCAATCCATTGAGGAGACTCAAGGCTACTCGTTCCGATTAAATAATAAAACAAAATTCATACAAATCGGTCCCTGCTTGATATACAACCGCTGATAAACATAATCGGTTTTGATAAAGAAAAAAATATATACGAGCGCAGAACCTTTGATACGCTTGGCAAGTTCTGCCACTGGACCATTAGGCTACGTGGAACAGTCGATCTATGTAGCCTATTTATTCACATGAAAAAAAACAACATATAGTGGAGTAGATCTCATTAAATGTCTAGGTAAACTCAGTGTACTATATAAATCGATTGCTGGACATTGTAATGTAATTCTACATATGTCTGATTTATGATTTAGCATTGTATTAGCACGGGCACGAGGCTACATTGCGCATGCGTCGAACCGTGCAAACCGCGCGACGCACACGCGCACCGAACCGAGACAAGCGAACCGAACGGTTCGGATGTTTTTTCATGTACCGTGCCACCCCTAATATATATATATATATATATATATATATATATATATATATATATATACATATATATACATATATATACATACATGTATGTGTATGTGTGTGTGTGTGTGTGTGTGTGTATATATGTATATGTATGTATATGTATATATATGTATATATGTGTGTGTGTGTGTATATATATATATATATATATATATATATATATATATATACACACATACAGTGGGTACGGAAAGTATTCAGACCCCCATACATTTTTCACTCTTTGTTATATTGCAGCCATTTGCTAAAATCATTTAAGTTCAGTTTTTTCCTCATTATTGTACACACAGCACCCCATATTGACAGAAAAACACAGAATTGTTGACATTTTTGCACATTTATTAAAAAAGAAAAACTGAAATATCACATGGTCCTAAGTATTCAGACCCTTTGCTGTGACACTCATATATTTAACTCAGGTGCTGTCCATTTCTTCTGATCATCCTTGAGATGGTTCTACACCTTCATTTGAGTCCAGCTGTGTTTGATTATACTGATTGGACTTGATTAGGAAAGCCACACACCTGTCTATATAAGACCTTACAGCTCACAGTGCATGTCAGAGCAAATGAGAATCATGAGGTCAAAGGAACTGCCTGAAGAGCTCAGAGACAGAATTGTGGCAAGGCACAGATCTGGCCAAGGTTACAAAAAAATGTCTGCTGCACTTAAGGTTCCTAAGAGCACAGTGGCCTCCATAATCCTTAAATGGAAGACGTTTGGGACGACCAGAACCCTTCCTAGAGCTGGCCGTCCGGCCAAACTGAGCTATCGGGGGAGAAGAGCCTTGGTGTGAGAGGTAAAGAAGAACCCAAAGATCACTGTGGCTGAGCTCCAGAGATGCAGTCGGGAGATGGGAGAAAGTTGTAGTAAGTCAACCATCACTGCAGCCATCCACCAGTCGGGGCTTTATGGCAGAGTGGCCCGACGGAAGCCTCTCCTCAGTGCAAGACACATGAAAGCACACCTGAAGGACTCCAAGATGGTGATAAATAAGATTCTCTGGTCTGATGAGACCAAGATAGAACTTTTTGGCCTTAATTCTAAGCGGTATGTGTGGAGAAAACCAGGCACTGCTCATCACCTGTCCAATACAGTCTCAACAGTGAAGCATGGTGGTGGCAGCATCATGCTGTGGGGGGGGGGGGGGGGGTTTCAGCTGCAGGGACAGGACGACTGGTTGCAATCGAGGGAAAGATGAATGCGGCCAAGTGCAGGGACATCCTGGACGAAAACCTTCTCCAGAGTGCTCTGGACATCAGACTGGGCCGAAGGTTCACCTTCCAACAAGACAATGACCCTAAGCACACAGCTAAAATAACGAAGGAGTGGCTTCACAACAACTCCGTGACTGTTCTTGATTGGCCCAGCCAGAGCCCTGACTTAAATCCAATTGAGCATCTCTGGAGAGACCTGAAAATGGCTGTCCACCAACATTTACCATCCAATGTGACAGAACTGGAGAGGATCTGCAAGGAGGAATGGCAGAGGATACCCAAATCCAGGTGTGAAAAACTTGTTGCATCTTTCCCAAAAAGACTCATGGCTGTATTAGATCAAAAGGGTGCTTCTACTAAATACTGAGCAAAGGGTCTGAATACTTAGGACCATGTGATATTTCAGTTTTTCTTTTTTAATAAATGTGCAAAAATGTCAACAATTCTGTGTTTTTCTGTCAATATGGGGTGCTGTGTGTACAATAATGAGGGAAAAAAATGAACTTAAATGATTTTAGCAAATGGCTGCAATATAACAAAGAGTGAAAAATGTAAGGGGGTCTGAATACTTTCCGTACCCACTGTATGTATGTATGTGTGTGTGTGTATATATATATATATATATATATATATATATATATATGTATATGTGTGTATATGTGTGTGTGTATGTATATCATATATATATATATATATATATATATATATGTGTATGTATATGTGTGTATATGTGTGTGTGTATGTATATCATATATATAATAAATGTATGTATATGTGGAGCAACGAGTAATATGGCGGAATAAGTCACGCCTTCTAAATAAAAGAGCCATTCGCCAATTGGTAAAGTCAGATTGAACAGCCTCAGATTGAACAGACTTTCCTTGAAAGGGACTTTGATGCATGGTGCAGAAATTCACTGTAGTCTGATAGCCCTTTGTGATAAGGCTGCCTGGAAAGAGGAGATAAGTGTATAGATGGAAGAACCGTGTTCTGAGGGACTGGGCACTATTGTGGCCAGGCGGTATCATAAGCCACACATTAATTTTAGCTGACACAAATGGATTCCTTCTATTTGACAGACAATCTTCCTCACATTGAATCAGCAACTGATTAGTTAATTGTCTAAATTAAGTGACGCAGTGCTGTCAAACACTAAAGGGAAGTGAAAAGACTTGTACAATGATGTTAAATTTGCAAAAGAATACACTAGATGCTTAAGAAAGCACCTACTGTATCAAGAAAATGAATAAATGTTTTTAACGGTTTGTTTATTTATTAGTTTAATATTTTTCTTGAGGTTCACTTATAATATTAAAGTCCCCCGTGGTGAAAATCAAGCCTTTAATGTTGTTTATACGTCCATGTGGTGTTTTTAATATGCTTTAAGTCAAATTCACAAGTCAACACCATTGCTGAGTATTTTCTCCTGAAAACTGCAGTGAACCAAAGACAGTCTCAAAAACGCGGTTTGAAATCGCTGGTGTTTCTGACGTCACAAACTACCTTGTAACCAATCACTTCAATATGTGATCATCAACGAGTGGATCTCTGAGCTAGTGTGACTGAGTGGAGGCAGGTCTAATTTGCATATTCATAGAACCACATACTAAATGAGGCAAGGTTTTAGAGTTACATTCAAGCTATTGTAAGGCATGAAGAATTGTTTTCAAGGAAAAAAACTTTAAGGCTAGACACTACAGGTGAATAGGGTAAAAATCTTAACTAGCAGATATCACCATGAAACTTTCCCAGTTGATTACCTACATTAAGATGAGAAAAAAATGTATTACAAGTTTTCTGTAATTTAATGTTTAAATATGCAAATTAGGCAATATCTAATTAAATATGCGCTAATTTGCATGTATTTAAAAAAAACGAAATCTGAGTATTGGATAAAGCCCGGTTAAAAAAAAATTTTTCATTGTGTTCACATATTAGATGGGAAAAAAATTACAGAGGGATTTATGGATATCTACTTTTGTTATCCTGTAAATCAGAAAATACTGTCAATAGCCTTAAAAAAAAGATTTTCGCCATGTTTTTTGGAATAGGCTAGGAATCATATATTTACAAATCCCTCTGTAAATGTCTTCATAACTAGGTACAAGACTGGAAAGTTTGGTGTAGCCTATATAGGTGCTACTGAAGTGGAGATTTCGGACTTGGAGTATAAGAGAAAAGTCATTTTGAGAAAACGGGCTTTAAAGATTTATCATCAGCCAATGAGATTGCGCATTCAGCCCTTTTACTTTCACGATTGGTTGCTGATAAAAAGGAAATTACCATATTTGGATCCGACAGGATTGTACAGAAGAGAGAGAGCTTCCTAACCGTGCATGTGATGACAGGCTGACAGCAGAGATCGCGGAGCAGCATGTTCATTAAGAACGCAAACTTTTGTTGAATTTATGAGAAATCTACAGACGCAAACAGACAAAGTGTAATAAAATAAAGACCTAAATGTGTATTTCGGACTTTTTTTCACCACAAGTCTGAAAGAAGACATGTTATTGAAGACAAATATCCAAAAATCTCAAAATTGACCGGTAAAAAAAAAAAACGATGTTTTTGCCTGCAGTGTCTCGCCTTAAATGTCATTTTGGTGATCTTAGTCTTAGTCATGAGTCTTAGGCTACGTTTACACGGAAACGATCTGAAGAGAAAACGCAAAAGTGATCACTTTTTATTCTGCGTTTAGACGAGCGTTATGGGGGGGAAATCTGTGTGCATATGGTGACGCAAAAGTGTGTGAAATTCAATGTAGTATGCACTCCAGGCGGCTAGGTGGCAATGTGAAGCACTGATCGGTGCCTTCACTGTCTAGCAGACTTTTGCGTTTGTACCGTTTAGACGGAAACGCGACGGTGGAGCGTTTTTAAGATTTCCACTCTGGAGGGTGGTTTCACTTTTGTGCGTTTTTAAGCCCCAAAAACGCCGTTGCCGTCTAAACGAAAGGCACATCTGATAAAATATTTTTACGTTTTCACCCGCGAGCGTTCTCGTGTAAACAGGGCCTTAAGGGATACAGTTATTGACTACAGGGGGGACTTTAATATATAATTTTTTCACACAAAAAATACATGCTGAAAAAATAGTATCATTGTTATTACCCTCATTCTGACCCTCTGTCTGAAATGAGACGTTTTTAAGGGGCGGCACCTTTAAAGCATGTCAGTAAACGACCACTGTTATGAATAGCTAACGTTAGGTGTGTGCGATTATCACGATTTTTGATCGTGGATGATTAAAATGTCTCCACAATCTGCTTTTGAAGAAATATAATAGTATCATGCTACAATGCATTCTATCAGTTGCAGTTCTGGCGCCTCCATCTCAACGACCCGACGTACATTCACATCACATGTTATGTTAACGTAGAGTAGAGTTAAACTCATGGGACAATTCACAAATGTTAATTATTTGCATGTGCTTTAAAGCCTTGTCGGTTTAACATTTCATTCGCGTACTGATGCGCTGTTCTAACATGCGCTTTTCTGAGTGCATACACCCGAAGCGCACAGGCACTAAAAGCCTGTCAAACAGCGCCTGATTACTGGACTAAGTTATCTTTCGAGTCTTATTGCGCTAATACTGTCAAATACACACAAGGTTTACATAAACACAGTTGATTTTGTCTAAAGTGAAAGCAACATTTGAGAGAAAATCGGGTGCGTCATATGTGTGTTGTTTATTAGATGCGTGCCGGTCTTAAAGTGACAGTAGCCTGTAGTGCTGGGCGGTGTACCGGTTCATACCGAATACCGGTGTTCATTTTTGTTATGATATGAATTTTTAAAATACCGCAATACCGATGTATGTCGCTTTAATAATGATCGGAAGGCGGCGCGACACTGTTTGAGAGGGTCCTTTTTCTCTGTTGCACTGTAGTGATGCACGTGTAAGCGTGACTTTGAAGATGGAGAGGTTAAACTATAATTGATAGCTGTCAAATTATATTACAGTGTTTCCCATACATTGGTTCACAATATCAACACAGCCTTTTGGAAAATCTATTTGTGGTTGGCATTGACATCGTTGAATAAACATGAGAACTGCACGTTTCAAAATCATAACGCGGCGCTTTGTGTTTTTATATGAATGTATCTGAAGTGAACTGACGGTCTTTAGAAAAGTTTCTTTGTTATTACGATTGAATCTTTCTTTATCTTTCCTGATAAAGCAGCGTTTATGAGCGTTGCTGCTTTGTGTACAGCCGTTACCGGGGAAACCGCTATTTCTGCCGCTCCTACAGCGCCTCCTGCTGGCACCTCTTTATAAACAGCCTTGCAAACCTGTAATAATACTAGTGTGGATTTTTTTTCAACAATATTCACTCATGACAGTAAAATAGGGCATTCTAAGTCAATCTACTGCAGTATTTCCTCTCTCACTCAGTGAAAAATGTGTTTTACACCCAGTCATGCTTGGAAAAAAAGAAATAGGTGATATACCGTGATACCGGTATAATTTAGAAAAATACCGTGATGTGGATTTTTGGTCATACCGCCCAGCACTAGTAGCCTGTAATAAACATGCTGTCGCTTGTCCTTAAAGGGGATAGTTCACCCAAAAATAAAATTTCTGTCATTATTTACTCACTCTCATGTTGTTCCAAACCTGTATTAATTTCTTTCTTGTGCTGAACACAAAAGAAGATATTTTGAAGAATGTGGGTAACCAATCAGCTGGTCCCCATTGACTTAAATAGTAGGAAAAAATTGTCACTGGGGACCAGCAACTGTTCGTTCGGTTAGCCACATTCTTCAAAATAACTTTTATTTTCAATAGAAGAAAGAAACTTATTCAGGTTTAAAACAACTTGAGAGAGTAAATGGTAAACTATCCCTTTAATGTTAATAAAACAACAAAAAACAAAGAGAAAATCACTCATTGCTCTGAGAACTTTAATAGTAGCTTTAATAAGAATCAATGTATAATTTATACAGTGAAGTCTATGTAGTGTTTTATTTTTATATTTGTTCATTTAATTTCCTTCTTGAATGGTACTGTTAAATACACCTACTGTAGCTCAAAAGCACTGTTTATTATATTTGTATATTATGTTGTGTATATGTAATGTGTATCTTTGTTCTTATTTTTTAATAACAAGGAAATTAATGACAAAGGTTAGGGCGCTTTGGTCTAAATGTATGCCATTCTTTTTCTATTTTCTATTTTGTTTTCTTGTAAGACTTTGTTTTTAAAATAGGGACTTTAGTTTGGCTGTAATGCTCAGTCACTTGCAAAATAGTAAAACCAACACGAAAAAGAATTGTGCTAAAATTGTGAATCGTGATTTTCCTGAAAGAAATCGTGATATGATATTTTTGCCATATCGCCCACCCCTAGCTAACGTCATTGCATAGGAAAAATATCAACGCCCCTTCTCTATTTATATAAAACCGTCATTTACAGACGAAGCGTTATGAAATTGTTTACTTGTGGTTTGCGATATAGGTGTCGTCAGATACAATACAGTTGGCTGCTTTATTTTTCAACAAAACTTTTTTTGCAAACTCTCCATTACACTGTGCTTTGTACATAATCCTCCGACGTGATCAGGGGTACCATTACAAATAAACTTAATAAACCTTAAACTTCAGGGTTCCTCAAATCTGGTCCTGGAGGGCCACTTTAGTTCCAACTCTAATCAAATACACCTGAACAAGCTAGTCAAGGTCTTCAGAGTTACTAGAAAATTGCAGGTAAGTGAGTTCGATCATGGTTTGAGCTAAACTCTGTAGGAGAGTGGCCATCCAGGGCTGGATTTGAGAAACCCTGATCTACTTGTTCCTGACACTGTCTGGGGTCCTTCTTAAGTCTGTACAGAGATGCAAGTGAGGTGTTTAAACAGGACGCGTCACGGGTATCTATATACTGTATCCAGTGTAGACAATGATTATAATGGGTATGCTTTTGATGTGGTGCTCACATCTGGCGTAGACAGGTGTCAGCTATTAAGCAACTGAACGCTAGTGGGCAGGGTCCGTGATGCAATGATGTATAACTTTTTGTCAGTGTATAACTTTTTTGTCAGTGTTTTGCTCTTGAGGCAGTCATATCTAAATGTATTTGCCTGTGTTGCGTCACAGATCCAACAATATCAAAACAAGACGTTTTTAGAGCTTGGTTGATTTAAATACTTTTTTATAATGAGGACGACGTTTCAAACTATGAAACTTACAGTATTTTTAGTGGTACAAAGACCTCTTATATGTCAAAAGATCAAGAAAATGTTTATTTATCATGTCATGAGCCCTTTAACTAAACCTTAGGTTAGTCATGGGTACAATGTTTGATTTATTCAGTGAATCATATAGTTGCCACATGACCCTTTAAAGGGGTCATATAATGGTACATGCACTTTTACAAGTTGATTGTACTGAAATGTGTGTTGGCAGTGCCTGTACACAACCATCATAAAATGATTTTTTTAAAAATAAAAAAAATTATTATACTTGTTCTTCTGTTTTTGTTTTTTGTTTTTGTAAACTGAAAAACTGAAAATAAAGTATTCCAAAAAAAAAAAAGTATATTACAAACTTTTAATTTAGACCCTAAAGAATCATATTAGCTTGTACAAAAATGGCATTATATGACCCCTTTAAGGGTATGGATAATACATGTGCGTACTGTTTAGGATGAATATTGTCAGTGGTTGTGGAGAGTTGCAGTTGCCCTCTTTCTGCTCTCATGCCATAATTTACACACCATCGATTACCTGCTGGCTCATGATTGATTATAGCTGAGAGAGAGAGAGTATAGCTGGAACGAAGTGAGAGAGAGAGTGCATCTAGGTTTAGTATGCGTCTTATGAGTATCTGTGGAGCATGTTGATGAAGCTTGATTTTTGTGGGGACCTTGTAGATCACACTAAAATGAAAACAAAATCGAAAATAAATATCCCTTGCTAATAGTTTTATTTTAAGATACATAATGATGTCCTGCACATTTTTTAAATACATTTTTGCTATAAAAAATCTGCCCTGTGTATTTGTTTTACAGGACTTCCCCATCAAAGTGGCCTGGGACCCCAGCATGAGAATTGTCATTGGAATATCCCAGTTACCAAAAGCAGCAGTGGCAACCAGGATAAAGTGATTATTAACCGTAACGACACAGACACTTGGCCTTCCATTACATACGGCAAGAGCCAGCAGACACCAGAATGCACCTTGGACGCTGAACGCACATCAGAGGTCATCAGCAACAGTAGTAGCACTATTATGGCTACAGGAGCTAGCCAGCAGGGTCATTACCCAATCAGCAAAGACAACGTTAATCTCACTTCTAGTATGGTCTCTAGTCAAGGTGGCCCTACTAGGGGGTGGGTCTCAGAAGGAAATGTTGACTTGCCCATGGGCAGTAGAGGGCAGTCCAACTGGGGAGCTTCTAATCTGAACCTCAACCCCAGTGCCAACCCGGCTGCTTGGCCAGCTCTTGGACATGAGGGGGCTGGGGTAGGGTCAGGCCCTAGTAGCATAGTTTGCTCAAATTCACTTTCACTTAGTAGGTGTGGCCAAGGAGGAGTGGCACCACCTCACAGCACCATTGGAAATGGTAGCATTGGTTGTGTCAATGGAAACCTTGTAGGGGACTGTGCATGGGGCAACCCGGATGTCCCAGAACAGCACCAGTCACCCACAAATGTATCTTTCAACATGAAACCTCCTAACCTTAAAACTGATGGACCAAATAACACTAAACCAGAGCCAATGAGTCCAGTGAACAACTGGAGAGGAAACCTCAGTCAGTCACCTACTGAGCCTGCCAGCGAAGATGGAACTGCTTTCTGGGGCAACGGAGATGCCAAAAATGGAGAATCGAAGGACTCAGGCTGGGATTCTGCAGGCGTCTCCTCTTGGGGGCAGGGAGGAGCTAGCAGTGGTGGCGGCTGGGGCAAACAGCCAAGCACTGACGGTACAAGATGGGGCAAACAGCCAAGCACTGACGGTACAGGATGGGATGCTAATGATGGTCCTTCCCAAGAACATATGAGTTCCTGGGGCCCTGACACTCCAGCAAGTGAGGGCAGCAGGGATAGTAGTGAGGGCCACCCAGGAAGAAGAGAGAGGTCCTCAAGTGATGATTTGGCCCCTTTGCTGCCAAGGCAGGACTTGGACCCACGTGTCCTATGTAACTCAGGCTGGGGACAGACTCCAGTTCGTCAACACACTGTTTGGGAAATGGAACAAAGTCCAGACAAAAAGAATGATGCAGGCGGCGAGGTCTGGGGGTCTTCGTCCAACATACCTTTAACTGGACCTGCACCATCTCCTCCTGGATGTGCCAATCCCAACCTCAATGCACCTCCTAGAATGGACACAAGCAAGAGCGAGGAACCTCGCAGAGCCATGCCAAACACAGGCTGGGGAGGATCAGTCCCAGCCTCTGCTCAACCTAATGGTGGATGGGGGGAACCTCCTGCAAATAAAAAGGTTCCCAATGGATCAATATGTGGCTGGCGCGATCCCATTGCTGAGGGTCTCAACACCAATGGCTGTAATGGCCAATCTTGGGCTTCTGAAGAAAAGTCTCCTAGCTGGGATGATGGTACTTCTCAGAAGAAAACACAAGGTTGGGGTGATGGACCCAATACCTCCTCAGGCTGGGGAAGTAGTGGCAGTGGTAATAATGGAGAGTGGGGTGACCCTTCAGAAATACGGAAAAGTGGCTCTGGAAGTTCCTCTAGGGACCCTGAAAACAGAAACTGGAAGGAAACCCAGAGAGGCTGGGGTAAATCAGCACCAGCACAGGGTGGTGGTTGGGGTGATTCTCAACATTCCAATGGTTCAGCCCAAGGTTGGGGTGGAAAACTTCAGGAATCCACATGTGGCAACAGTGGAGCTGGAGGCATAGGATCATGGTGTGGCCCAAATTCTGTGAAACAGAGCAACTCTGGCTGGGCATCAGGAGGCCACCAGGATCCAGGAGATGAGGCCACAGGTTGGGATGAACCATCTCCATCTTCTATTCGTCGCAAAATGGAAATTGATGATGGGACCTCCTCCTGGGGTGACCCCAGTGCTTACTGCAAGAGTGTGAACATGTGGGACAGGAATAACTCCCAAAATCATCCAGGAACCAGCAAGAATGGCAGCAGTCATAGCATCACTGGGCCCAACAACAACAGCAACCATCACCAACACCACAGCCAAGGTCCCAATCAGAACCATGTCAATGGCAACATCAACAATGGCTCACCCAGTCAAGGTGAATCTCCTCTTAACAGGATGCCCATGGGAAATCCAGGTGAGAGAATGCATATATTTCTCCCTTTCTAATGCCCATTCTAGTCCTCTGTACATCTGACAAACATTAATACAATTGCTTAAATTATTAAAGTCATGGTTAGCTCCATCTGTTGACTACTGTCGAAAAAACATACACCAGTTAAGATTCCTCAGTTTGCATTCTGCTGCCCCAGCTGGTTTAGATTTGAACCAGGAATGACTGTTGCGTACTTGGCCTAGATGTGCTGTTATCATCCTCACAAATGTGTTTTTTTTTTTTTTTTTGTGTCAGTGTTGAGGGATAACTTAGGATATAGATATTTGTGATCTACCTTTTCCATATTTCTGAGAGCTTTTTCTGTATTTTCTCTATATATTGGTTCAGAGTGTCTGTTTTTAGTAAATTTCAGTTTCAGTCAATAATTTGACTTTATCTGATGCAGTGCACTTACTTTTTTGTATTATATATGTACAAGTTAATAAGACAACAACTATGCTATTTTCATAAGTTATCTATTGATTATTTATTTGATTAATCAATTGGAAAATATTATTTTCTGTATTTTAAGTACTTCATCTTCAGTTATTATACTGATAATGTTTGATTCAGGCTGGGGAGAGCTCCCTAATGTCCAGTCAAATACAGAACCTTCTTCATGGGGCGAGCCAGCCAATTCCAACCCTTCTGTGGACAATGGCACTTCATCTTGGGGCCAAGGGCAACCCACTAAGAGCTGTGGAGGATGGGGTGAAAGTGCTTATGACTCCAGTGGACCTTGTGGCAGAGGAAATGCACCTGCTGGATCAGGCCCCTGTCAGGAAGGTAATTAAATAAAATAAACCTCTTTGCATTAAAGCACTTGCTATAACAAAAGAGGGAAATCTTAAGTCATTGCTGATACTTAATTTTTTTATATATATATATATTTTTTATATATATATATATATATTATGATAAAGTTTAACTACACTGACCTCTGGTGGTTGAATAAAACTCCTGTACTGATTGCATTACTATACTTTAAAGTTTAACTTTGTTTTTTTTATTTTTAGTGTTAAATAGTTTATACTATCCCAGCTGAGACAAGTCAATTCTTTGTATAAAGTGTAAATGCTGTGCCAGTGGCTCTCTGGGACTTTCAAATAATTGCTCTAACAACCCAACCAGCCTGACATAGAAACACTGACTCAACCAGTGGTGTGGGTTTGGGGCAGAACTATCAATCTATCTGACCAATGACAGAAAGGGGCAGTGTTTTGGAAGCCATTCACTGTGTCTGTCATTCGCTGCATCCAAAATCACATACTGTATAGTAGGTTTTACATTTGATTTGAAACTTGCTTTGAAAACTGTTTTTAGAAAAGTATGTTCTATATAGTATGAATGTATGAAGTATTAATACAATTTGAACATACTATATCCGCCATGTTGTCATTGTCATGTGACCTACGGCATCAGTTGCGTCGTTTCACTGCCATTCACAACTCCTCTCCCGTGGCCTCATGGGATAGTAAAGTGTCCATTGAATGCGCCCTTCAGAATTTTGGGCGGACATAGTAGGTCATCTGGATGCTTTTCACCTACTGTTTTTCGAATACTATGTATTCGGACGTATTACTCTGTTTGCGTAGTGTTTTTTCCATATAAAATAGTAGGGAAGTATTCAAATTCGGATGCAGCAATTATGTATGCAATTCCGTTTGGTAAACCCTGGTGCAGCAGATATTACACACTTCACCTTAAAAGGTTTTTCTGTGGATCCTGGTATATTTAGTATTGGGCAGACCAAATTTACTAATTTAGTCAACCATCCACATATCTAAGCATAGATAAAAATATATGGTGTTATATGGCCCTGATTATGAGCAGTCACCAATTGTGTTTTCCCAGGTCCCAAACCTATGCAAGATAGCTGGGGATCTGGAGGGGAAGAGACTGGCATGAACACCAGCCAGTGGGATGCTGATGATGGTGACATGTGGAACAGTCCCACATCCCAAGACTCCTCTTGTAACTCATGGGGTCAATCGAAGAAGGTCCCACAAAGGGTAATTGAGGCCATTCAAAGCCATCAGTACTCTGTCCTGTAATGCATACTCAGTGTCACATATTCATTGTGTGGTTAACTTTTTTTTTCTGACTAATAATTTTTTATTAATTATTACTATGGGTCAAAGACGAGACTTCACCATTTTGATGTCTGCATCAAATTAAATTTACTAAAGTGATATTATATTCATAAAAAAAAACAAAAAAACATTAAATGCAAGTAAAGTGTCTACATTCATGTTTCAGATAACTTTTATGAAAATTAATTGTCAAAATATGGGTGAAATAAGTGTAAAATTGTTATTCACCCTAATGGTCCAGACTTTGATTTTGATTACCATTTACATCTTTAAATAAACATAAAATACCAAGTTTAAAAAAAAAAATTGTCAAGTATTGAAATAACCAGGGGACTTTTGTCCCAAATATGCAGTTTGTTAGAGGTAAGTCCGTATGAAAGGAAAAGAAGCCAGTCTGAAATCATATAAAAAAAAAAAAAAACTGATAGTCATTCGACAGTATGTGACATCATCAAAAGGCACCCTGAAGACCGTGTGGTGCTGCAGCAAAGTGAGTTTATTGCTCTTAAATATTTAATTTCACCTTTTAATGGTGAAGTAACCTAAGTTACAAAAACACACGTCATTGAAATTTGAAAAATAAGTAAATGTTGTGAATAATTGTGATTAACTTTACTGGTCAAGCTCATTGTTTGATATTGGTGTCCAGTTGATAGTCTGCAATAAGCTGAAGTAAAAGTTTCGTCATTCAGAAAGAGTAATGTTTTTGTCATTCAGTGTAATGCAAATTATCTGTTACACCACAGTATCATCCATTACACTGAATGACAGTATCACAGTATAGATAACAATTTTAGCATCTTATTTATATTACAGATAAATGAGGAATGTTTAGCACTGACAAATATGTGTTAAACTTAATAAATATGACTATTTTAATGCATTTTGGTATAGTTTTATTTGTGCCGTTGCCTTATTTTAGATGCCCATGAACAGAGAGAGTTGCTAGGCACTGTAAAAAGTAAAAAAGCTAAAAAGTAAATGCAGACCCCATAGCTTGGGTGGCACTCTTAAGGCCTGTTCACACCAAGAATTATAAATATAAAGATGACCATAACGATAACTAGATTAGTGTCCACACCAGTGAACAATAACGCTCTGTTTATTCTTAGCGTGCAGCTGCAGTTTTGTCGTCTCTGCTGCTTTAAATGCTCCAGCTCTTTGAAGTGGAATGGACATTGCTGTCAATGTTTTTATCTGTCATCAGCTGGATTAAAAACCTTTCTGAAAGTTCCTCTGTGCCAATGTTCCGTTGTGTTCCGTACTCAGCTACTATTTTATATTTAGAATGATTTTTAGAACTATATCTTTATCGTTATAGTTATTGTACTTGGTGTAAACGGGCCTTTAGCAAGGAAGCGAGAAAGGTATTGAGGATTGCAATAGTCAGAATAATAGCTTACCGATTTTTCTGAACAGAGAGAGAATTAAGGGAACAATGACAATGTTCTCTCCCTTTTTGTTCTCTCGTCATTCAGAGTAACAAACTATGGTTATTCACCGTAACATATATATTTATGTAAAAATTAATCAATGTACTTATTCTGACCTGTACTTATTAAAATATATAAAATAATATGTGATCATACTAAATTGTATGATGATGCTTGAAAACCCCTTTTTTTTCGTCTTTGACCAATATATATGTATATATTATTTGCTTTATGTGGTATGTTTTTGCCTTATGGAGTGCTGTTTGTTCATTATAGGGCAAAGTTTCCAACAAGCAGGATGACGTTTGGATCATGACCAGACTTATCAAGCAGCTTACAGACATGGGTTTTCCAGTATGTTAAATCCTATTTATTCTGAAAAGATATGTCGATTCCATAATTAACAAGACGTTTCAAATATATATATTTTTAGCATAACAGTTTGTTTTCTTTTACCTGGTACAGAAGGATCCTGCAGAAGAAGCCCTAAAGAGCAACAATATGAATCTAGATCAGGCCATGAGTATGTAGTTCCTTTTGAAGTTAACCCATAACAGCAGACAGACATGCAGTGAGTCATATGATCTTGGTCTGGAACACAAATTTTGTACTTGCCTTTCCCTAGGCGCTTTGTTGGAGAAAAAAACTGAACTGGACAAACGGGGGATGTGCATGTCAGACTACAGTAATGGAATGAATAGGCCCATGGTGTGCCGACCCACAAACCTCTCAAAAGACCCCTCACTGGATCGTGCCCCCTTCCTGGACAAGGTATAGCCTTGTCTCAAACTTTTTTGAGAATTTATTTGATTGAATAAATTGGAGAAAAAAAGTCCAATACATTTTTCTGGACTGAAGTGGCGAGAAATTTGTGCTGGGTAATTTTTTCAACATATTTTCTGGTCTCTCAGGATGGTAGGCTGTCAGATGATGCTTCAACCTCACCATTTATGCCTTCTCCTGGCCTCAAGCACCCATTGGCCAATAGCAGCTTCCCTAGCCACGGATTGGGTGGGGTCTCTTCTGGCCTGTCCATGCAAAACTTGAACAACAGACAGGTGAGTGTTTTGAAATATCTGCATAGGGCATCGCACACAGTAGTTTTAAAGGGGTCATGAACTGGATTGTTTTATTATTTTATAATGTTGCCTGGGGTGCCCTTATAATGTTAGTATGATTTTTACATCAAAAATTGTCATAATTTATAAATAAAAGCCATTTTTCCAAGCCTGATTTCTGCCTCAGATTTGAACGCTCTGTTTTAAGGGGCGTGTCTGCTGTGAGACTGCAGTGCAAACGCCCACTGCTGTGATTGGCTGACATGCTTGCATGAAATAGCTAGTATTACAGGAACTCTCTCGAAAACTTTTACTACGTTTTTACTATTACAGCTATCGAGATTAACAAATCGTGAAAAGTATAGTTTAAAACATTATATTTAAATCTATTCCATTCCATCACATGAAAGGTTGCAGCATGACGAGCACTGACTGAGCAGATGACAGACAGTCTGTTGATCGCGTGAATAAAGATCTTATCATTGCAACGCAATTTTTGCACTCTCACAAATGCTTACACCAAATCACAATGCAAACACGATGTGAGTACACAGTATGAGCTTCGTTGTGTAGTGTAACAGTGTCATTATTTCATCACGAGTTTGGTAAGTGTCCAGATAAGCTCTCGCGGCTCACGCTGTGCTGTTTGATTGACAGCTTGGGCGAATGGAAAGGGATCGTTCTTTGATCGCTTTCTGTATATAATTTAATAACAGTTTAAAAAAAGATTATTTTTATAATACTACGAGAAATGATGTGAAGTTGATCGTTTAGTCACTGATGCATAAACAATATTGAACGATTTTAAGAGAAATATCTGAACTTGAATAATTACACCGAAATCACTGATCGCAGATCAGGCATTAGAATACACATGGTTACTTACATGTTGCTGGCAGATCCGTGTCGGGAAATTGTGATTGACTGATTTAATAAAGTTTAACCATGCTGGAATCCGAAGGAAGCTTATGCAGACTGTCTTCTTCCACAAACAGGCGCTGCACAATATTTAGTAAACAGCATGTTTATTGCTTGGAAGTAGCTCGATCCGGTTTAGCAATTATCATGTCGTCCTATGTTATTTAGCATGTTTGGGCGAATCGGTGGGCGGGGCTAAACAGGCCGTGATGAAGTAGGCGTTGATCTTCTTTTGTGGAGGCGGTGTTTTATCCTCTTTGACGTCATAGTTCCCCACTTTGAAAAACGAGTCGTTTGCTGAGCCTGATGTCTATAAAAGCTTTTATTGGACTAACAAGGTAGTTTTCAGTTCTGAAACTTACAGGATATTATTATAGTATGATGATCTCTTATATGTCAAAAGCTCAAGGAAACTTTGATTTCTCAGTTCATCACCCCTTTAAGTTTAGATGCATGCATTTAACCTAGTCTATACATCTGCATTGTCTGGTATCATGCCCTAACGTTTGGTGTGATGTTTGCATAATATTTACTTATTTTTAAATTTTTTTGAAAAGTCTATGTATTTATTTATTTATTTATTATTTATTTGTAATTATTTACTTTGAATCTGAAAGCGGTAGGACAATATGACATTGTATTCAGGTCAATGTTGAAAGCACATTATTTGAGCAGTCAAAAAATGTTGAGCTACCCAACCTCTCTGTTTCCTAGATGCAGAATGGAATGTTCGGCACTAACGGAGCAGCACAAACTCGGGTCATGCAGCAGCAGGCCCCGCCCCCTCAGCCACCAGTGCCACCTCTTAGCTCCACTCAGCCTACTCTACGTGCTCAAGTGCCTCAGCTTCTCTCCCCTCAGGTGGTGCAAATTACACGTGTCATTTCAAATTCCAGTGAACTCCATTTAATATAAATAAAAATGTTCAAATATAAAAAAATATATAGAATATACAAATTTGAATTGATCGCTGCTTATTTAATGAGACATTGAATCATTAATTCAACCAATTTGTTCAAAACGGCTAATTCCTTCAAGAACAGTGAGCAGGTCATTATTTCATTCACATTATTATGATTATTTCGAAATTACATCTGACTCTGAGATGTACTACTGTCCTGCTGTGACTTTGTTTGTATTTACCTTCATGACAAAATATTCATAATATTAAGTCTAAAAAGTCACTTAATATTAACTTCATGTTTATTGAACTGTTGTGTAAAATCTAAATCACACTTGCTATCTTACTGATGTTCTAAGAAAATGTCTCTGGTTACCTGTGTAACCCATGTTCTCTGAATAGGGAACGAGACGCTGTGTAGCGATGGCGCAATGGGTAATGCCCTAGGGCAGTGCTGATTGTCTGAACCCATATAGAATCACGCCAATTCATTGGCTGATGCCGTGGGTACCTCCTCAGGCCAAACTCAACCAGGACAAAAGCGAGCAGTTCATTCGGAAAGAACCCGGGAACCAAGGGCCGCATCCAGATCTAGGTTATAAAACTTGATAAAAGTGTGCGGAGAGGACCAACCTGCCACCACACAAATATCCTCCAAAGGAACTCCAAAAAGAGCCTGGGAAGACAGAGGTGAAGGGAGCTTCCGCACCTCATAAGCCAAAGAAATTGCGCCTCTCACCCAATGAGATATTCTGTGCTTAGAGGCATCGAGCCCTCTGTGGCCGGCCCCAAAGCATACAAACAACTGAGACGACTTGCGCCACTGGCCAGAGTGGTCCACATATACCTTTAAAGCCCGGAGAGGGCAAAGCAAACGGAGTCTCTCTTCCTCCGTGGAGGAGAAAGGAGGAGGACAGAAAGAATGAAGCACGACCATTTGAGAGCGAAAAGACGTGGACAAAACTTTGGGGACACAACCAGGCCTGGGTCACAGAAACATCTTCACAAACTCCACGCAAGGCTCCAGAAAGAGCCTGCAGATCTCCCACAGGCTTGATAGAGGCTAATGCTTAAAAGAGCGCCACCTTGAGCATCAGAATCTGGTCAGGAGTTGACTCTAAAGGTTCGAAAGGGGGTTCCAATAACCCCTTCACCCGCAACCTCCATATCTCGGGTCGAGGATGCCAAATCCTGCTCCGTAGCTGAGACAACATCTTTCCTGTTTGGAATTTCCCACAGGGACCCCTCAACTTGACCGGAGGGGATGCATATAGTCTCAAATCTGGCCATGGATGAGCAAAGGCATATATCCCCAGAGGCGTCGGATGAGTCAGGGAGAATCACAGAGGACAGGAGCGCTGGGGCGAGAGAGGGAGAAACCGACTTGCTCACTCTCCATAGCCTCAAGCTCAACATCCGATCCCCAGGCCACGGATTCATGAATGGCCTCAGCCGCTTCATTGGTCACAGAGCGACGGAGACGAATCCTTTTCAAAGCAAGCAAGCCTCCTGCGCAGAGTTTTAAGCTTAAAATTCTCTCAAAACTTGCAGCTAGAAGCGCCATAAATAGCCTTGCGTGCATGTGACAGGCCGAGGCATTTCACATTCTTACCGTGTGGGTCGTCACTTGCAATGAAGCGAGAGCACGGCAGCTTGCAACAATGCAGATCCATTGTGCTTCACATAGAGGAGAACAAAGCAAGTTCCACAATATGCGGTCGCTGAAGCACAAAAAGGGAATATCCAATCGAACAACACTTAACTAGCAATGGCCAGATAAACTGCTTCTTCTGAAGAACAAAATCTGAGGAGCAGATGGAGTGTTCACTGTATTTAGAGTGAATGACGTACTGAAGCGCCGCTGAGGAGGCACCCGCGGCATCAGCCAATAAATTGGCATGATTCTGTATGGGTTCGACAATCAGCACCGCCCAAGGGCATTTCCCATTGTGTCATCGCTATGCAGCGTTGAGTGAACCTATGAAGGAGAACAGCACTCTTTAGCATGTTTGATATCACTTTTCTTAAGTTATAAATATAGCAAGAGCTCATACAGGGGCATTTTTGGTCTCGATGTCTTGAATTTTTGGGGCATTTTTATACATTTTGGATATTAGGGTTAGAGTTGGGATTAGCATTTTTGCCCAAGCCCCGTTAATTTCCAACCCTGGCCTACATGTCCATTTATTATTATTAATATTATTATTATTATCATGCAAAATACAAAAAAAAAAGCTATTTAAAATGTCTATTATGCATCATGAATGTTCATGGCAATTTTTAAATTGAATGTCACTCTATTGGTTACTCTTGGAGGTATCACTGATGAAAAGTGAATTAGCAATATTTAAGATATATTATTTTGCTCTAATAAAAGCAAATTGTGACATTTACCAAAAGGTCAGATTTCCTTGCTTCCACTGAAACATACAAGATTTTAATTCCCAGGTGAAAAAGACGTACGATTAAATATATTAAAAATGTACTTGAGTATGGTTTTAGTACAATACAAATATACTTTAATGCATTTTTAATACATTCAACAATTTTTCACCTGGGTTGGTACATTCTCAAAACATGCTGGATTACATAGATTGTCAGGTTTTGCACACACCTGTGTTTCTTTCATCATTATTATTATTATTATATATTTTAATTTCAAATGTGGGGTTTGTTTATTTTTTATTTAATCAATAGGTTCAAGCACAGCTCCTACAGTTTGCGGCAAAAAACATTGGACTGAATCCTGCACTTTTAACCTCACCAATAAATCCTCAACAAATGACCCTGCTGTACCAACTACAACAACTGCAGGTGGTGAGTCACACAATTCACTCTCCTGCTCTGCTGTTTCCAATGAATACCAGCTATTTCTCGTCTACCCACTGGCCTGTCTGCAGGGAGTGAGATGATACTGCTTTCTGTGTAAATAATGACCACATCTGCCTTCTATACACTATTTCTCTTTCTTTTTATTTCTTTTTCTCTGTATTTCTCTGTATGTTCCTCTTTCTCACCTTTTGTCTTTTTCTCTCTGTCAGGCATATCAGCGTTTGCAGATTCAGCAGCAAATGATGCAGGCTCAGCGTAATGTCTCTGGTCCCATCAAACAACAAGAGCAGCAAGTATGACATTAATTGTACAAAAAAATGGGGGATTTTTTTTTACAGTTACAATGATTATAGTCCTGAAATATTAGTTAGTGCTTATCTTTTAATGACTATGACAAGTAATATTAATTTCCATATACATTGGAAATGATTATCTCTGTCGTTCTCTCACGCAGGTTGCACGTACAATCACAAACATGCAGCAGCAGATCCAGCAGCACCAGCGTCAGCTGGCCCAGACTCTGCTTATGAAACAGCAGCAGCCTCCTCCTTCCTCTCACATCGGCCTGCACCCAAACCTTGGCAAGGCAAGCCTGGACACCTTCATGGGTCACCCTCAGAATTCAGGCCTCTCCGTGTCAGACCTGCAGACCAAAGATCAGCAGTCTTCTCCAAACTCCTTCAGCCCTTATACACTCTGTAAGAGAACAAGCCACATATGCCTGCATGCTTAAGCTTGCTGTGTGTTTTTAACACTATTTTACAGTGTCCATGTTATACATGTTACATATACTTAGTAAAATAATAACAATAAATTATGTATAATTACAAGCAACTAACACTGAACCAAACCACAATGGGCTTATTAATATTAAAATTAATATTTCTTAGTAAATTATTGTATAATTACATTGTAACAAGGACACCTACAATTTAATTGGTAAACTCTTTTTGAACAGTAGCTTCTGATAGTTGATAGTTCTTTGTCGTAATAACAGCATTGTTTGTAATTGTTTTTTGTGGGTTTTTTTATGTTTTTTTTTTATTTAATTTTTGTATTCATCCATTTTTTTTTTTTTTTTTGGATCTTGTCTTTTGTTTTTTCTTTGTGTGTGTACGTGCGTATGTGCTTGTGTGTGAAAACTAGTGCATTTTTAATCTGTTTTCTCTCTGTCACCCTCTGTAGCTGGTTTAAACCCGAACATGAATGTAAACTGTATGGGGGGGGGAGGTCTATCTCTGAAAGACCCTCCTCAGCCTCAATCCCGACTCTCACAATGGACTCATTCAAACTCCATAGATTCCATGACGGCTAGCGCTCAGCACATGGAGGCAAACCTCAATAAACATGGTATTAGTTGTTTCACTACTCCAAACATATTATGGGCTTGAATTTTGTTCGTTTTTTAATGTAATCTAAAATGTCAAGACAATCATTTGCTAACCTCTAGGTCTAACATCCTTTTAAAGACATTTACTTCCACAAACAGCATTCCACCCGATGAAAACACAGCAATATCTTTAATCAAACATCAAACTCCAGACACTGAGTCACACTTCTGTCCCTGAGATTTGCGCATTTCAAAAGGACAGACCAAACTGCCTGTCAATTTAAGTGCTTGCAGACATTCCAGAGTTATTTTTGCTCTGAGTCAGCAGGGCCTTTTAAAATATGATCCTTCCTTGGCATTGATTCTCAGTAAAACTTGCCTGAACTGTAAGTCCAGCCAAACCGCTGGAGTTTACTGGAGTGAGTTCAGCCGAGGACAAAAGCTCAAGCCTGTAATCTTGAATCTTATTATTCAGATCGTGTCTTTGAAGATGGAATATGTTTAGAGAGGCAAAATAGCAGTTCAAATATTGGGCATCAAAGTTTATATCTGAGTATGGGTTGCTTAGTCTCTGAATATTTTATTACATGAGGCTTTTGGTTAGAACTTTTTGTGATTAAAGAGACTGTTCTTTTGTTTCAGGTCCAATCTCTGCTGCTCAGTCCCATATGCCTGTCGGAAAGAGCGCAATGGAAGATTCTTTCAGCCCATATAATCTGATGTCAAGATCTGAATCCCCCACCAGCACCTTGGTGTCTCCTGATAGCTGGACACAGGGCAAAAGTCCCAATGAGAAAATCTCTAGTGGCTCTAATATCAACTGGCCTCCAGGTGAGCTTCAGTGGCATATTATAATTTAAAAACAATGTTATTGCTATTGATCACAGAGATTATAGGCACTGAGTCTTTAGTAAATTGTTATAGAATATTGTAATTATCATCAATATGCAGCCGGACTGTATTTACCAGATTCAGTGAAACCCAATTTGTCCTTGCTTTCTCTCAGAATTCTGCCCTGGAGTGCCATGGAAAGGTCTGCAGAACATTGACCCTGAGAATGACCCCAACATGACCCCAGGAAGTGTTCCAAATGGCCCCACCATCAACACCAACATACAAGATGTGAATCGCTACCTGTTACGTGACAGGACTGGAGGTGAGGGATGATTGATAGCATATGACATAAGATATGACAGAGATTGTTAAATGGTTAATGAATGTTGAACTCTTTTGCTTTTTAATTAAAGTTTTAACAAAATTCAGTATATTAAGGAGCATTACATAAATTAATTTCACTGTTTCTGCCCCCTTTTGCTGTCCACTTGGGACAAATGCCCATAATAGCCTTGTCCCCATCTCAGAGTGGGACTCTGTCATCCTCGAGTGAGTGGTCGGTCAATGCCTATAATTCATTTGGTCCGTCCTCTCAGAACGAGAGGGATGCTGACAACCCAGGTACAGCCCTAAACCCTAAATGGCCCACTCCCCAAATCCTAGACCTGCTTACCTTTTTTTGAACCCTGTCCTTACACCTGGAGAGGTCCCTCACAAAGTGTTCTCCTAAAACCCACATTCTCCCTTGTTTTAAATGTTGATAATGGCCAGAGACACTAAAGAAGTTTCTTATGCTCACCAGGACTGCATTTTTAAGTAATCAAAAATAAATATAGGATAGATAAAATAGTTTTCTATTTTAATATTTTAAATAAAATATTTAAAATGTTATTTATTCCTGTGATGGCAAAGCTGAGTTTTCAGCAACCATTACTCAGTATTCAGTGTCACATGATCCTTTGAAAATCTTTCTTATATGTGATGTTTAAGGAAATATTATTATTATAATAAATTTTGGAAACAGTTGTGCTGACTTCTGAAGGATCAAAGAATCATGACTGCTGAAAATTCAGCTTTGCCATCACAGTAATAAATTACATGTTAAAATATATTTAAATTGTTATATCCTCCCCTAGTCTAAGGGTAAATAGGGAACGACGAACAACATGGAGAGACTTTGAAGCTAGAATAACTTTTTTTTTTAAGCAGAGGCTCTGTTCTTTCTTTTGATATATTGCATACAGTATATATTGTTCAAATATTCATACAACAAAATATTCTGGGGGCCATGAAGGTTTTGCAAAAACAAAACGCTGGTGGGGAGAGTTAAAGGCAGTGATGGATGGTGCTATATAGCTGCTGCTGTTATTAATTTGTCTCTCTCTTTCTTCCTCTCCTCCGTTTTCCAGGTAAACTCTTGGAAATGAAGTCTACCTGGTCCCCTGGACCCATCTCCCACACACAGGCGTCTTTATCTCATGAGTTATGGAAGGTTTCCCCAGGGACGCGTAACTCCAGTGCTCCCTCTCGCCCACCTCCAGGCCTGACGAACACCAGGCCTGAATCCCAGAACACCAGAACCTCCTCCACCTGGGGAGGAAACTCCCTTGGCCTCAGCCAGGGTTGGACCAGCTCTTACTCCTCAGGTAAATCCTCAGTCCACCAGTGTGGGACAAAGCAGAAAAATCAAGTTACTTGTGAGGTGCTTCTGTAGTGTGGTCTGAACAGTCACCCCCCTCTGTCTGTATGAAGTTGTGTTTTTAGAGTTGCAAATGGGTAGAAATCAAGAATTTAGTGGAAAATATGCTCAGCTGCAATGTGTTTTCCAGACTAATATTTTCTTTTTGTTATAGAAGGGGGAACTTGGAGCACTGACAGTCCCAACAGAGGAAGCAGCTGGCTGGTGCTGAGAAACCTCACTCCTCAGGTGCATAAACCAAATGATTTTTAATACTGTAAAAACTAGTAGAATCATTCAGATATCATACTAGTTTTTACAGTACATCATACTCGGAAAGTATTTTTTCCATGGTGTTTTTTTTTTTCATATTACATGAAATCTCAGAACTGCCACTTTTTATGTAACAAATTTTCATTAATTATTATTTATTTTTTTGCATTTAACATTTAAAAATCATTCCCATTATACATATCTAAATGTATTATTTATACTATTTTATATTTATTTTAAGCTTCATGTTGCTCTGCACTAGTTTATAATACTTCTTCGATGAAAAGATGCACTAGACCACTATTTTTGACCACTGCAATATGTCTAGCTTTTTTTTTTTTTTTTTTTTTTTTTTTTGCATCTCTCACATATGTACCACATTTTAAGATAATGTGTCAAGTTAACAGAAGTTTTGACTTGCAGAGCACCTCATCACTGTGAGTATCGAAACACTGGGCCAATTAGAAGTAGCTGTGGGAAGGCATATCATGAGCTTGTGTTTACAGTTGTCATTTGTCTGCAGTATGTAAAGCAAAGAGTTGCTTAGCTCTAGTCAGGACACTTTCCAAATCTGCTGTTTGGCTATTTCTGTTATTAAAGGCTGTAATACACTACATGAGTTTTGTCAGGATTTTTGGCCCGATTTGCAGTCTGTAACTATTAACACTAGTTACCGAAAGTCAGAACCAGTCTGCTGATATTAGGAAGTCAGAGTTGACAAATTTAACAGAAAATCGCATTGTGTATGATGGACAGAGACTATGAAAACAGCTTTGACTTAGAATCCAGCCTGAGAATATCAAACATATTTTGAGCTGATTTTTATTTGTCATTCGCCTCCTTGCAACAAGGCTCATGGTTTCTCCATGAGTTTGTTGTGTTCGGTTTGTTGTGGTAGTGTGTAATCCTTAGTTGCTTAGTGTATGACCTGATCACATTTTAAAAGTTGTGTAGCGTATTCCAGCCGTTGTGCTTATTTTTGCAAAGAAATTGTTCATAAAAGCACATTTAAAAAAAATTGCATTCTGTGCTGCACATTTCATTTATGTTTTTAAATGCAAGAACACAATCTGTCTGACTGGCCATTTAAATTGCACTTGCATATGAATAACACCAAATGTAATAACTTATCTATGTGTGTGCATCAGATTGACGGCTCCACCCTACGGACTCTGTGCATGCAGCACGGCCCTCTCATTACCTTCCATCTGAACCTGACGCAGGGCAATGCTGTCGTTCGTTACAACTCCAAGGAGGAGACCGCCAAAGCCCAGAAATCCCTGCACATGTAAGACTAAAGGCTCTACTACTTCATACTTCTCTGAGTACTTTCATAGAATGCTCCAGAACAGCTTTCATTTAGTATTAATAGTGTTAGCTGTACATTTCTTCATTTTTTCCTAAATTCAAATACAACATTTTCCCTACATCTACCCTCTAGATAAGTGTGTATGACAACGTCTTTCTCTCTTCAAACTGATTTTATGTGTTATCCATCAAGAAATCTATTTAATGCTTGAATCCATTCCAACAATTTTTCTGCCAAGGTGTGTGCTGGGTAACACTACCATCCTGGCAGAGTTTGCCGGTGAGGACGATGTGAACCGCTTCTTTGCACAGGGCCAGTCCCTTACCCCCACCACTAGCTGGCAGGCCAGCCCAGCACCAGGCTCCAATCAACCCCGGCTGGGCAACACTTCATCCAGCCACCCCACAGGCCTCTGGAGCGGGGGTGGAGGAGGTACCAAGACAGTCTGCAGTACCGGGAACAGTAGCAGCAGAAACGGTGGCGACATGCTTTGGGGCGGTGTGCCGCAGTACTCCAGTTTATGGGCTCCCCCAAACGGAGACGATGCCAGGGTAATCGGCAGCCCCATCCCAATTAACACCTTGCTCCCGGGAGACCTGCTGAGTGGAGAGAGCATGTAGGATGTATCGGACATCATAAACCGACAAAGTCAAAAGAAGTACTGGATCAAAACCCAAGCAAATCAATGTGGCGATAATCACTTTTTGTGGATCTGTAATGGAGGTTTAGTGTGAGACAAAGCTGCAAACCTCCAACTGCTGTTTATTTGTCTTCTGATTTTTACGTCATACTGTTTGTTGTATTCGTGCATCTTGTCCTTGGTGTGCAAAGACCTTGAGAAGCCAGAATCAATAGAAGCAGAAGCCTTTTGATGCTTTTTTTTTCCCAAAGGTTGTTTTTGCTCAAAAGTGTTGTTCAGGAGAAGCCATCAATGAAGCAGCCATCTGAAAGTGACCCAGACACAGTGAGACCTCATGACACCTTTCCCTATAATGGCACTGTTCTGATGATTGGAATGATCCTGGTACTTTTTTGGTTTTAAACTTTGCATCTTTTCTTCAGATCTTCTTATATTAGCCGTAAGTGCTCTCTCTCCAGGTCCTCCTTAAAAACCTTTATTTTATAAAACCAACAAAAAACAATAATACTTTGTAACTTGCACAGTTCTGTTTCTGAGCCAGCGAATAGGCCAGAGAAAATGAGAAGAACACTCTTAGCAGTGGCCTGTCATCATGACTAATCACCAATGATATTTTTTCTTTAATTCTTTTAGTTTTACAAAAGGGAGCTGCACTGCTCTATGATTTCTATTTACTCATGCCAGTTTTTTTTTTTTTTTTTTTGTATGGTTACAAAAAAATAAGCTGAATGTTAAGCTTTGATTTAGATCAATGAATGTCAGAGTGTCTGCTGGAACTTGACCAAGCATCTGTGTGCGAGTACATAACCACTGTTAAAAACACTCTCAGTGGAGGCTTTTTAATTATACCTAATGGACATCAGTGCTGAATCAATCAAAAGTTATTCAGTTACTGTGTGGTCGTCATTTTTATTGAGATACAACAGAGAGAAGAAACTCAATTCTGATGCATTGTGCAATAGAAGCCAGAGACCCTTTCTTCCGTCCACACTGAAGCTTACTGAAACTTAAGACTTTTTTTTTTTTTTTTTGAAGACTAACCTTTGGACTAATTTTCCCACCGCCTCTGTCTGTTTGTCTGGCTTGCTGGCTGTTCGGTATTTGTGTGGAAAGGAGAAACTGTTAATTGTGTTTGACGTCACTCCATGCGTTTTAAAACTGCATGTGTGGGATCTCACAGTCTCCGGCCACTTTTTCACCAAACAGAAACGGAATCCAGAGCGGAGACACATGGCACAGGAGTCAGGCACAATACCAAATACAATGTGTTTCTCTTAATGCAGTACAGAATAAGAGATCCTTGCATTTGGTACAAACATAAAAGACATCTACGTTTTCTAAGTCTCTTCTTAAAGGGGTATTATCATAGCACTTATTACAAGAGTGATGCTCCTTCTGTGAAGCCAATAAATCAGATAATGGAGCATATAGAAAAAAAAAAGAAAAAAAAAACTTCTTATGGCAACTTTTGGCTTTTTTTTTTCTTTCTTTCTTTTTTTTTTGGTACCAATGGTATTCAAAAAAGCTTGTTTGTCGTCCATCTCTGGCCCAGAAGCTTGAGTCCAGAAAAAAAAAAACATTTCAGAATGAAGGGAAGAACAAACTCTACAATCAAACGAAACTTGCAATGTATGTTTTTTTTTTGTGTGTCTTTACTTTTTTTTTTTCTCTATCAAAGTGAATGTCATTGTTACTCTGAAATAGTCAAGTCTTTACCCTGTCTGAAGAAGGTACCTCGATTGGATTGGATTTGGAAAGGAGGTGGTATGCTAGTGCCTCGACGTGGAAACTGATCGGAGGACGTTCGATTCTCCATAGCAACTCTCTTTGTGCACTTCATACAATGGAATGCAGGACATTAATGATGTCATGATATGGATGTTAGCGGCATCATTCATCATTGGCGTACTTGTAGTAGTACTTAGGTACGGATCTTCAAATGTCCTCCCGTTCCTTCTCTGGATGACATCACACCTCTCATGCATTCTTCCCCACACCGTCCCTCACGTAGTCTTGCATGATTTATTTTTTTCGCTGAAATTTGAGACTGAATGGAATTGCCAGTGCTGTGTAATAAGTTTTTTCACTTTCGATTGGTCTTCATGCAGTGATTTTTAACTGCCTGCAGTGCTCATATGCAGATACCTGTCCTGTGTGCAAAAAAAGATCGATGATGTGGGCCATATTTGTTTATTTCATGTCAAAAGTCATTTGTTTTTGTTGTTAACAGTGTTTTTAGGTCATTTAGAATGTGTATGTGTGTGTGCTTGACCTCACCCTGGGTGTCCCACCTCTAACTCAGCTGCTAACATCCTCTCTCTCCTGTGTGGCCTCGGTTAAGCCAACCATGTTATCGAGACAAGCCGCCCGTACTTGAAAAGCCCTGTCCGAGCAGTGTTTCTAAGGACAGACTCTTTCTGCCACTGGCTCTATAACTACAGCACACGGGATGCTGTCACTATGCAAAGTTAGAGAAGATGGGCACGTAATGTCCGCCCTGTGCCAATCTGTGGCTTTGAAAGGAAGTTGAAAATATCTTCGCAGTCCTCCCGTAATACTTTCTTACACACTCAAGGCCATTGTAATCCTAGTAAATTTAGGATGTTGTCTGACACTAAGCCTAATTCTGCTGAATTTGATCAATCTCATTTAAGTACAATCTCAGGGCATGACAAGAAGAACTAAATTTATGTTTAGTGAAAGTTGATAGTTTTGAAGATTTATCGTCTGTAAGTGGTTTTACACACTAAATGATGTGTAAAAGCTTACGAAGTGTACATTAAAAGAAACGCAAGAGGATATTTATCAGTGGGGCAATAAAATTAGGAGGCTGGCTAGTTTGGGTCTTCTCAATCCTTCTGAACAGGGACTGCTGCAGAGCCATCAGTTCGTTTATACAGTAAATGGGACCTGTGTATCTTACCTCTCTGCTGCTGGTTGTTGAATTCCCCTCATGGTCTCATGTGCCAATGTATACATAAATATATGTACAGTACACTGTGGCATCTCTGACTTCACATTTGAAATTCCAATGTTGTTTTGTTGTAAAGCACTTCTGTTTGGAGGCACTTTGACGATTCTTGTGTGTTTGAGGTGGGATTGGGTTTAAAAGGGGTTGAGGATATGCGTCAGATATATTTGTCACCTCATGCTGATTATTTGTGATAATCTTGTTGCTGTCATTGGAAGAATCCTTTATAACAAGCAAGAACTTTAACAGCATTGGGGATTATGGTGTGCCAATGGCGTACAGATAATGAGTAATCCCTGGTACTTTTTTTTAATACCAAAAATGAAATAGCATTTTAGTATCAAAAAAAAAAAAAAAATTGACAAACATGTAAAAAAAAAAAAAAAAAGATCTATAACATTTAAAAATGCACTTCTTGCTGATATTATCTCCTGTTTGCTGGTCAGGTTCTGAAGGTTGACAGCAAGCTGGAGTGCCTTTTGTGTATGCTGTATTAACTGTTTGTTTGTAAAATTGTGCCCTGAACTGTACATTTCCATCTCAGTCTCAGTTCATTTCGGGCCTTTATGCTGTATAAACCTTCTTTTATCTTCTTTTTTTGGGGGGGGAAAGACATTTCAACAGATGTCTTAAGATGCTAAAGTTGATCATTGACTTTTTTTCTATTTCTGGGAGATGTGGGTGGGTGGGGGGGATCACTGTTGCCTGTGTGTAACTGCCTTGTTCCAAACTCAGTCGCAGCTGGCTGACAGTGAACCACAATGTGGCTGTAATTCCAAACAGTCAAAAATCACAGGAAGTCTCTGGTGACACCAGCATAGGTAGACTATGACTACAGTTAAACATTATCATGTTCCTTATGAAGAAAAATGCTATCAGATCTCTGAATCCTTCTCTTTTAAAACTACTGGGTAAAATACAATTTGAAATAAGCAATAGACCTTGATCCTTACGGTGTGTCATCTGAGAAAAAAAAAAAAAGAGTGATCAATGATCTGAACCAAACAGTCTTACTGAAGTTGCATGTTGGTTTAAATTAAATGACACAGGACGTACATGCAGTATTTGTGTATACCTTCAATCGTTGTGTTGAAACCCATGATTCTAAACAATGTTTATGTCTCTAGGCAAAGAATGAAAAATCATAAACATATCAAAAGAAATATCTTCACCAATACTTGAATTAAAGCGCGCCAATTGTAAAATGTGAATTTATTTTTTCTTACATTTTTGTTTGGGACTGACACTTAAGGTATTTGATAACATGCTCACAAGGTTTAACATTCTTCATGAGAAGGAAACGTTGATTTTAGTATGAATGAGTGTTTGAATGGTTCTGTATGTGAAATCGAATCACTGCTTCTCGTTACGTAGCGACTGCCTGCAATTATGATCCATTTAGTGTTGTACTGTCTCCGTTATTTGTGTGTGCGTGTTTTAAAAAAAAATTCCAACATGGTTACTATCTAGCATTGCACTGATTGTCTTTTTTCCCTTGCTCAACAATAAAATAAAATAAAACAAAAGGAAAAAAAAAAATAACTGAAAACCGCAGGGGAGATGATGACAATTCATGTGTTAATGTTTACTCAAGGACTTTATGGATTTATTTTCATCTTAAAATATTAAAAACCTGTAAAATTGTATCCTCATAGTGGCTTTTATTGTGGAATATTTCCCACAAGAGTTATTATTTTGGAGTTAAGAGTTTTGCATCATTTCAGTTGCATTATTTGAAAAAAATACTTAATAAAAAATACAAAAAAAAAGATTTGAAAAAAAAAACTAAACTTTGGCCATAATGAGAAAGTTAGTAGAGAAGCAGTAATATTCATGAACAGTAAAGATAAACAGATGCGAGTTAGTGACATTCTGACTCATTTCAAAAGGTGCCTATATCTCGTCCATTCTGTGAAATTCTTTTTTCTTTTCAAATCTACCTGCCGTTTACAAATAATGGAATTTTCAGAAATTTCAAGGAATTTACTACAAGAATGCAAGAATAAAACTACAATTACAATCACATCTTCCATCAAATAAATAAGAAAAAATTTGTTTTAAATGAAGACGTATGCTACTTGCTGAACTCTGGGATTTTGCTTATGAATTACATTATTATTGTTATTGTTGTTTGAACTTATGCCAAAATGTCTTTAAATTTTCGTTTCTGGAAGAGCAACATAATTCTGTCATTGTCTTGCACACTGACAATGGACTTGGATATTTTCTCAGGAAGATTAGAGGTCCAGAGTTTCAGTTCCACTGTTATGATGTTGATTATCATGAGAATTTAACAAATCATTTAATGAAAAGAGAACAAAAGATGTTGATAGAAATCCAGCTCGAAGCACTGAAGGTTATGGATTTTAAAAAATGTCTTTCTGAATTTTAATCCGTAGCAGACACACATTTACCAAATATTAGATTTGTAATGAACCTATGCGTTATATTTCTTGAAGTGGAGTGCTTTCCATTTAAAATGTTTGTTTGTATCTATCGCTTTACGTACCAATACAGTTTTGTTTATTGGTTAGGTTGTGGAAGGACCTAGCACTGTTTGATTTTACCTTGCTTGATGTTTCTCAACGAGGTCCAGTAAAAGATATTGATATTCCATCCTCTTATCTTTTCTTGTTTTAGAAATTAAGTAGAGGCCTGTATGCAAAGGCCTGAGAATTGTAGATCAACACATAGAACTTGAACTCCTACCAGATTTTCTTACTAGTTTTTTGAGTGTGGGTTGAAAATACTCCATCTAGGTTTAAGACTAAATGATGAGGAATTAAAATGTAAGGATTAAGAATCTATGCACAAAAGTTTGAGGGGACAGTATGTCCGGTCATGCTATTCTCACAAGGATCTTTTTGGTGGGGTGGGGGGTTCATACGCTTGTTACAAGTTTTCTTTGTACGAGTTCTGATTTGAATGAGCAGATTTTATTGTGTCATCACCATGCTCTGTGTCTCTCAACCAAGGAGCATCATCAACCAAGCACTGTGGGTTTATGCCAATCCGTGACATTCTAGTGTTTAAATGGAATGATGGGTTGTGCAGGGTTTTGTGAGAGGGAATTTAATTGTTTCTCTTTATTGTTCAGATATTAAGAACATGACTGTACTGAGATTTAACAATGTTGCTGGCTTTTAATTTTTAAATGTGTTTTCCTTACCCTTAATAGAATGTGATCGTTGAGGACTTGCACCGAAAAAGTCTTTCCATGTGGTATGGAGATTATTTCAGCCTATATTAATAAACAGCATTTTTTTCTCTTGAACTGTGTTCATGTTTTATTTATGCTGTGGACTACTATTTCATATACACTCCATTTAGTCAACATTTGAGTAGAATTTTCTTGGAACTCTCTGTGGAGTTCCTTATAAACCTGTAAGAGGTTTATATGCTGGCCGATATGGCAGTCATGCTGACTCAAACTCATTCAAACTTATACTGACATCTAGCGGTATGTCCAATTTTATTGCTGGTTTGAAATGTGAGATTGGCAAGCAGGCTTTTATATATTTTATTATTTAAATTAGATGCTAGCTGTACTTGAATGACCAAAACAAATAGATGCCTTTTTGACTTGCCTTGACTGGGACTTTGTTAGCAGTCAGATATGATTAATCCATTCTGTGGGAAAAGGGTACTGAGATAAAGCATGCCGTTTTTAAGACTTTTTCTAAAAATACTTAAAAAAAATAATAATTAATTGGGAAAATATTACTAAGGGTAAATACTGAGGATAAATTATGTAGCTGAAAGGCACATGCTAACGTGCTTCAGCCTTTGATTATTGTGGTTCGGTTTTGCATTGCCTTAGCCGTAGAACTTTTGCAAAATTAGTATCATGTTAACTCTACCTGAACCTACTGCTAAGGGACAGGAATACAGACTAATGAAACTCTAGTATTGTCTTTCTACAGTCTCTCTTAATAACAATTTAAAATATATTGGTGTAAATTGCTTTAAATAAAGCATTTTCCCAAATGACAAAATCCTATATGCCTACAGTAGAAGAGATTTTCTGGTTCTTCTGTTGCACTTATACAAATCGTACACAAGAATGCAGTATTGAGCTACATTCATTTCTATACTTTCTCCTCATCACAGACAGCATCACGTATTTACAAGTACCCATCAGGCCCTTGAGACTCATTTGTAATCTTTATAGCATAAACATTCAGGTGTTTGTCAATCTTTATACTTAATTTCAGCAACAGACATAAATCATATTCACATACATGAGTGTGAATAATTATGTAGGTCTAATAATGTAATGGTGCATTTTTCACTCTCTTCTATCAGCTATCACTTTTTTTTTTTTTTTTTGGAATATGCTTGGCCGAATAAGTATAGAATAAGTCACAAGTGTAAAAATGTGTGTGTAGGTGTTATATGCTATAAATAACTACAGTCTATACGTTACCATGGAAATTCATCCTCAGGACCAGTGCCAAGAGATACTGTGGGAATGAGCATGCTAAGTTTACTGACACTGATTTAAAAAAGAAAAACGTGTTGGACAAGGAAATATTTTCCATATGCATTTTAAAAGTGGTTAATTAGAGAAAATGATATAATCCTAGATAACGAGTTTAGCTGACAGGCTCAAGGCCAAAGGTAGGCCTAATCCAAGCCCTGCAGATAGTCAGAACAGTATGATGGTTAGAGTGGTATTACTTAAAAAAAAGAAAAAATCCAACACTTCTTGTTAAATTCCAGTACTGAGAAGCTGGGACATTTCACTCTATCACTCTGCTAGTCTGAAGTTTATGAAGTTCCAAGTTGTTGTCAGTCTGTGTATTAGTGGTGGGTATTTTTCACGTGACATTTTTTTGCAGGTTCACTTCCAGTAGATGGCAACAATGGACTTTTTGTGTATTAAGAATGAGTCATTGAATCATTCACTCAGATGCACACTTCAGAATCTTACCAGAAGTAGTCCATTATCAAAAGGTCCATTATTAATAGTGTAGCAATGAATATATATCACACATAATTCACTTTCAAACAAGCTTTCTTTTAGACAACCCAATGCTAAATCTGCGTGGAAATATCTTAATTAAAATGTTCAGTTTCGCAGATTCCAATTATAATGACTACATTTTTACTGCAAAAATTCACCAAAAAAAGGTAATGTGACAGGACGTTTATCTTTAATTTACTGTTGAATAAAGATATGGTGACATTTTCACGGTCGAGAATTCCACATGCAGATTTCGCAACGGGTTCAATCTGGTCAAGCGAATTCGCCACGTTGGCCAACAGAAAGCTGCTTGGTTTGAAATTGACTTCTGCGTGAGCCTGCTCAGAACCACATGACTGGTTAGTTTGTTTTAAATTACCCTGGTCGCTATTAGATGTCATTTATTCATCCAGTTAACAAATCCAAGTGCAATAACCGCAAATGACAAACTACTAACACAAACGAACATGATGGAAGAAATAATTCCCGCGCATCCATGTTCACCTCCCATCATTTGAGACAAGCACTTGTAAAATCGCCCACATGACGAGGGACATTAAAAGGAGGCGGGTGCCTCACTTACCTCCCCATGCTGTCTGTGCTCATCTCAGTCACAGTGAACTTTGGCAATGCGCTCTGTGGATGCTGGCAGAAGTCTCTCCTCTCGGGCACTGCTGGCACGCGTTGAGGATGCGAAAGAACAGCAAGGTACAATGACGCACCACAAATTAACACTTACGCATTTCACACTGTCTTGTTTTTAGTCTTGCGTGGTTTAACGTTGGTACGATAAACACAAGCCGCTGCTGACCTGATCGTTTCGTTTATCGCATTCTGTTTGGTGCCAATACCTTCTGCTTGAGCAAAATCACGCCAGGCACGACACTGGATGGTAATAATCTAACACACAAGGTGCCATGAAGGTATTTGAGAAAGAATTGCTGTTTCTCTTTCAGGTGACTGTCTAAGGACGCAGCCCGACGCTACAGGGAAAGACTGACGTGTTTAAAAATCTAACGCGAACTTATGTGTGACGTGCTGTGGATTTAAAGTGTCTAAAACATCCTGTAATGAAATATGGAAGCGAGGAGGAACTCCACGTACCCACTTAGTTTGGGATAAACTCACTTGCCATTGGATATTAGTATGACAGATCTGGAATAGTGCCAATTTAGCTCTGCAGGAAGTTCTGAGTTGTCAAAACCATATGGATATATGTGGAAGACATCATGGCAGAACTTTATGAGAGGAGATAATCGTTTTTTGAGTGGATTGAGAGGAGTAGAGGGGCTATGGTGAACTCATCACCAGCTGTCGCTGCTCACGCAGAGGGAGAAGAGATCGAGGTGCTGGAGAGCACTGATGTCCTTCCTGTAGCTCCAGAGGACGTAAGTGACAATGTGCAGATGTATGATTTATGTTGTTGAAAAACAGCAAAGAACAGAGATTAAATTTAGGTTGGGTCATCTTTTTCTCAGTTATATCTCTGTGTTCATTCCTTTCTCCTCCCTCTTTCTCTGTCTTACACAAATGCTTCTCTCAGCAATGGAAGTCTCTTTTTGACAAGGTAGGATTTCTGCTCTTATTGCCTGACAGTTTATTGTCTGTATTTGTCAGTTTGGTTAGGTGTAACTCTGTACATGTGCAGCGCAGGCCATGTCCTGTTTACTAATATGACAATAATTGATAACATTGTTTAATAAAATGATAAAAAGTAAAGTAGTAGAATCATGGAATCATAAGCGCCAATCCATACAGTACTAGGCCTACTGTAATACAATTCAGTGATAGTAAATTAAATGTACACAGCATGATTGAATGAAATTCAATGTAAGAATTGGTTCTCTTTCAATTCATGAGTTATAACTTATGTTTGTGTAAGGCCTAGAATGTAAATCATCAACATAATTTAAACTTTTAAATAAGGCTTTGTCATGCTAACACAGATCTGTATCCTATTTATTTTTATTTTTATCTCAATTCAAGTGAAGAATTTAATTGAAACGGGATTAATAAGGTTCATAACCCTGGTACGTTGCTAAAAACAATACAAAAACAAGCAAAAAAAAACAGAAAATGCTTTGACAAAATGGCTAATTTGGATCTGACAAAGTTTGGAAATAATCATTTCTGTTAATTGACCAAGTGGACATGTGTCATGAATCAAGTCCAATGATGAGGAAGGTCGATTAAGTGGTTCAAAATAACAACAAGGTTTATCTAGAAAGAGAAAACACGAATCAGATTGCAATGGCACAAACAATACCGGACACGGAAAGAAAGGAAATGAGGAACTTGAATAGACAAGGTGAACTAAATACAAACAGGTGTGCTCATTAATGAATGTCAATGACAACTAATGACTGTCAGGAAACTAGAACAAAGGAAACAGGTAACTAAAGAGAAACAAACTATGAAAGCGAAATTAAATAGAACATAACTTTGACAAAACGGATATTGATTGATGCAGATAATCTCAAAATATCGGTCTGCGATCATTTCCAGGGTACATATTCAATATCCTGGTTAGAGTTGTGTAGTCTAGTCCACTCTGAATCTTGCATTGGGAGGGGGGGTAGTTAGTGAAACAGAGCTGGGTGACAGACGGAGAGCGGTTCACCGTCTGCCCCTTCTTTCTCTTGCTTTCAGTCTCTCTCACTGGCTCTGCACCTGCCTAACCCTGACCCCCCACACATACTCCCCTGGGATAAAGACAGTGACATGAAGGATGAAGGGGCCCAATTTCAGAAGAAGAGAGAGACAGATATCAATATGAAGGGAAAGGGAGATTTTAGGGTTAAGAGGGTGGCAGACGTGAACAGAGAATGAGAGCTGTAAGGGTGCAGAAGGCTCGTGGTTGACCCTCTCCATCTCTGCTGGTTAGGGGAGGGAGGGGGCTCCCTTACAAGTGGGCCTCTCACTCCGCTCCCTTTATTTAGCCGACAACACTCTGAGTCCCTTAAGTGGCCTGCCTTCTGGGGTTTCGTCCAGTTTTGGGGTCACTGCCCTGCAAGGCTGTAAATTGGAGGCATTGTGGGATCTTAATGCCAAGAACACACTTCACTGATCGCAGATGTAACAAACTAATGAAAAAGAGGAGGAGGAGCTGGGCTGTTATATGACACAATATTAGAGTACAAACAATTTATAATTCACACATACATATTCATATGCTCAAACCTGACGGATGATGAAAAGCTGTCAGCATCAGATGATTGCATTCTTAGAAAGGCTACCAGTGACAGCAAAAGTCTTGTTTATTTCTGACAACTTATTAACTCACTGCATCCAAAAAACTAATCCATAAAACATGGTAGGATGTTAAAAGACTCACTGCGGATCAATTACAACTCTCTTTTAATAACACAGAATGTTAGTTTATGTCCCCAGATTAATTAAGTTTCATGACTGCAAAGTAGTAAATAATTCAATTCACTGACTTTTATCAACTTAGTTACAATACTAATTATTTTATCTTTGTTTTCCATAAATTAGGCTCTGAGTTGGTTGATTAAATTTAACACACTGCATAAGCAGTTTTTTTTTTTTTTTTTTTTATATATAAAAGGCAGTGGCTATTTGCACTAAAACTGCAAATAGTGATAGACACTATTTACACAAGTGAAAATAGCAGTATTTTCTTTGCACTAGTGTTAGATGCTATTTGCACTGTGTAAATAGTTGTTAGATGCTAATTATACTTACTGTAAATAGTGGCAGATAGGCCTACCATTTGCACTTCGGTGTATTGTAGTATATTATAAAACAGTATGCGGTAATAACATATTGAGTGCATTTCATTATATTTAATAAAATCATAAATGGATGCTATCTCCTTTGTACCTATACCCCTAAAGCCCTCCACTACACCTATTCCTAACACTACCCATTTTTACACTTTAATCCCATAATTAAATCATCTTTAGACAATTTATTTACACTTTTCAAATTTTATTTAAAATAAATGCCTCTCCAAGATTGCTCCAAATGCTATGGGAAAAGGGAGAAGAATGAGCTAGGAAAAAGGCGGATTCGAGTTCGGGTTGGTCGCGTCTAAAGCTAGCACCACCCACCTTACTCACCATGCTACTCCAGTTATCAGCAGGAGTTCTTTTGTAATTTTGCCTAGCTCGATCAAGTGTGCTGCACGCGTCCTGAAAAGTGAAGCCAAAGCATTTCAATTGCTCTCCCTGGTGGCTGGCTGCAGTATAGGTCTAAAACCCTGCCCTCTCCATGTAATCGAATGAGACAGGATTAATATTGACTTAAATTTTGCCAGTTGCTTTGTCTCTTTTCACTCTGCCAACGAAAATGGTTACATACAAGCCAAAAGCAGGATCAGCTAGTGTGTCTCTGAATATCACACAGTAGGTGGTGTTTTATTCCTGGAAGTGTTAGTGTTTTTGAACAAATCAGTTGAGTAAAGGATTCAGTGACTAACTCATAATGCACAAAAGACAGACTTGCAACGTATTGGTGTAAAAAATGTTACCTGCTGAATAAGTCACTGAAAATCCCCACCACTAACCAGACTGACAGCCTGTTTGGAACATTGCAAAGACAAGCAGTGGGATATAAACATTGAAAGTCCTTGTGCGTCAGTGATCTTGGAGTGCCGCCCAGCCAGTAAAATTCAAGAACTGTAACTTACTGAACAGTAAATAACAACAGAATCATCAATTGATTACTAGAGGTTGTTGTTTGTTGTGGAATGTATTTGAATCGAGTTGCGGTTTAACAGTGTGTTGCAGTTCTGCTACTATTCAACATAAACCTGATTTCAGACATGACCTTTGTGCTATAATTTATTTAATTGGTTGGATTTGTTGCAGCTTACAAGGGTCTTAGAAATAATACTGGGGATATAATTCATACTACTAGTTTCAGTGGGGTTTTGCCTGTAATACCCCAAACATAAACCCAACACATACAGTAGCTACATTCTACAGATATTTAGCTTTAGAATTAACACTGGGGATATAATTCATACTACTAGTTTCAGTGGGTTCTTGCCTGTAATACTCCAAACATAAACCCAACACATAGCACATAGCCCAACACATTCTACAGATATTTAGCTTAACAATGTCCAAATGAGCCCTAAAGAAAATTCACTTAATTCCTGCTTATTATGTTGAATTTGGGGTACAGAATCCTTATAACGCATTGTTAAAATGAAGTGCATTTAATTGTATTGAGTGTGTACTTGCAGTGTACTTTAAAAAAAATACTTGAAAAAGTTGCAGATAATATAATATTAATAAAATAAAAGGCCACTTAAATGTACTTGAAGAGAGTACACTTGATTGTTACTTTAAACACTTTAATATACTTTTAAAAAGTGCACTAAAATAATGTCAAATTAAATATAAATTTTGTTATGCTTTAAAGAAGTACACTTATTTTTCAGCCTGGTCTCATTGTTAATATATAGGTATCAATACGTAACATTTTCAGGTGTAAAACTTGTTTGGATAGATGTTGAAAGTACGATATGGACGTATTGACAACATTTAAACGTAAACATTATTGCATATTTACAGCTAAAAAAAAACTTAAAAGATTTATGAATCCTTTATATCATAACGATATTTGTATAATTGCCCCTTTGCCATTTTATAGATACATTTTAGATCCCTTACCCCACCCCCAAACCCAGAACATAATGGACCAAATTGTGTAGGAAAATTATTTTTTTCAAAATCCGCTGCTTTGCTGGTCAACGGCAAGAAGGCTTGAATCCTCAGAGTATCAGCGAAGAGAAGTGTCGTCGCTGAAGGAGAATTGATCTGAGAATCCTATGCCAGATCGCCTGCTTTTATAGCTAGATGCCATGCCCATATTGGCGCGCTCTGGCGGGCTTGATAGGCTTGTGCATCTCCGCTGCCTCGCCATTGGTTCGTTTTATTACTCTGCACGTACGAATGGGCGTGCAGTTTCACTGCGTGATTAAAAAGTCTTCAGAATTCGGAGAAAAAGGAGTTTTCCCCATAACAGCGTCTAGCGACGAGTAAAGTATCGTAAGGGCACATATTTAGTACCTGATTGTAATTTGAAATTATTTTAATTTGAAACTTTATTTAATATTACATTTAAAGTTTATATATTTTAAATGTATTAAATTGCAACTTCATCATTACAAATGTGTAATTACAAAAATATTTTAAAACATGACATACAAGTTTCAATAGAAATTTTATTAAAGTATATTTTAGTTTACCATAAGTAGTCGTCAGTACATTCGGCAGTACACTTTAACCATATTTTCAAAACAATAGATGTAATTTCACATAAATATGCACTTAAGTCTTACTTAAGTTGGTTGAAAAAAGCCTTCTCACATTTAACTAACTGAATTTAATGTACATTTAAAATATAATACATAATTTAATTGCAGTTAACATTCAGTTAAGAGTCCGAAAACATTACATTCAATTCGCACTTAAGTATATTCTTTTAACGTTTTAAATGTTTTAACATCTTTTATTTCTATAATAAGTACCCTTTTTAAAGGTATGGTAAAGGGTATTTCTTTTTCACTAGGGACATCTAAAATCTAACATCAAATGTATAGCTTGTCTTCTTTCTCTGGTATTGTTTTGAAGAGGCGGCCCATTATTGTTCTGTTGCTCACCACCTGCTCCTTATCTCTCATTCTACAAGCTGAGAAGAGAGTCTGACAGTGAAGGCGACCATTTGCATATACGCAACCCTATGTGTCCCAGTGGGCAATTAATACATAACAATCAAATACATTGTGTGTGTCCCTGAGCTCTTTGTGTTTCTGCGACCTTCAGTGATAAAAGTTTCCCAAATATCTCTACATGTGGCCTTGTTTCTGTTTTCAGACACATGCAGCGAGTGATTGTCCAATATATCTTTCACATTCTATTTTCAGTGTACTTTCCTCGTGTCTCTCTCGCTCTAGTATTTCTTCACAGCCCACTCTTTCTCTGACACTTTGCTTCTTTAAAAAAGACTGTGATAATAAGTGGAATCTCCCACTTGCAAAGTGTGAAAAAAAAGAGTGTTTGAACAAAAAAAAATAGACAGTTGCTAGAAATATCAGTTCAGTAGTTCTCTCTGAAGCGTGAAAGTGTAGAATGTGATAACATTCAGGTCAGTTGCCTGTGTAAAGCGATTGTCAAGAAGCAAGGGCATGCTTTGTCTCCTGAGGAGAAGGAAGTTGGCTCTCTCTTTATAACCAATTCTACTTTTCTGGGAGGGCTTTCTTCTAGAACATGGATTCACAGAACTGCTCTCTTTCAGACATCTCAGTAATGTTAGGCATGCTGGCAGTGGGGCCTGGGTCAACGTCAGCATTCCAACTCATCTTAAAAGGTGTTCAGAGGGGTTCTGGTCTGGTCTTTGTGCAGGCCAATCAATTTGGACCAGATAAACCTTTACTTTTTGGACCTCTTTTTGTACATGGGCATATTCAGGCTGGGAAAGAAATGTACGCATAATAAAATGTTTTTCTAGGGAGATTGCTTTGTTGTACGTTTGATATGATGCACCTGTTAGTACTGGATGTAGGTAGACTTGATAATTAAAACAATGGTTTTCAAGCTGGGGTCTGCAAGATGGTAATTGAGGGTCTGTGGTAAATTTTAGAATTGCAATAAATGTTTTTAGGGCAGTCAAAGTTGATTTAAATATGCTTAATGCAATAATTTTTAAACATATTTACTGAATTTGATATTTTTGGACAAGAGCAGAGCACTGTTATTCAATTATCTAAAGAGACTCAATTATCAGTTTCAAAACAATCACATACTGTTTGTTTACTTTAATAAACAAATAAACATACTAAATATTCATGTTAAAAAAAGATCCATTTATACCACAAACATAAATAAAATTGAAAATTAAAAATTTCAGTCTCACTGTTTTCACTGTTGTGAAAATGAAAATAAATATCATTATTAAATGCATTTTTTTTATTAAATACAATATTATTAAATGCAAAAATTAAATAAAAGTTAAAGTTAAAAAGTAAAAATTTGATGAATACAGTTTTATTTATCATATGTTATATTTATTTTGTAGTCATATTTATGTTATAATATAATACTGTTTTGATCTGTTTTCTATTTGCCATGGTTAATATTTACTATTTTTCATAGTGTGATTTTTGGTGAAAGCCATAATAATAATAATTAATAATTAATATTAATTATATAATAATATACAATATACATAGGCCTTTATGGAACCTACAGCAATTAAAAAGAAAACAATATACCATGAGACTTAAGCCTAGTCCCAGACTAAAATGCATGTTTGAGCTGTTTTAACTGAAAGCAACTTTCACTGACATTGTAACGATGAGGTAGGCACGGACGAGGCGGAGAGAGAATCCACATGCAAGCACGACTTTAATAAAACAAACAGGTAATCCAGGGCAAACAACGGAACTCAGGACAGGAACATAGGACAGCAACAAGCAACAGCTACAAGCTACAAAACATGGCACAGAACAGGAAATAACAAAAGTCCACACAAGACAAGGAGAACACAAGACAGGGATCATGACAGACATATCTTAAAATATGTCAGTGCCATTGTTTTGTCTTAAGATGCACATCAGTGATGTGTTTTTTTTTTTTCTAAGGCATGTTTATAAAAGCTACTTAAATGTCCTAACGGACCTAGCCAGTTGCATAAACATAGCCATAATGTTAATACTGTGTCTTAAGAACTAGTATGATCAACTAGAAGTTAGTTAGGGGTAATCAGTCTTAATGTTCGGTGTCAAATTAGACCAATCTACATTTTTATGTTACTGACTTTAAAAAGTTATTAACAGTCTTGAAAATTGGATGACTAACTTGTAAGACTAGTCTTAACAGTTTATGCAACTGGCCACTGGTTTAATCTAAGCCCTGTCTGTGAAACCAGGCCATAGTGTCCCCTTTTTTTAAATCATGGATAATAACAAGTGAAATTTTAATGATATTTTTTACTATTGAACTGCCCCTGGTTTCCATTTCAGAAATCTGGTCACCTTAAGATAGACATATAGTGTAATGAGTGTTGATGTATCAGCATTGAGAGTGGGATCACTGGGCCAAGGAAACTGCATACATTCGAAAATGAATCTTTGATGTTTTAATTGAAGCGCAAGGTGCCATCTCTGGTACTTCAGACTTGAACCCAGAATGAAGAAAGAGTGAATGATAAAGAGACACTGTGTGGGTGTACATATGAGGGTATCATGGTCTACCCTCGTGATAGCTGTGTGTCCAAAATGAAGAACTTTGCTTGCTTTCATGCTCTACTCTTCTCATCACTTTGGCTGTAAATTGAGCTCACAGCCCACATACTGTCTGGTCAACACACAGCTATCTTTCTCACACACTCACATATGCACAGTGTGTGTGATCAGAATCTGCTCATCAGTGGGGGTAGAGACAGTCTAGTGATCAGAGATGGTGGTTGCAGGTTAAATCTCAAGATAGGGGCAACCCATGAGTAACTGTAATAATTCCTCATTATCACTGAGTCCTTCAATAAAACACTCCAGGTTGCTCCAGGATAACAGCCTACATTGTGCTTTGGATAAAAACATTAATGACAGTGGAAGTAAGCGAGTCAGTCGTACAAAATGTGTTTTTCTGTTCATTATCAGATCAATGCAAATGTTCTCAAATTCAGATTATTGATAGGCATCATTTGTATTTACATATTGCTGACATGACACACAAGTGTGTTGCAGATCACAGCTGTTTTTCCTCCTTCCGACTCGTGTAGTCCGATTCATGAACACGTGACTTGTGCGTTGGTTCTTTTTAATGAATCATTCAGAAAGACTCACAACCGCAACAGTTACGAATCCTTCACAAATCCTTCTGACATATCTTTCATTGGCTTCTGAATCAACATAATGTATGACTCACTCACTGAACTGCAAGTTCCATGTCAATGCATCATTACTTCAATATAGCCATTAGGCTGCTCTTACTTGCGTCAAGAGCGCAGCAATATATTCACAATATATTCTCTCTTTCTCCTAATTTTTTATTGCTTACCATAATCCTTGTGGTAATGCATTGCAACTGGTAAGTAATTTAATAATATGAGCATTTTTAAATATACGCCATTTATTCTTATAAACTTTTTATTCATCAAAGCATCCTGAAAAAAAAAAAATGCAGCTCTTAACTTTTTTCATCATTGATAATAATAAGAAATGTTACTTGAGCATCAAATCATCATATTGGAATGGTTTTGAAGGATCATGTGACACTGAAGACTGGAGTAATGGCTGCTGAATATTCAGCTTTGCCATCACATGAATAAACAAATGCAACCTTGTTGAGAATGAGACTTCTTTGAAAAACATTAACCCCTGGGGCCAGTTGCATAAACATAGCCATTATGTTAAGACTGTGTCTTAAGAACTAGTACGAACAACTAGCAGTTAGTTAAGGGGGATCAGTCTTACTTTTGGGTATCAAATTAGTCCAATCTACATTTCTATGTAATGGACTTAAAAAAGTCTTGATGACTAACTTAAAAATGTATGTAAGGCGAGTCTTAGCAAGTTTATGCAACCGGCCTGGTTTTCACAGACAAGGCTTAAGCCTAGTCCCAGACTAAAGGCATGTTTGAGCTGTTTTTTTTTTTAAAGGCACATTTATAAAAGCTACTTCAATCTCCTAATTAAACTAAGGCCTAATCCTGGCTTAATCTAAACCCTGTCTGTGAAACCAGGCTTAAATGTCTTACTGAGTCCAACTTTTGAACTGTAGTGTAACTTTTTTTTTTTTTTTTAAAGATTGATTATAACTCTTTAGTCCTAGCAAATGGATGAAATGGGTTGGAAAACCCTACTGTAACAAACAGGATGTAAATCTCAAAAAGAAAGAGGAAAGCATAAAATCCTCCGTCACAAAGACTTCTGCTCTGAAACAGTCTTTGGTGTTGTATGACATGTGAGTCATGACTGTAGTTACTGTAGATCACTGGAGCAGGTTCAGTGTGTTTGACAGGTGATGCTCAGATTTCAGAGTGTCTCTGGTTTATGCGATTAGAGAAGCCATTCACATGGTAACAGTTTCAGCCATGAAAACACTGCCACCACTGGTGCAGGATTTTCTGTTAGTTTCATTATGAGTCTTATGTGTCTGAATTTATTATCTGTAAGTATGTGTCTGCATACATGTGGAAAGGGAACCTGTGCACTGTAGACATGTTCCAGCATGAAAGAACATACAGCTTTTTTCAAGAGACGTCTAGTCTAACAGGTTGATAAAAGCTTACTACTCCCATATCCAGTCAGTCAGTCCATATCAGATTTTCACTTGAGAAAATCTTACCAGACCTGCTTATTATCATTTAATCTAACTCCATTTGGCCTTTTGCAGACTGGTTCATTCCTGAGACAGATGATTTTCTTTGACTTGTCTTTGTCCCACACCTTTTCAAAAGGTGTTTTGTGTACTTTAAGTTGCAATCAAAAACAGGGTCCAACATTTTTTGCCAAAAAATATACTTATAGTTTTATTTTATTTTATCTGTAACAACCAGTGCAGATCATTGTGTCTCACACAGTTTTATCCATAACAGCACCTGTCATAAAAACATGAAGAAGACACATTTGTTTTAATGGTTGAATGCGAGGAATATTCCGTACCACATAAAAATTCTGGAGAAAAAAATTTGGTATTATAAATAAATAAATAGTGGCATGTATATATAACATGTTTTCTTTAGTTGATGGTTTAGACCAGGGATTTCAAACTCAGGATACATTTACACAACAATGATGTACTAAACACATTTTTTGCGTACATGCGACAACATTGTCAAAACTTGTAAAGAAACACTACGTGCCTATAGACTGAAAAAGTAATATGCATACGCACAACGTCACAGTTACAAATTCGCATTTTTTTAGTTTGTAGGGAGGCGATGACAGTATCGTATTCAAAAGCTTGCACTTTGAAACACGTTTTCAAAAGTTTCCGTGTAAATGAATGCACAAAACTTTGATTTATTATGATTTTAATATAAATGAATTTATTCCTTCTGATTGAGTGTTTTGTGAAGATGAAAGATGAAGGTGGTAGCATCACTATGAACTTCAAGGCTCCTAGCAAAGGACTTTAAATGATAGTACTTTACGAAAAATAACTTTGTTTAGCAGAACTACTCTGAAGGGAGTAGCAAATCCCTGAATGCTTCAGGGAAATTTTCACTGTCTCTGAAAAGTGCAGTTAATTGGCTTTGGATGATCATGTCTTCAAAAGTAAAATCTACTATTCATATCTATTTTTATGTTGGCTCTCTAGCGGCATTTCCACTGAAATTACCCGGAACAATTTGTCCCAGGAAGTTTTTCTCCTCCTGAACTGTTGCTGTCTGAGTTTCCATTGTGGTATAAAGTACTGTGAAGATTTGGCAAATTAGTCCAGTGACATAGGTCTGCTCAAACTCCATTGTTGATTCGAATAGCAAAACATCTCTTACTGCATGCACCACAACAGACTTTTAGGGGCTGTTTACACCTGGCCACTTCATGCGTTTTCTCAGATCGGGTAGCTATCCGATCGTGAAAAGACCAGGGGTCTCATTTCTAAAACTGTGCGTAGGAACCTTACTAAAAGTGTACGTGCGCCCGAAAGCCAAAAATGGCGTACGCAAAAAAATATTCAGATTTATAAAACCGTGCGTACGCCAGAACCTGTGCAGAATTCACTTTATAAATCCCAGTCAGCGGAAGATTGTGCGTACATGCGTCTCCTCCCCGAAATAACCATATATGGAGCTTACAACGCCTAGTTTTACTATGCAGATCCTCATCTGCATATCATTTGCATATGATTATTCATCCACGTGATAACGTTTAACGGTACAAGACACATTACATTAATAAAAATCAAGTAGTTGCCTATCCTTGCCTTGTTTTTGAATACATAAATCAAATAGTGTAAAACACATTTCAGAGAAAGTTTTTTTCTCAGTCTTTTCCACTGGCCGAATTGTATTTTTAATTGATTTATATTTTTAATGGAAACAGATAGGCCTTGGGCATTATTTGCACGAAACTATTTTCTCAGACAATCTGGTATTATCATGATAAGCAATTCTCTCTGTGGTTAAAACATTAAAACACAGCACACCAGAGGAAAAGTGTTCAAAAGCATCGCATCCACAACAAATATTTCTATTGACTGAATTTGAATATAAAAATGTTGTAACTTCTCAGTAATGATTTCATGTTTAAGTGCTTAACTCCATTAATTTGAATGGCATATTTAATCTAAATGTTTATATCAGAAGTAAAACATAGTTTAAATCATTATTTTATTTATTTAAACTTGTGGTGACCCACAAGGAAGTCTGAAAGAGACATTCACCAAGGGACTGTACCTTTAAGGAGAAGGGGGTTTAGACGATGACGAGTTCCGGTTTTGACGTTGTGTTTTGTTTTTGATATCACTCGCTGTACTGTGTGATAGACTTATTGAAGTGGATAGTAAAGTTGACTCGACGCATCTCCGTCTCTTGTCTCCTCACTTACCGCACTCCACATTGGTGACCCCAACGCGAGTTGAACACGGCTGAATTATGTCACACAACGACGGTGGTGAAAACGCTGCGGCCGCGGGGCCGGCCGCTGCTAGCGGCGCGGCTAATGTCGGCGCGATCTACGCAGCCACCATCAAGTTACCGGACTTTTGGCAGCACAATCCACGGCCGTGGTTTCAGCACATCGAGGCACAGTTCCAGCTGAGAGGAATAACACAGGACGTTACAAAGTATTTCCACGTGGTAGCGGCCTTAGATGCCTCGACGACGGCCAGGGCTATGGCGCTGTTAGAGGCTCCTCCAGCTGACGGCAAGTACGACGCACTTAAAACGTTCCTGTTGAGCCTCTTTGAACTGTCAGAACTGGAGAAGGCAGACCGCCTGCTGTCCCTGAACGGCCTTGGCGACAGCAAGCCGTCCGAGTTAATGGAGAGGATGCTGGCGGTGCTGGGCGCGGCGGATCCCTCATTCCTTTTCGCCCACATATTCCTGCGGCAGCTTCCAGCACCCGTGCGTACCGCACTGGCTAGTTCCCCCCTCCCTTCCTCCAGAGACTACCGAGCACTGGCTGTGGAGGCAGACAGGATTTTCCTCGCCAACCGGCAGCAGTTTGTCCATGCACTGCTGCCCACCCAGCGCACGTCTGTTCCACCCTTGGAGGACGACCCAGACACTGCAGCTGCTGTGACGGCCCGCCGACAGCGTGAGGACGGGTGGTGTTATTACCATTCCAGGTTTGGGGCCAAAGCCAAGCAGTGTCGTCAGCCTTGCAGTTTTGGAGCCCAGGGAAAAGCCAGGGCCGGCGCTCATTAGCAGCTATGGGCGCTGGCCGTGACTGCAAGCTGTTGTTCATCACTGACACCTTGTCCGGCCGGCGGCTGCTGGTCGATTCTGGGGCTCAGCGCAGCATCCTGCCAGCGCAGCCTGTGGACACCATGGCTGGCGGGCACGGCCCCCCGATGGACGCCGCTAACGGCACACCCATTCGTACCTATGGCACGAGGCATGTGGAAGTGTGTTTCGGCGGGCGGCGTTTCGGCTGGGACTTCGTCATGGCTGCTGTGTCTACGTCGCTCCTGGGGGCGGATTTTCTCTGCGCTTATAGACTGTTGGTGGATGTTACAAACTGCCGCCTGATCGACGCCCTCTCTTTTGCTTCGTACCCCTGCACGCTGGGAGGGACAGGGGCGCTTTGTCTGTCAAACACGCTGGCCAACGGGGACCTGTATCAACGCCTACTTGCTGAGTTCCCTGACATCACCACGCCCACGTTTTCATCGGCGGTGGCTAAGCATGGCGTGGAGCACTACATCACCACGGTGGGCCCCCCAGTCTACGCACGAGCCCGTCGCCTCGACTCTGCCAAGCTCGCTATCGCCAGGGAGGAGTTCGCCACCATGGAGCACCTCGGCATCGTGCGCCGCTCTAACAGCCCGTGGGCTTCCCCCCTGCACATGGTGACCAAAGCTGATGGCGGATGGCGTCCCTGTGGAGATTTCCGTCGCCTGAACGACGCCACCACACCCGACCGTTACCCAGTGCCGCACATCCAGGACTTCTCCGCCCACCTAGCCGGCGCCACCATTTTCTCAAAGGTGGACCTGGTGCGCGGTTACCACCAGGTGCCTGTCCACCCGCAGGATGTCCCCAAAACAGCAGTCATCACACCCTTTGGCCTTTTCGAATTCCTACGGATGCCTTTCGGCCTCAAGGGGGCAGCGCAGACGTTTCAGCGTCTCATGGACTCGGTGCTGCGAGATATGCCGTTCATGTTTGTTTACTTGGACGACATTCTCGTGGCCAGCGCGTCCGCAGACGACCACCGGACGCATCTCCGGCAGCTGTTCGGCCGGCTCAGTGAGCATGGCCTCATCATCAACCCGGCCAAGTGCGAGTTTGGCCGGTCATCCATCACTTTCCTCGGCCACCACGTCACCCCACAGGGGGCAGTCCCCCTCCCTGCTAAGGTGGAGGCCGTCGCCAGTTTTCCACGCCCACGCACTGTGAAGTCCCTGCAGGAGTTCCTGGGCATGGTGAACTTCTACAACCGTTTCCTCCCCCGTGCGGCCCAGCTCATGCGTCCATTGTATTACGCCTTGCGGGGTAGGAGACCGGCGGACGTGTTGGATTGGTCCCCAGAGATGACTGATGCGTTTGATGCTGCCAAAACTGCGCTGGCCAACGCTGCTCTGCTGGCGCACCCGTCTCCGACCGCCCCAGTTGCTCTTACTACGGACGCCTCTGATTATGCCGTGGGGGCTGTGTGTGAGCAGTGGGTGAGCGGAGCCTGGCAGCCGCTGGCCTTTTTCAGCAGGAAGCTCCGGGACAATGAGAGGAAGTACAGCGCCTTCGACAGAGAGCTCCTTGGTCTTTTCCTCGCCACCCGTCATTTCCGTTTCCTGTTGGAGGGTCGGCGGTTCACGGCTTTCGTTGACCACAAGCCGCTGACGTTTGCTATGGCCAAGTCTACGGAGCCATGGTCTGGTCGACAGCAGCGTCAGCTCTCGGCCATCTCCGAGTTTACCACTGACATTCAGCACGTGGCTGGCAAGGACAATTTCGTCGCCGACTGCCTCTCCCGGGCGGTCGCTGGTTCCGTCCACTTGGGCCTCGACTATGCGGCTATGGCTGCGGATCAAATGGCGGACTCTGAGGTGCAAGCCTACAGGACGGCCCCCACGGCGCTGCTCATGGAAGATGTGATGTTTGACACGGCGAACTCTACACTCCTCTGCGACGTCTCCACTGGGCAACCTCGCCCCATGGTACCTGCTGCCTGGAGGCATAAAGTTTTTGATGCCATCCATGGTCTTTCCCACCCGGGGGTGAAGGCCTCTACCAAGCTGGTGGGGGCCAAGTTCGTCTGGCCGGGCCTGCGGAGGGACGTCAGGGCCTGGGCGGCGGCCTGTGTGGCGTGCCAGCGCGCAAAGGTGACTCGTCATACCAAGGCTCCTTTGGCACCCTTCAAAGTGCCAGAGAGACGTTTTGATCATGTGAATGTGGACCTGGTGGGCCCACTTCCCCCCTCCCGTAGTTACACCTACCTCCTCACCATGGTGGACAGGACCACCAGGTGGCCAGAAGTAGTTCCCCTGTCCTCCACTACATCAGCGGAAGTGGCCCGGGCGTTCATTATGGCTTGGGTGGCCCGTTTCGGCACACCGTCCGACCTCTCCTCGGACCGGGGCCCGCAGTTCACATCGGAGCTTTGGTCTGCGGTCGCCGAGGTCCTTGGGGTGAAGGTCCATCGTACCACAGCCTATAACCCACAGAGCAACGGATTGTGCGAGCGGTTTCATCGTGACATGAAGGCCGCGCTCAGGGCCAGCCTTACGGGCAGCGACTGGGCTGACCGCCTCCCATGGGTTATGCTTGGCCTTCGCTCCGCCCCCAAGGACGATCTTCAAGCCTCATCGGCCGAGCTGGTGTATGGCCAGCCTCTGCGTGTCCCGGGGGAGTTTCTTCCAGATGCCACGGCCCCGTGGTCAGTTGCCTCACATCGGGCTGCGTCTCGGGACATTGCAGACGCTTTTGTTCCTATTCCAACGTCTCACCATGGCCTTCCCCGGTCCTACGTGCCCAAGGATTTACCATCAGCCAAGTATGTTTTCATCCGCCACGATGGCCATCGGACACCGCTGCAGCCCCCATACGATGGGCCCTTCCGTGTCCTGGTGGGGGGGTCTAAGAACTTTGTTGTGGATATGGGGGGCAGGCCTGAGCGGGTGGCTATTGACCGTCTCAAGCCTGCTCATGTGGATATTGGCGAACCGCTTCAGCTGGCCCTGCCCCCGCGGCGAGGGCGCCCACCTGCGGCAACCTCGCCCCCTGCCCCTGCCCCGCCCCTTGCCCCTGCCCCTGCCCCGCCCCTTGCCCTTGGCCCCTCTACTGTTAGGCGTAGCCGGTATGGACGCCCAGTCCGCCCCCCTGTACGTTGACTTTGTTGAAGGGACTGTTATGTACTGGACTGTTCTGTTTTGCACTAGTGCATAGTGTCACATGTTCTATTTGGGGTACATGTTCGGCCTGGCCCTGTTATTATGGGTGAATTCTGGGGGGGCCTGTGTGGTGACCCACAAGGAAGTCTGAAAGAGACATTCACCAAGGGACTGTACCTTTAAGGAGAAGGGGGTTTAGACGATGACGAGTTCCGGTTTTGACGTTGTGTTTTGTTTTTGATATCACTCGCTGTACTGTGTGATAGACTTATTGAAGTGGATAGTAAAGTTGACTCGACGCATCTCCGTCTCTTGTCTCCTCACTTACCGCACTCCACAAACTGTTATTTGCGTCAGTTTCACTAAACGGCCCAACGCGCTCGCTGGCGCGGACATTTAAGAAGGGATGGATATTTGCTTCAAGTGACAGGCTTGGTGAGTGAAATTATATTTGTATTATCTTTCTGTATATGTTTAATTTTCTTTAAATTTTCTGTCTAAAAGTGACCAAAAAGACACTTAACTCCAGCTCACCATCGGTGTCGCCAATTCCCTTTGTCTCCAGAATGTGCGTACGCACGGCTCAAAGTTTGCTTAAAGGCGCGCACATTGGCCCTCATTTATCATTCTTGCGTAGAAACGGGCGTATATGTTGGCGTAAGATTATGCTTACACTCTTCTCACCGCCTGATTTATGAAGCTGTGTGTACCCAGAGAATGTCTAATATGGCGAGAAGTTTCACTCTCACTACACTTCCGGCTTCTGAACTGGTTGCAGTTCCACTCTGATTCCATATGAGGGCGCTCACAGGACGAGTGCAGAATGAATGGAGGTCAATGGCGGTATACCCCTCAAAATCCACTTTTCTCAGGATATAATTTTTTGTCTAATAATTTTAATGTTGTATTCGAAAGGAGATGCAAAGAAATTACACATTGCTGGATGTTAGATTTTTTAGAGTCAGTTATTTGCTTTAAAAAGTCTTTCAAAATGTCAATGACGTCAGAATGCTGACGTCATTAGCAGAATGCTAGCGTGTTATGGGCAACAACAACTCAACCTGTAAGAAATCAAAACGACATAAGTACTCGTTCATTCAACTTTCGACCTAAAACCCATGTTGAACTTGCAAAATCTACAATCAGATCTGAGATTTCTCAACGGCAATCGGGTGAAAGAGACAAATTTAGCTGTCTAGCCCCATTGACTCCCATTCATTTTGCACTCATGGCGATCGCCCCAGTGGAACTCTGGTGGTACTACAACCAAAATTCGGTACAATAGGACTTAATAGGGAGTGGGCAGGCTCTCCGTAGACGGGCTCTGGTGTACCTTTGCAATCCAGGTGTACGCAATACCTGCGCTTGATAAATGCCGCGGCTGAAAACGAGCGTCATTAGAATAACACGCCCCTATATATTCAAGTCTCCGCTCCCCCCACGCCCTCATTTTACGCCATGGACACACGGAAGACGGCAAAGAAGAGAAACTTCTTTGAGAAAGAGAAAGCGAAACCAGGGAAGTGGAAAGAAACAAAATTGATTTCTAGATTTTTATTATTAATGACGCTTATTCTTATTTAGAAGAAGAATGTCGTTATTATTATTATTTGTACTATTATTATTATTATTATTATTATTTAAAAGAAGAAGAATGTCGTTTTTATTATTTTGTCAGTCTGAATAATTTTTTTGGTCATTGAAAGCCTTTCATTACTAAACCCAGTCCGTGCACACCTGCCGGGCCTAACCCTGGCCTAACCATCGTTTCAAAGAATAGTACAACGGCGAGCGCGTCGAGTATAAACGCCTCGTCCGTTTGGGGAGGTGCGCACGCAGTCTGCGGAGACTCGCGCTGCGGAGCCAGGCGAAAAACAAGGCTTGAAACGTCAGGTAAAGCGCACAGGCTCGCAACTTAAGGAATACATATACCTACAATTCAAATGCTTTGGTAAAGTCACACAAATTAAACATTGAAGTCCATGTTGCACAAAAATAAACACTGAAGTTTATAATTACTATGTTGTTGTTTTTTTTACAGTGGGTCATAATATATCATATCTTTTAGTTTGTCAGTGCGTTTTGTGGTGTTAGGAATTGTTTTTCTGCGCATTCCCGCACTCAAAACGTGCGTACACCACCTCCTGAGCTGGCGTAGGATTTGAGCGTGCCGTACGCCAACGTCCATATTGATAAATCTCAAAGTCACCGTGGTTTTGGGTGTACGCCAGGTGTACGCTGGAAATTTGGTGTACGCACTTTTGATAAATGAGGGCCATTCTCCCGTCAAGTTTGTTTTTTATAGATCACAACCTTTGCGTGGGAACTGGCGTACGTACGTTTCCAGCCCCATTTTGTGCGTACGCACGCTTTATAAATGAGACCCCTGGTGTAAATGCCCACCGAAACGCATTCGAGACGGATTTGAATCCGATCGCTCAAACCACTTCAGGAGGTGGTCTGGGCCGCATTCCAGACGAAACTGGACAAGTGTATGCTGGTTGTTGAAACCACATATGTAAATTGTACTCCTCCCAAAAATTATAAAAAATAAATAAACGTGTGAGAGCGTGTTATAGGCTACTGGAACACGCATCACCGCAGATGAGAAGCTGAGCATCTATTCATTAAGCCAACGTGCAAACTATCGCAAATCAAAGTGAAAGTAAGTCGCAGACGCTTAACACACAATCATCATCATTAAAAGTAAATAAACGAAATGATTTTACCCAGCTACAGCAGGGCTGTTGCCGCTCTCTCTTATTGCGGTCTTTGATTTTGAATGATTTTAGCTGATGATCAATAAAATGCAGCTCATATCTTGCTTTCGGTGACGTGCACTCCATTAAATCTGCATATAGCGCGGGAATTGAAGATCGGATTTAAATCCGTTTCGCAAAAACACATAATGTGACCAGGTGTAATGGAATCGTTTTGATAAATCAGATAGCTGTATTAGGGGTGGGAGAAAAAATCGATTCTTAGATGCATCGCGATGCGGACGTGGACGATTCTGAATCGATTCACAAATGTCAAAAATCGATTTTCTAAAAAAATTATTATTATTATTTTCTTTCTAATTAACGTAATATTGACGGAACGCAAAAGGCGGAACTAAAGCGGACGTGCAGTGCGCGGACAGTCTGTGGCGTGCACATAACAGACGTGCACACAGAGTTGCGCACATAATAACAGAGACGCACGCGGTTGAGCGCCAAATTCGAACGACAGCCTCTTCGTTAAAAGCTAACATATGGTAAATTGTCCACAGTTTCTGGTCTCATTGACTTCCAATCCATAGTAGGAAAAAAATATAGGCTACTATGGAAGTCAATGAGACCAGAAACTGTCTGGTTACTGATATTCTTCTAAATATTTTCCTTTTTTGTTCAGCAGAAGAAAGAAATTCATACAGGTTTGAAACAATATGAGGGTGAGTATATGATGACAGAATTTTCATTTTAAAGTGGAGTATCCATTTAAATGCTAGAGATTCATGAAGTTTGTATTCATTGACTACAAGTTTGCTGATAGTACAGGCACACATTTATTTTCCTGTTGGTTCTTTGCCATGTTGGGACATACGCTAGCAAATGTAACCTTTCAGTTGACTTGCCAAATCACTGCCATTTGTTTTATTAATAAAATTAATATAGGAAGTATTGGAAGTAAATTCGTTATGGGTCATCATAAATACTTTTCTTTAAAAGTACCAAGATAAAAAAAAAAAAGATGCATCGATAATCGTTACTCTCTGAATCGTAATCGAATCGTGAGGTGCCTAGAGATTCCCACCCTTAATAGCTATCCGATCTGAGAAAATGCATGAAGTGGCAGGTGTAAACAGCCCCTTAAAAATGGTGTTTGAGATGAACTCAACCAATCAGCATGTTCAGCGCCCAAGTCGCACCCCCATAACTTTGAAAAAGTACTACCTCGCAAGCAGGGACTTTCTGAGGGGGAGATTTTTACCCAGAACTTCATTTAGACCCTGGTCCCTGTGGTCGAAACACACAGAGTAACACCTCAAAGTCCCTAGTTCCTGGGGAAAGATCCTGCGGTGGAAACGTGGTTTAAGTCAGTGGTTTTCAGTCCTGGTCTTGGGGACCCACCACTCTGCACATTTTGCATGTCTATTATTTAACACACCTGATTCATGAACTGAACTGAGTGTGTCAGATAAGAGAGACATACAAAATGTACAGAGCGGTGGGTCCCCAGGACCAGGACTGAAAACCACTGCTCTAAGTAAAACAGGACTTTATTGAAGTCAATACTCCTACCTGTCTTTTTATGGCTGGCGGAACATCCTTCATCTATTTGTGGTCAAATATTGGTTTTCAGGCCTCTAAATGCATTATCTTAAACATTAGTTTTTCGTTTGACTTAATACGGTAACAGCTGTTGTGTTGTGTCTGTCTGTGTGTGCATGTGCATGTGCCTGAGTTACATGCACATGTAATTTGGATGTGTATTGATTTTATGATTTTATCTTTGAATATTTATGGATGCCTTCCCTCTGTAAATGCGTGTTTGAGGGAGTCTATCTCTAAGTGTGGGTGTCTCATCTGTGTTTATTCTTAATTACAGACCGATAATGTGGATTCATGACATAATTAGAAGACTTCAGCCTTTAGTGTGTTTAGTGTTGAGCCTTTCTGTCGTCATACAAATTAAACGTAGAAATCCTGGGAATGTTCTGCAATGTGGTATAAGATTTGAAACGCTGTGGTGAGCTGCAGTATACTGTAGGATACAATATTTGGTATTTTGCCATCATTATATACTCTTATGTTGATAAACTGGCGTTATATCGGCTCAAATTGTGTGTAATTGAAAAGTCGAGAAGGCTTACCCTCCTGATCTGGTATAAAAATCACTTCCTCCTCTGTTCTTAATTACAAAAACAGACCGGTGTGTCCCTGTTTTAGATGCAATTGTACGATTGTAGTAAAACTATATAGGTGCAATTTCTGAAGAAGTGATGCTAGGTTGTGGTTGTGGTCTATAGTGAGTGGCTGTTATAACATCCACCACCGCCTTTATTTGTGTAATGATTTGGTTGTGGTGGTGAGACAGCATTCAGCAGACAGAGTGAAAATCCAAACGCAGTTTATTAACAAATGTAATCCAAGGTCATAGTCCATACCAGGCAGAGGGTTAAGCACATGTAAATAGTCTGGAATACAAATCCAATCCACAGAGGAAGACAGGAACAAGAAATCCAAAACACAGGAAAAGATAAATATAAAGAAACCAGGAACTGCTCAAAATACTGACAGAGTGTGAACCGAACCAAATCAATCAATCAAACAAACAAACAAATAAACAAGACTTCATATTGAATGAAGGCAAAAGGCATTTAAATAGACAGGGTGATGATTAAATGAAACAAGACACAGCTGAAAGATAAACTAATAATGAGCAGAGGATTCTGGGAAATGAAGTCCAGGAATAACAGAGTCTATGGAAACAGTGAGGGACTAGGCTGCCATCAGTTGGCACATGATGGCACCTGCAGCTGACAGATGTAACAATTTGAGGTATCATTTATATCTTAAGTGTGTATGAGCACTGTAAATATATCTATATATATTGTGACGTCCCTGTCGGCCATTCCTTGTTTTGTGTGTGTTGCTTCTGTATTGTTTGCAGGTGATTGGCTGATTGCGGCGTGATTGGGAGCACCGGCATGCAGGTGTTCTTCGTTGCGCTGGTCATTATTTCTGCAACTTTATAATTTGGAGATCCACCATATAAAGGGAACTGAAAATGTTTTGGCGGACGCATTGTCCCGTGCACCTCTGTCTTGAGTTAATGTGCTACTCTATGCTTTTTATTGTGTCTGTCTTTGTTTTCTCTTCCTAGGACACAGGTCGGGTAGTAGGGATGGTGCGGCATTGAAGGAGATGTGCTCTGATACAGTGTCAGAGTGACATCGATATGCTTGGACACAGTGTAATTATAGGGTAAATCTTGCAATAACTCTTTGAGTTTTATGTTATGGGGGAGGGTGTGACATCCCTGTCGGCCATTCCTTGTTTTGTGTGTGTTGTGTCTGTATTGTTTGTAGAGGTGTGAACCGACACTGGTCTCACAGTTCGGTTCGATTACGATTATCATGTCATCGATTCAGTTCAATTCGATATCACGATGCACCGCATCCTCAATTTGAAATTTTACTTGAAACGTGATGTGTGCGCACGTGTGTGTGCGCGTGTGCTCGCCTGTTCCGGAAGTCACAGTGACAGAAACAGTGACATTCCAGTTTAAGTTTCAAGGGAGTAAAGCTTGTTTATGCCATTAAGAAAAGGAAAATTTGTCAAATAAATTTTGTTTTAAAGAAATGTTCATTTAAAAGCAGCGCTCATTAATCAGTGTATTATGTTACCATTAAAGATGCACGCATCAACCGTCGCTGAGTCCGCTGTTGAAGGTGGCGATTATCCATTTATAATCACGCGTAACAACACAGAATAATTGTAATTTGACCATCGGGTGCGGATACTTAAATCAGAGAAAATTCTTGGGGCGGGTGGATGATTTATTTTTGTCTGTGGATTCGGGTGACGTTGGAGCTCATCCGCTTACACTAAAGCATTCAGACTCTGCCAGGCGTTAACAGCTCGGGGTGAAAACGGCTAACGTGGTTTATCAAGTTTGTGGAATTACCTCCTGCATATTCTATTTGTGCGTGACATGAGCGCACACAGCGCGTGTCTTCTGCAGGTCGTGCTTACCAGGTTGTTCATAAAAGCTGAAATGTGCCCAGATGTTTTAAAGGAGGCTTTTAAAGTAGTTGTAGCATTTTTAATTTTGCCTCCTCATAGACTGAAGTCCCGCCACCCGTACAACAAGGCGGCACAAGACCTGCTCAGGTCCATCCCTGAGGACCTGTCTACAGAGGCATGGCTCGCGGCAGCCTGGAAGCAGGAGTGGGAGTCAGCAGGGCCCTCACGAATCCAATATATATTTGAGGGACCATGTAGGGACTTTTGCACTGCAGATAACTAAAGGAATGGTGTGAAGCCATTTTGAATTCATGATAACTTTTACATCTCGAATTATGTATTATGTTTTATGTAATTTTGGATGACATTAGATGTATATTACTATATGTTTTTGATCTGCGCATGCGTCGCGTCTGAACGCGTTGTTGTGTTTGGAGCTCCATCGATCTGATTCATAATCCGTGATTTTTCTCTTTAAACTCACTTACAACGAACATTTTCTACTTTTCCTCACTGAGAAGCACGCTGCTGCTCAAACCTCATAGTTACAACGCGGACTGTTGAGCAGACGCGTCTCAAGCCGATTTGTTACCCAACACTGGTTTTCACCTGTGGGTCACGGCTGAGCGCGTCTTCTTTACACTCACTTACAAACGAACATTTTCTCGCCTATCGTGCGTCTGCATTACACCCGTACCACTAAAAAGACGGATTATATCCAAGACTTCAGTCATAAATTAGTATTAATATTGATAGCATCACTGGTAGCGTCGTTGCTAACTTAATGTCCATCTGTTAAAACGGCGAATATATCAGATGTATGTCTACCTTTTGGTGCAGGTGAGGACACATTCGAGCTGCACGTGGTGCAGTCTGAGCTGGAAGCTGTAGAGAAGCAGATCCGTGATCTTTTAGAGAAACAAGCCGAGCTGAGAGACCGGCGTTTAGCTCTTGAAACAGCACGCGTCGATGAGAGACCGGCGTTTAGCTCTTGAAACATCACGCGCCGATGCACACAAATCAGTGACTAACATTAGTAATCCGCTGACCCCGACCTCGTCTACTCCGTGCGTTTCTCAGCATTGGTCCCGAGCGCCCAGGTCACGATCAGCCATGGTTTCGTTCACTCCGGCTCCGACACGCCACCACGAAGCCTGGGTGGTTCCGCAGCGGAAGACGCGGGCCAGGACCAGAGCAAGAATCTCTCCGCCCTTCCCGGTTTTTGAGATTTCCACCCAGAACCGCTTCTCCCCTCTTCGCGAAACGGAACGCGATGCTGTGATCATCGGCGATTCCATCGTCCGGCACGTCCACGCTACGTTAGGTAAAAGTAAGGTGCGCACTCATTGCTTTCCTGGTGCTCGTGCTTTCGATATCGCTGCGCGGGTACCCGAGATCTTGAACGGTGACGAGCGTGTCGGAGCCGTCGTGTTGCACGCGGGAGTGAACGATATCAGACTGCGGCAGACAGAGGTTCTGACGAAAGACTTCAGGAGCCTGATCGAGACGGTACGCAGCACATCGCTTGAAACAACGATCATTGTGTCTGGACCGCTTCCCACGTACCGACAAGGGCATGAAAAGTTCAGTAGATTATTCATGCTAAATGAATGGTTAATGTCATGGTGCAATGAGCAGAAACTGCTCTTTGTAAATAATTGGAACCTGTTTTGGGAGCGTCCTAGGCTCTTCCGCGCTGATGGCTTACACCCAAGTAGAATCGGAACGGATCTTCTGTCTGATAACATCTCCAAGATGTTAAATACCGTTTGACTAGTAACCAAAAGTCCAAATTACAGTCTCTGTGGCACCAACTTAATTGATATAAATACTAGTGTAGAACATTGCATAGAAACTGTGTCTATTCCTCGTTTAGTGAGATCAAATAATAAATCTACTGCAGGATCTAGGAAAAATCGAATTGTTATTAAAACAGAAAATCTCGCTATTAGTGAACAAAAACAATTTCTAAAGCTAGGTCTTCTAAACATTAGATCACTCACACCTAAGGCAGTTATTGTAAATGAAATAGTCACAGATAATAGCATCGATGTACTTTGTCTTACTGAAACCTGGCTTAAACCAAATGATTATTTCGGTCTTAATGAGTCTACTCCACCTGGATACTGTTATAAGCATGAGCCCCGTCTGATTGGTCGTGGCGGCGGTGTTGCAACAATCTATAGAGATATTCTTAATGTTACCCAGAAAACAGGTGACAAGTTTAATTCGTTTAGAGTACTTGTACTAAATGTTACGCTCTCAGATGTAAGAAAAAAATCCCTATTATCTCTAGCCTTGGCTACCGTATATAGACCGCCAGGGCCTTACGCTGATTTCCTAAAAGAGTTTGCAGATTTTCTCTCAGATCTATTGGTCAACGTCGATAAAGCATTTATTGTTGGAGATTTTAACATACACGTAGATAATTCAAATGATGCGTTAGGGGCTGCGTTTACAGATTTATTAAACTCCTTTGGGGTCAAGCAAAACGTCACTGGTCCCACTCATCGTCTTAATCACACACTCGATTTAATTATATCATATGGAACCGATCCAACCGATATAGATCTCATTCCACAAAGTGATGATGTTACTGACCATTACATGGTAACTTGCATATTACGTACTGCTGTAATATGTCATGCTGCGCCGCGTTATCGACCAGGCAGAACAATCCTTCCATCCACCATAGATAATTTCTCAAATTGCTTATCTAATCTGTCTTAGCTGCTGCCTGAACCCAAGCAAACAGATGAACTAGAGGAACTAACTAGCACTATGAGCACTATTCTCTCTAGAACATTGGATATTCTTCTTCTTCTTCTTTCGTGTGTCGTCATCAAATGTCCAGCTCAGTAGAACTCAGCCACGTTCTCATCTCAGGTCCCACGTCGAAGAGGCCGGACTCCGAGGGTGGTTTATACAGTGGACAGGTGGTGATTATGTGCTCAGCGGTCTGCTCTGGCTCCCCACACTCACACACTGTTCTGTCCTCCAGGCCCCACTTCCTCATCGATGCTTTGTAACGTCCAACCCCAGTTCGCAGGCGGTTTAGCAGAGTCCATTGCCGGCGTGGCAGATCCTCTCCTTCAAGACCGCCTCCAGGGTCATAGATGTAACGGTGGATTCGTGAGGGCCCTGCTGACTCCCACTCCTGCTTCCAGGCTGCCGCGAGCCATGCCTCTGTAGACAGGTCCTCAGGGATGGACCTGAGCAGGTCTTGTGCCGCCTTGTTGTACGGGTGGCGGGACTTCAGTCTATGAGGAGGCAGTGCTGTTGTGGTGGTATTGTGCAGGATATGCCAGTTGTATCTTTGGGCTTTCCTTGCAAGAGCGAGGGTAGTAGCCTCTCGTCGGAGGCCGGCCGGGGCAATTCCCGCTAGTGTTGGCAGATGGTAGACAGGGGTAGATTTCAGGCAGCCAGTTATAGTCCGAAGGGCGGTGTTTATGGCAGTGTCGACTTTCCTGGCGTGTGGGCTTCTGCACCAGGCTGGGGCACAGTATTCAGCTGTGGAGAAGACGAGAGCTACTGTTGATATTCGAAGCACCTTGGCAGTTGCACCCCAGCTAGTACCAGCGAGACGTCGAATTATTGCGACCCTTGATGACACTTTGGCCGTCACTTCTTCAAGGTGTTGTTTGAATGTTAGAGATCTATCCAGGCGTACGCCAAGGTACCGTGGGGCTTGCTGGAACTCGAGGCGCTTGTTATTAACGAATATGTCCAGTTCCCGTCTGGCCTCACTGTTGTTCAGGTGGTAAGCTGCTGCAACTGTCTTGCCGATGCTGAGCTGTAAATGCCACTCACGCAGGTAGGCTGCCAAGGTGTCCATGTCCTGGTTTAGGCTGGCCTGCATCTGCTCCCATGTTTGTCATCTCATCATAATGGCCAGGTCGTCAGCGTAACCATATTTCCGGGATGTTGTTTCCGGTAAGTCGTGGATGTAGATATTGAATAACATCGGTGCGAGGACAGAACCCTGCGGAACACCATTCCTCAGCCTTCTAAGCCTGCTGCATTGACCGTCACTGGTCTTTAAGGTGAAGCTGCGGTTCGTCACCATCTCAATGATGAACTTCACCATGTGCCGGTCGGGAATGATCTTTAGTAGCTTTAGGTGGAGTCCGCGGTGCCAGACGGTATCGTAAGCGGCTGTGAGATCAAGCAACACTACTCCAGCCTTCTGTTTTTCCTGAAAGCTGTCCTCAATGTCTTGGGTGAGCAGTGTCACCTGGTCAACCGTTGACCGACCACGCCGGAAGCCAGCTTGTTCCCGTGGGAGTTGAGGGTCCACTATTGGCTCGATACGATTATAGATCAGCCTCTCCAGGGTTTTGAATGGGACGCAGAGCAGTGAGATGGGTCGGTAGGATTTGGGGTCTTCAGCAGGCTTGTTTGGTTTTGGAAGGGCTATGACAGCAGCACGGCGCCATATCTTCGGGAGCTTGGACCTCCGAAGGCATGTCGAGTAGAATGAGCAGAGCCATACAGATGTTCTTACACTCTGGTGAGTTACAAACTCAGGGTGGATGTAATCATGGCCTGGTGCTTTCCCTTGTTTGGTCTTACTCAAGGCAGTCTGGAGTTCAGCTGTTGTAAATTCCCCTGACAAGTTGGCGTCCACACTAGCTGCTCTACACAGGGAAGTCACCTGGTGTGATGTTGTGCGGGCAAAGTTCTTATCAGCATCAGGGAAACAGCTGTTCTTAAGGAGCTGGGATGCGATGGCATTTGCTGTTATTGGGCACCGGGAGGTCGATGGTGTTCTACCTGTCAGCTGGTTTATTGTCCGCCACGCCTTACGGCTGGAGTGGGTGAAGTCAATTGACTGAACTACTTCTGTCCACCTTGACGTTCGGGTGGCATCTAGCTTCTGCAGAAGTACCGTTGCAGATTCTTCAACTTCCTCCCTGGAGCTTGCCTGCTGGTGGACATGCAGTTGCTGCATTCTCCATCCCAGCCCGGTATGTAGTTTGTGTTAAAGCCACGGGGGATGGTTTTCCTTGCTGCCCCAAGGAGTACTCTGCAGTAGGCTGCATACCCAGCGTCCACGTCGGCGTTGTCTGGGTCTGGGAGACAGGATGATGTCTTTTCTGTCTCCTCAGTGAATGACTGCCAATTTGCCTTACGAAAGTTCCATCTCCTGATGGGTTTCCCTGCAACTGGCTGCACCAGGGATGGGACCTTTATGATGGACGGTCGGTGGTGTGAGCGGGGGAACCTATCCAGGACACGTCTCTCTGGCTTTTGAGCCGTGTGCCACACAGCGAAAGCCAAGTCCGGGTTGGTGTGGGTGTTCCAGCGTGCTGAAAAGAAGCTTGGAGGTTCTTTGGGGTTGAACAGCAGCAACGCATTGGCACTGGAGGCCCATTGGCTTAATGTCTCTCCATTTGGTGTAGTATGACTGTAACCCCAGTCTATGTGTTGGCAGTTAAAGTCCCCTGCATAGATGGCGGGTGCAGGTGCTGGTGGAAGTAATGCCATGGTCAGCATTGATGGTGGGGGCTTGTAGACATTGACGACCGTTGTGGTCTGCACCTTAGTGGACAGCCATTCGATACTCGAGCTTGGTGGAGATTGGCCAGTGGCTGTCCAACTAAGGTTGTTCCTTACAAAGGTTGCAAGTCCATGCTGTTTGCTGTTGGTAGACCCAGCAAGCTGGAAACCGGGCAGTTTGAGGATGTTATCACTGTCACGGTGTGTCTCCTGGAGGAGGACGGCTGCTACTTTGTGGGAGTCAGCGAGATGGTAGATGACTTCCATTTTGGCGGTGGTAAGGCCCTCTACATTAAGTTGGAACACCGACAGACCTTGGTACTCGATGGTCGGGATGGTCACTCGTCCTGACATGGACGCACCATGTCCCTTCGGTCTATTGCACCTCGGTCTGCCAGCTAGATGATGACTGGTTGGCGACATTAGTTTCGCAAGCTGGTCTTGCACCATTTCTTGCTACTCACGGAGGAGGCCGCGTGAAGGCTGTCGTCATCTCCTCCATATTGGATATTGGATATTGTTGCACCCATTAAATTAAAAAAAGTCAGAGAGAAAATTAAAGCACCATGGTACAACAATACTACGCGTGTTCTAAAGAGAGAAACCCGTAATTTAGAGCGTAAATGGAAACAAACTAATTTAGTGGTCTTTAGAATCGCGTGGAAAGACAGTATGTCACGTTATAAAAAGGCCCTTAAAGCGGCCAGGGCTGAGCACCTCCGCAATCTAATAGAAAACAACCAAAACAATCCAAGGTTTTTATTTAACACCGTGGCTAGACGTGGCTAACAAATAAACAGACATCACCTGAACAAAATATCCCGTTACAGTTTAGTAGTAATGATTTCATGAACTTCTTCACTGAGAAAATAGAAAGCATCAGAACCACAATTGTAAACGTTCAATCTTCAATCGCGCCTTATAATTCAGCCTCAATTAACACCCCGCAAGAACAATTACAGTGCTTTACAATTATAGAACAAAAAGAGTTAAATAAACTTATCACTTCATCTAAAACAACAACATGTTTATTAGATCCTATACCAACTAAACTACTGAAAGAAGTGTTACCTGTAGTGGAAGAGCCTCTCCTCAATATTATTAACTCATCTTTATCTTTAGGTCATGTTCCAAGAACATTTAAATTGGCGGTTATAAAACCACTCATTAAGAAACCACAATTAGATCATAATAACCTAGCAAATTATAGACCCATTTCAAATCTTCCATTTATGTCTAAAATATTAGAAAAAATTGTGTCCGCTCAACTGGGCTCTTTCTTGCAACAAAATGACATCTATGAAAAGTTTCAGTCAGGATTCAGGCTGCACCATAGCACTGAAACTGCGCTCGTTAAAATCACAATTGATTTACTTTTAGCTTCTGACCAAGGCTGTATCTCAATATTAGTTTTACTTGACCTTAGTGCTGCGTTCGATACTATAGATCACACAATACTCTTAGATCGACTACAAAATTATACTGGTGTTCAAGGACAAGCATTAAGCTGGTTCAGATCATGCTTATCTGACCGCTACCATTTTGTCTATTTAAATGGAGAAAAATCGATCATAACTTCAGTAAACTATGGAGTGCCGCAGGGATCTGTGTTAGGCCCTCTATTATTCTCAATATATATGCTGCCACTTGGTAATATTATAAGGAAACATGGAATTTGTTTCCATTGTTATGCTGATGACACTCAAATATATATTTCATCACGGCCGGTTGAAAACGCTAAATTATCCAAATTGACAGAGTGTGTTAAAGATATAATAGATTGGATGACGCGTAATTTTCTTTTATTAAATCCAGACAAGACGGAGGTATTACTTATCGGTTCAAAAAAACGCCCACAAAACCTCTCACAATACAACTTTAACATAGTAGGATGTCCTGTTACTTTATCCTCTACAGTAAAAGACCTGGGTGTTATACTAGATTGCAACCTGTCTTTTGAAAATCATATTTCATATGTTACAAAAACAGCCTTTTCCACCTTAGAAACATTGCTAAGCTACGTAATATGCTATCAGTTTCTGATGCAGAAAAGTTAGTTCATGCATTCATGACCTCGAGACTAGATTACTGTAATGCTTTATTAGCTGGTTGTCCTGCATCCTCAATAAACAAGCTACAGTTAGTCCAAAATGCAGCTGCTAGAGTTCTTACTAGATCAAGAAAATATGATTATATAACACCGATTTTATCATCACTACATTGGTTACCTATAAAGTTCCGTATTAATTACAAGGTATTGCTATTGACTTATAAAGCCCTAAACGGCCTAGCTCCAGTCTATTTAACGGATCTTCTATCGCCCTATAATCCATCGCGCTCTCTAAGATCACTAAATTCAAGGCTTTTGGTCATACCTAGGATATCCAGATCCACCAAAGGAGGGAGAGCATTTTCACATTTAGCTCCAAAACTCTGGAATAGCCTTCCTGATACTGTTCGTTGCTCAGACTCGCTCTCCCAGTTTAAAACTAGATTAAAGACGCATCTCTTCAGCCAGGCATTCATATAATATTTTTAATCTTACAGTTAAATCCTGTCTCTAGTTCATAAACGCCTGGGTTCTCCCAAGGTTTTTTTTTCTTCATTAGGTCACCTGATGGAGTTTTAGGTCACCATTAGGTCACTTGATGGAGTTTTTCGGTTCCTTGCCACTGTTGCCTTTGGCTTGCTCAGTTGGGGATATTTTGGGGATATTTAATTTTATCAATCAATAAATTCCACTAGAAACAAACCTTGTTGTATTATTTTAATTTAATACTGTGAAGCTGCTTTGATACAATCTGTATTTTGAAAAGCGCTATACAAATATACTTGACTTGACTTGACTTGATATGCATATATGTATATTAGATGTATATTACTTTATTGTTTTAATTTAAAAAACATTTTTTGCTGACTTCTTTGTCTTGCCAAGGCTGATTTCATAGCTAGCATATTATATTAAATATGCATAATTAAATGATATTTCAATACTTATACTTTAAATAATTTAACAAAATTACAGCTTGATTGTAAATACACATTACTGAAATGGTTTGTCTGTTTCAATCTATTTTGATTATCATAGTTTAAAAATAATAAAACATACACTAATATTTTGTTGGTTGATGGTTTGCAAAGAGATTGAAAGTCTAGGTCTCAGACAAGGGTATACAGAAATAATACTATTTATACATAAATGTATTTCAAAAAACTGTTTTAAAATGTTTTAATGTGACCGTCAAATAACAAAAAGTTGAAATATGTTAGTTTTAGTAAAGTACAAAAACATGAAGGTGCCCGTAATTAAAGAAACTAATCCATATTAGGCAGGGAGAGAATGATAAACAGAGACAAAAAAAGCAGAGAGAAAGAAAGAGAGAAACCAAAAGTAAGAGCGAGAAAAGCAGAAGAAAATGCAGAAAGAGAAGGTTTGACCTCTGGGGATTACAGCAATAGGATTATGGCACAGAGAGAGAATGGAGCGTGATCTCTGCACCCACGACCTCCACATGGCAGCTAAAGCAGAAACATAAGTGAACCAACACCAAACAAAAGCCCTTTGACCTTAGCAGAACTGAACTATTTCTTCAAAAGAGAGGGTTTTTTTCTCTCTTTATTACAAAGCTTTTTTAACTCTCTCACTAGAGCCTTATAGGAATGACAATAACACAGAGGGCCAATGATGGGTTCTTTTGGGCCCAGATGGCAACCTTGATAATGTCTCAGACAGTGACCTCCTGGTCCCCTGGCCCTCTACAACACACCTCCCTTTGCTGGATTATACAGATGAATCCAGGCCCCCCGTAGATCACTGCTGGCCTGGTCCCCCTCTATTAGAGACCATAAATCTCTAAGGCGAAAGACACTGACTTTCTATAGCCTGAAGGTTAATTCAGGGCGGGCTGAAGAAGAAGAAAGAGTGAATGAAGATCAAGACAGTGAGAAACTGTTGCTCTTTTTTCTCATTCTTTCTGTCTGTGAAAAGTGCCTTTTGTCAGGTTTTATGTTAAGTGATTTCTGTATTGAGGATGGATGGTGCAATCATTTTTACTTCAGTTTGCAGAAGACCTTTAAAAACAGGGCAGAAGGCCTGGTCTGCTACAACATGACTCATCCTCAACCCTTCCCGTATGTGTGTCATCACTGTTTTTACAAATTAGAAAAGAATTTAACTGGAAATAAGACCACACCACTCTTGTTGGTTACTTGTCTGAGCAAATGTGTGTCTCATGATGATAGTTTATTTGCGTTTCTCTCTCAATCGTGGTAATACAGAAAGCTGCTGCATTCAAATGAGAATAATTGTACATATTTTGAACATTTCTCCTTGTATGCAGCACTTTTTATCTTATAATGGGCTCAGGAGGTCAAAAAAGTATTTAAAAAAAATAATGCAACTATGTGACCATAAGTTGGTGTAAATAGACACTATAAGAAAAGTGTAAAAATACAGCCTGTAGGTTATCATGTTAATATGAAGGAACTTTCCATATTGATTTTTCACTGGTGTTCACGCATTTGTTATGGAACAGAGACTCAAGACAAAATGATACTGGTAAGAAACAGGTTTATTGAAACAAGTAGCGGTGAGCACCAGTGGGTGACGATAATGGAGAATGTCTTTGAATAATGATGGTGAGAAATACTGACAGTCAGTGGTTCTTTTGCAGATGATGAAGGAGGTTGTGGATGCTGTGGTGAGAGAGAGAGAGATCGCTGGAGTACACATAGTGGAACGGAGAGAGGTAAGTAGCGGAGTTATGACAGGAACCAGGAAGACGATGGAGACTTTGGAGAAACAGGACGGTAGACGATCACACTAAACATCAATCGTAGGAAGGTAAGAGTAACAGTGAAGTGAGTCCTTACTCAAACGAGACCAGACAATGTGACTGTGTGAGGTGAGTTGCTTTTGTGTTGACTGTGCTGATGATCAGATGACGTCCATGTGCGGGTGAATAGTACTCAGGTGACAGCGATCTCTGTGATTGTGTGGTGGTGGAGCCTGGCTGATCCCTGACAGTACCCCGTCCCCCTCCATGGCCCGCTCCTCAGGGCCATGGACCCCGACATCGCGGTGGCCGGCCTCTTCCTCGGGGTGCTGGACGATCTGGGTGAGTCACATGGAATGTGGTAAGGAGGGTCGGATCTAGGATATCTTCCCTGGGGGGGGGGTCCTCTGTCGAGCCACTCTCTGTGGAGGGAACAGAAACAGTGAAACAGGTGAGTAGGGATTGAGGAGTGACACATGAAAGGTAGAGTGAATCCTGTAGTGTGAGGATAACTGCAGCTGGTAGGTGACTGGGTTGATCTGTTGGGTGATGGTGAAGGGGCCAACGAATCTGGGACTCAGCTTCTTGCAGGGCAGGCACAGCTTGATGTCCCGTGTGGAAAGCCAGACCTTCTGTCCTGGCTGGAACAAAGGTGGTTCCGCTCTCCGAGTGTCTGCCTGGGTATTTTGTCTGTGCACTGCCCCCTGGAGGTGATGATGTGCGTCGTCCCAGACCCTCTCACTCTCTCGGAACCAAAAGTCGATGGAGGGGACGTCAGAGGGTTCCCCGGAACACGGAAACAGTGGAGGCTGGTAGCCAAGCCCGCACTGGAAGGTAGTGAGTCCAGTGGCAGGCTGACGGAGGGAGTTCTGCGCGTACTCTGCCCAGCCTAAGAATTGGTTCCAAGAGTTCTGGTGGCCGTGGCAGAAGGTTCTCAGAAAGTGCCCAATCTCCTGGGTCTTCCTCTCCGTTTGCCTGTTCATCTGAGGATGGTGTCCGGATAAGAGACTGACTGACGGTCACACCTAGGAGTCTGAAGAAAGCCCTCCAAGTCTACTCCTAGGTGTGACCAGGGTCTTCGGGGATCGGGAGGAGCTTGCCGGATAGGAGATGGCGCAGTCTGGGCATCCCTGGACAAACCTTCTCACATCCCTGGCCATGTTGGGCCACCAGAAGCGATCTTGTAGCAGTGAGAGGGTGCGGTTGGCCCCTGGATGGCCAGTGCCCACGGAAGAATGTGCCGAGTGCGTGAGATTATTGCATTGCGACCGGGGAACGTAGGTACGACCGGGTGGACACCCCAGAGGAGATGGCTCGGAGACACTGGAGGAGGAAAGCTGCTGATGGATGGACCACTGGATGGGGCACAGGATGATCTTTTGAGGCAAGATGGGCTCCGGGTCTTCGGTTTTCTCTTCAGAGTTATGGAGATGGGATAGAGCATCAGCCTTGAGATTCTTTGTACCGGGAAGATAGGAGATGGTGAAATGGAAGCGGATGAAAAACAAAGCCCATCTCGCCTGTCTGGGGTTGAGGTGTTTAGCATCTCTGAGAGATTGAAGATTTTTGTGATCGGTGAGAACTGTGAATCTCTCCTTATCACCCTTCAGCCAGTGTCTCCACTCATCCAAGGCGAGCTTGATGGCCAGTAGTTCTCGGTTACTAATATCGTAATTAATTTCCACCGGGGATAGTTTCTTAGATAAGAAGGCGCATGGATGGAGACGTGCTGGATTCCCTTGCTGCTGTGATAGCACTGCTCCTACGCCTGTAGTGGAGGCGTCGACCTCGGCAATGAACGGCTTGTTGGGGTCTGGGTGTATTAGGAGTGGTGCACTTGTGAACGAGTATTTAAGGCTCTGGAAAGCCTGGTTGGCAGCTGGTGTCCAGGACAGAGACTTGGGCTTTTTCTGAAGGAGGTTGGTCAACGGAGAGGTGATGGAACTGTAGTTATGGATGATCCGGCGATAGAAATTAGAAAATCCAAGGAAACGTTGGAGCTCTTTGATGGTAGTAGGTATGAGCCAGTTCCAGACCGCATTCACCTTCCCCTCGTCCATCTGGATGCCATGTTCACGAGATGTTATAGCCGAGAAACTGGACGGTTGGTTGATGGAAGGAGATTTCTCGGCCTTGAGGAAGAGGTGATGTTCTGAGGCGTTGGAGGACCTCAACAACGTGATGGCGATGTTCGGCCAGGCTCCGGGAATAGATCAGGATATCATCGATGTAGACAATCACGGTACGATGAAGGAATTCCCGGAGCACCTCATGCATAAAGTCTTGGAATACGGAGGGGGCATTTACCAGACCATACGGCATGACCAGGTACTCGTAGTGTCCAGTGGGGGTCACAAAGGCCATCTTCCATTCGTCCCCCTCACGTTTCCGGACGAGGTTATACGTGCTGCGGAGGTCCAACTTAGTGAACACGGCTGTTCCACGAAGTTGTTCCAGGCCTGCTGGGACGAGAGGAAGTGGGTACCGGAACTTTACGGTGATGTTGTTGAGTACTCGATAGTCTATGCAAGGCCACAAGTAACCCTGTTGGAGAGCCTCTTCAACGTACTCCTCCATGGCCCTCCAGAACCAGGAAGGAGATGGATTCTGTGTGCAACTGTCCCACTTGCAACTGGATAGGTCCCACGGTGAAACGATCGTATTCTGATTCCAGATGGTTTGGGCCCAGTGGAGCGCTCACCCTGTCAGCAGGGAAATGATGCAGGATACCTTCGCTCATTCGGTGGGGAAACAAGGCGACTGCATCTCCAGGGCCAGCGAACACATTTCTGTAGCAGAAATCCGTCGCAATCCTCCACCAAGCCAGAGTAGGGCGCTGGATTGGCCACGGCACTGGAGGCCACTAGTGGTGAAGGAGAAGTGGTGACGGGTGATGCAGAAGTGTTAGAGGAAAATGCACGCTTGAGGGCATCCACAATCCCGGGAACTCATTCTCACGCTGTGTTGGTCTGGTCTTCTGTTATGGAACAGAGACTCAAGACAAAATGATACTGGTAAGAAACAGGTTTATTGAAACAAGTAGCGGTGAGCATCAGTGGGTGACGATAATGGAGAATGTCTTTGAATAATGATGGTGAGAAATACTGACAGTCAGTGGTTCTTTTGCAGATGATGAAGGAGGTCGTGGATGTACTGGTTCATCACTGGAGTTCACACAGTGGAACGGAGAGAGGTAAGTAGCTGAGTGATGACAGGAACCAGGAAGACAACGGAGACTTAGGAGAAACAGGACGGTAGACGATCACACTAAACATCAATCGTAGGAAGGTAAGAGTAACAGGGAAATGAGTCCTTACTCAAACGAGACCAGACAATGTGACTGTGTGAGGTTGAGTGCTTTTGTGCTGACTGTGCTGATGATCAGATGACGTGCAGGTGTGGGTGATTAGTACTCAGGTGACAGCGATCTCTGTGATTGTGTGGTGGTGGAGCCTGGCTGATCCCTGACAGCATTGCGTTGTGTTTATGGGTTTAAGGAAATGTCTGTTAACTTAATGGAAAATGTACTGGTAATTTTCTGATAGGATATTATCTGTATTGCTGCAAAGGTTTTTCATACAATGCAATTTAAAAACAGGGTTTAGTTGTTTAGTTTAGTGAGTTTTATGAATTTAGTCAACACATTAACATTTGTAAAAATTGAGAACATGTAATTGATTTTTTTCTTCCAACCTTGCTGGAGAAAAAGTACAAATAATGTTACTTCTTGAATATTACAATTTTAAGGAATGCTACATTTTGTAATGAGGGACAAAACATGATGAGTTAGTACAATTAATTGAATATCAGTTTGACATTGTTTTATGATTTTAATTACTGCATATAGTCAAAAGTTGGGAAAGTTCAGAAAGGGCACATCACCATTTTAAAGGGCTGTAGGCATTTTACTAGCTTTTCTACCAAATTTTTCATTTATTTCATGCATAAATTTGTTAGATTATAGTTTTTAAAATATTTAATTCTCACAACAAAAACATGGGATTCGTAGAAAGCAACATGCAGTTGTAACAAATGTATTCAAAATTCTAATTCATAAGCGTCCCCTAGAGGGTGCTATGGGGAATGACTCCGGCGTGACCTGTGTCTGAAGCATGAGTCTAAACACGACAATGAACTTGACTATGACGTCAACACTGATGCAGCAGTAAGTTTAAAAGGGCACCTGTTAAATACGTCATCCTCTTTCTTGTCTTCAGGAGACTGTTTATTTGTACTTGAGTGAGGAGCACGCATGTTTAGCTCCTGCTTCTTAGGAGAGTCGACAGCATTCCACCCAAATGTGAGGTTCGAGCCGTCGATATTCTCGAGGGATGTGGGACGCACATTTGGGCGGAATGTTGTCAACTCTCTTAAGAAGCTGGATGTGTTAGGTATGATGCATTCGTGAGACTGACTACAAGAGACAGGTAAGGAGCTTTTTCCTTTCTGCTCTACCCTGAGGGACAGTATCATGGGTATCATCAGACTCATGGGTTTGCATGAGCGCGTTAGGCACTCGTATGATTCCTTTCAGAGTGATAGAATCTGCCGTTTGAACTAGTGTGCTTGATTCTCGAGGGGGTTAAATGCATGTTTTTTGTAATGCAATTGCAGTAATTGTTCCACCTGTGCTTGACTCTCTCCTGAGGGATGAGAGTTGAACACCTGCACTCCGCGGTTTGGATCCCGCGACCGCCATTACGGTGACGCGGTATTTAGCGTGGGCATTGTAGGCAGAGCAGGGATGAGTCGAACAGGAAGTTTCCTTTTTTGGGTCCTCTTGTTGGCTCAAATAATAGTGAGCCAAGGCGAGCTTGATGGCCAGTAGTTCTCGGTTACTAATATCGTAATTAATCTCCACCGGGGATTTTTTACCATGCAGTAAAAGGTGTAGTAATTGTTATTGTTATTATTATTACTATTAGGAGTTATGGAAAGTGATGCCTGCACCAATGACAGATTAGATCTGGTTTGGCAGTATGAGACAGACTTTATGGAAAACATTTTTGTCTGGACATAACTGCCCCACTCCTGTGAATAACAGAGCTCCGCCTGGATAGCAGTATTGTGTCGTTAGGCTTTCTGTAAGCCTCCTTGTTAAGCTGTCCTGAGCGTTGAACGTTGTTAGGCCGCCCAGACAGCAAGTTTGAGTTGTTAGGCTTTGAGAAGCCTCCTTGGTAAGCTGTTCTGAGCATAGGGTGTCGTTAGGCTGCCTCTCGTTTGAGAGAATCATCATGCTGAGGTCTCTGTCCTCAGAGCTCAGCTAGGCAGTACGCTAGGTTGTTATGCTCTCTGTGAGCCTCCTTGGATTTTACCTTTACATTAGTGAAGCGTTGTTAGGGCTCCTCTTGTTATAGAAAGTCACTCTTTTCAGGCCTCCGCTCCCTAGAGCTCTGCCTGAATAGCGGATCGGAATTAGGCTTTGCGAAGCCTCCTTGGCAAGCTGTTCTGAGCGTAGGACGCCGATAGGCCATATACAGGCCTACGTCTCCAGAGCTCGGCAGGCAGTAGTGCTGAGTTTGGGCTCTTTGCGAGCCACTGCTTTCAGAAGGAAGCTTGTTGTGAATGTGTTGTCTGATACCAGATAGTCTACTAATTAAGTTGTAGGCTCTTTGTGAGCCACCTTGCAAGATGTCCTGAGCGTGTAGTTAGGTCTACTCTCAATTTAGACAGTCGTCATGTTGAGGCCTCCGGTCTTAGAGCTCGGCTACGCAGTTTGCTAAGTCGATAGACTCTCTGTGAGCCTCCTTTGCTACTGCGAGCATTATTAGGCCTCTTCTCACTAGAGAGTTATCTTATTGAGGCCTCCACTCCGCAGAGCTCTGCTACAATCGCAATTGCGAGTTGTAGGCTTTCTATGAGCTTCCTTGCAAGATATCCTGAGCATGGGGTCGTTAGCCCCCCTCTCGGTTTAGAGAGTCGTCATCCTGAGGCCTTCGCTCATAGAGCTCAGCTAGGCAGTAGGGCAGTATGCTAGGTTGTCAGGCTCTCTGGGAGCCTCCTTGGCTACTGCCCTTAGTGTGGAGTGTTGCTAGGCCTCCTCTCATTATGAGAGTAGTTGTATTGAGGCCTAGTTAAACTGAGTTTTTAACCCTCTGGGGACCAAGCTGTTTTTGGGGCCCTTGAGATGTTCTGACATGCTCTGACATTTGTGCTTTTTTCAGTTATTTATAAACATGTTAATGGCAAAGGTGTAAATTCACTCTATATAGCACAAACAGGCCTACCATAATATGCGAGCAACATGTATGTAGATGTTTGTATTTTTAAGAGAATAATGTTTATGCGTGGTTATTTAAAAAAATAAAAATGAAAGTTGCTGAAATAAGACCACAAAATATGTGCCCACAAGACTTTTGACTAATGGATGTTTTCTCTTCGAGTTCTAGCTTCAAAATTATGTGAAAATAGTCTTGCTTTATCGTTCACAAAAAATACATTGATTTAAATGGTGTAAAACAGGTTTTGCTTGGAAAGCCAATATGCGAAGGGGAGGAGTAGTTTACACCTTAGTCCCACCCACTCTGCATAATGACTCTGCATAATTAGCCATTCATTCAGGTGTGACACTGACTGAGCCACAATGCAAGGACAAAATATATATTTTGAAGAAGACTTATATTGACCATTTAAGATTTTGCTTACATCTATCTTGTAAATATGTTTTGCTATTTTATTAAAAAGGTTACAATTACAACAATAATTACAATTTCAGCAATATTTCTGCAAAAAAGTACTCTTTCTTTGTAAAAAAAAAAAAAAAGATTATAGGCCTACATTTTATCATATGTATTCATTAGTTTGAATATAGCCAACATTGGAACATCTTAGTCTATGACTTTATTTTTGACAAAATAGTATTTTATATATATGAGCAGAAAAGCTTATTTGATGTGACAGTATATTCTACAGTAAAAACTGTACCCAAATCTAGTCAACAAAATGTTGTCTTTCATACTTCGCCTGACTGTAACGTTGTTTTTATGAAATATTAGGGCATAGCCTATAAATGTTAATTTGCAGTTTAATACGCTGCTTATACAAATACATTTTATTTCAACATATTTCAGTCGATTTTTACTCATCTCAGTAGGCTATAGCAAAGCAGTTTATTCTTTCACACACAGACGCGCGATTCATATTTAGGCTAAACAGTCTTTACAAATATGTACCCTTCATTCATCTCACAGAAACGCGATTCATATTTAGGCTAAACAGTCTTTACAAATATGTACCCTTCATTCATCTCACAGAAACGCGATTCATATTTAGGCTAAACAGTCTTTACAAATATGTACCCTTCATTCATCTCACAGAAACGCGATTCATATTATAGAAACGCGATTCATCTTTTTGTTTACATAGGCCTACACTAACGTTATTCCATATTAACACTTGAGAAAGGATAACTTAGCCTACCTCACTCCTCAGCGGGATCTGCTCCTCATATCAGCACGGAAAATTTTCTCCATAAGGTAGGCTATATTATGCCTCTTTGTTTACAGCTGATGTGGGGGCGTTTCACAGACTGAAATGGTTCTCATAATTTGCGTTTGAATAGCACGCGCTCTCCGGGGCGTGGTCAAATTACTGTGAATCATCTCGTAATGAGCTCGACTGGAGTCGCTCTCTTTTTATACAGATTACAGAAGCTGATAATATTTGTTTTTTATATAAATTACTTCATTTAAAAGCTGCGATCTCAAGCTTTATGCCCGTGGGTCTGTTTGCCTGTTTGACTGAATTTTCGCGGAGTTATAGATCATTTTCGAACGCGTTTCAAATGGGAGTTTACTGACAGAGAGAAGGCAGAAATAGCATCATGTTAGTTTTTCTTTATTTGTCAAAAAGCAAAACACTTTATTTTTATTGTGAGTATACAGAAAAAAAATAGAAACTGAACAGGATCGATTGATGTATTACACGAAAATGAAAGATCAAAATTAACAGAGCATTTTGTGTTTATTTTTCATTGCTAAAAAAAAAAAAACGAGCAAAACGCGCGGGCGCGTTTTTGGTCCCCAGAGGGTTAAACTCAATATGAGCTTTATTGCTACTGCCCTTGGGTTTGAGCGTTGCTAGGCCACTTGATTGAGGCCTCCAATCTTCAGGGCTGTCTGAAAAGAAGTTCTGATTGTTAGGCTCACTGTGAGCCTCCTTGGACAATGGCCTGAATATGAATGTGGTTAGGCTTTAGAGTAATCCTGTTGAGGCCTCCATTCTTGAGAAGCTATGATCGGTCTATGATCACATTGCTGGTGTGCACCTTAGGGATGAGGACTCCTTTGAGTCCTTCGACTTAGCTCAGCCAATAGGGCTTAAGCTCATCCCTTAAGCATGGCGGTGTTGGTAATTCATTACCCATTCCAATGTCAAGTTCATTGTCGTGTTTAGACTCATGCTTCAGACACCGGTTATGCCAGAGACATTCCCCACCCTCTAGGGGACACAGCATTTTGTTCCCCTTCTCGGGGAACCATGGTTACATGCGTAACCTCAAACTTTTTCCCATTTTTCTCTCTCTCTCTCTCTCTCTCTCTGATGCTTTGTTTTGCAATGGTTCATTCCATTTAGTATTATGCATTATGATAATGAACTGAAGACTTTCTATTTGAGTGTTGCATATGTGAGAGGTTTGTGGTTGGACTCCATTAGTATTGAATGAAATTATGTTTTACTTAGGGCTTTATTAAACGTGTAGCTTTGGGTTCTCACTCACACGAACAGACACACATATTTATGACCGCCGCTAGCGTAGCTAGCGAAAGCGGTCATATAGGGATTGTCAAAGTTTTTTTTTTTTTTTTTTTTTTCGTCACCTTACTGAATTTTTCGTCAACGATACCAGGGACACCGAAGCACCGGGGAACATGAAATTTGGTGGGCATGTAGCCCCACTACACTTCTACGGAAAAATTTCGTTTGGTCCCCGGGGGCCACTCCCCCCCCCCCGCTGGGCCCCCCCAAACCCCAAAAAATGCAGTTTTTCCTAAATAACTACCTGAACCGTGGCACCGAGGATGAAGAAATTTTTATGGTATGTTGGTCTACTAGACTTTTACGGAAAAATTTCGTTTGGTCCCCGGGGGCCACTTCCCCCCCCCGCGCTGGGGCCCCCGTAAATTTTTCGTCAACGATACCAGGGACACTGAAACACCGGGGAACATGAAATTTGGTGGGCATGTAGCCCCACTAGACTTCTAAGGAAAAATTTCGTTTGGTCCCCGGGGGCCACTCCCCCCCCGCGCTGGGCCCCCCCAAACCCCAAAAAATGCAGTTTTTCCTAAATAACTTCCTGAACCGTGGCACCGAGGATGAAGAAATTTTTGTGGTATGTTGGTCTACTAGACTTTTACGGAAAAATTTCATTTGGTCCCCGGGGGCCACTTCCCCCCCCCCCCCGCGCTGGGGCCCCCGTAAATTTTTCGTCAACGATACCAGGGACACCGAAGCACCGGGGAACATGAAATTTGGTGGGCATGTAGCCCCACTAGACTTCTACGGAAAAATTTCGTTTGGTCCCCGGGGGCCACTCCCCCCCCGCGCTGGGCCCCCCCAAACCCCCAAAAATGCAGTTTTTCCTAAATAACTACCTGAACCGTGGCACCGAGGATGAAGAAATTTTTATGGTATGTTGGTCTACTAGACTTTTACGGAAAAATTTCATTTGGTCCCCAGGGGCCACTCCCCCCCCCGCGCTGGGGCCCCCGTAAATTTTTCGTCAACGATACCAGGGACACCGAAACACCGGGGAACATGAAATTTGGTGGGCATGTAGCCCCACTACTAGACTTTTACGGAAAAATTTCGTTTGGTCCCCGGGGGCCACTCCCCCCCCCCGCGCTGGGGCCCCCGTAAATTTTTCGTCAACGATACCAGGGACACCGAAGCACCGGGGAACATGAAATTTGGTGGGCATGTAGCCCCACTACACTTCTACGGAAAAATTTCGTTTGGTCCCCGGGGGCCACTCCCCCCCCCCGCTGGGCCCCCCCAAACCCCCAAAAATGCAGTTTTTCCTAAATAACTACCTGAACCGTGGCACCGAGGATGAAGAAATTTTTGTGGTATGTTGGTCTACTAGACTTTTACGGAAAATTTCGTTTGGTCCCCGGGGGCCACTTCCCCCCCCCGCGCTGGGGCCCCCTTAAATTTTTCGTCAACGATACCAGGGACACCGAAACACCGGGGAACATGAAATTGGGTGGGCATGTAGCCCCACTAGACTTCTAAGGAAAAATTTCGTTTGGTCCCCGGGGGCCACTTTCCCCCCCGCGCTGGGCCCCCCCAAACCCAAAAAAATGCAGTTTTTCCTAAATAACTACCTGAACCGTGGCACCGAGGATGAAGAAATTTTTATGGTATGTTGGTCTACTAGACTTTTACGGAAAAATTTCGTTTGGTCCGCGGGGGCCACTTCCCCCCCCGCGCTGGGGCCCCCGTAAATTTTTCGTCAACGATACCAGGGACACCGAAACACCGGGGAACATGAAATTTGGTGGGCATGTAGCCCCACTAGACTTCTAAGGAAAAATTTCGTTTGGTCCCCGGGGGCCACTCCCCCCCCGCGCTGGGCCCCCCCAAACCCAAAAAAATGCAGTTTTTCCTAAATAACTACCTGAACCGTGGCACCGAGGATGAAGAAATTTTTGTGGTATGTTGGTCTACTAGACTTTTACGGAAAAATTTCATTTGGTCCCCGGGGGCCACTTCCCCCCCCCGCGCTGGGGCCCCCGTAAATTTTTCGTCAACCATACCAGGGACACCGAAACACCGGGGAACATGAAATTTGGTGGGCATGTAGCCCCACTAGACTTCTAAGGAAAAATTTCGTTTGGTCCCCGGGGGCCACTCCCCCCCTGCGCTGGGCCCCCCCAAACCCAAAAAAATGCAGCTTTTCCTAAATAACTACCTGAACCGTGGCACCGAGGATGAAGAAATTTTTATGGTATGTTGGTCTACTAGACTTTTACGGAAAAATTTCGTTTGGTCCCCGGGGGCCACTTCCCCCCCCCGCGCTGGGGCCCCCGTAAATTTTTCGTCAACGATACCAGGGACACCGAAGCACCGGGGAACATGAAATTCGGTGGGCATGTAGCCCCACTAGACTTCTACGGAAAAATTTCGTTTGGTCCCCGGGGGCCACTCCCCCCCCCGCGCTGGGCCCCCCCAAACCCAAAAAAATGCAGTTTTTCCTAAATAACTACCTGAACCGTGGCACCGAGGATGAAGAAATTTTTATGGTATGTTGGTCTACTAGACTTTTACGGAAAAATTTCGTTTGGTCCCCGGGGGCCACTTCCCCCCCCCCTGCGCTGGGGCCCCCGTAAATTTTTCGTCAACGATACCAGGGACACCGAAACACCGGGGAACATGAAATTTGGTGGGCATGTAGCCCCACTAGACTTCTACGGAAAAATTTCGTTTGGTCCCCATCACTCATTTGTGATTTGCGCCCCTCCCATAAAAAATGAAAATGCAATATTATTCTGCTTTAATCGCCCCTATCTTCAGTGGAGATGTTCAGAACTGCACCATATTTCATGTGTATGATTAACTTGACATCCTATGGGGGTATCCTCTGCTAAGTTTTGTAGAATTTCATCAATGGGGGGGTATAAAATAAATTCATTTATGTGCACATTTAGTGACTGTACACTCATCGGCCTGTAGATGGTGCTGTTGAGCGAAGGGTTGCTGGTTTAGGATGATACTGTCACACACACACATGCAGGAATACAAACAAACACAAGCATGCACACACACTGACATCCACACGCACAGACACACACCCATACACACACATACAAATCCACATGCACAGACACACACACACAAACACACACGCGCACACATGTACGCACACATACATACACGCACAGACACACACACACACACACACAGACACACACATACACAAACACACACACATACACACACACACACACACACACACAGACAGACATGCACATACTATTACTTTTTTTAGGTATATACATAAACACGCAATACAGCCAAATTACTCCACGTCATTTATTTTTGTGGAAAGCCAGTGCAGGCCTGAGCGGCGGTCATATTTTGTACCGCGATGCGGTACATCTAGTTAAAGTTAACATGGAAAAAAAAGTCAACATGATCAAAATGGACCATTTTTACACTGTCTTATTGTGCTCATAAAAATAGCCTTCACAATCTTTTATTGTGATGTAATAACTTCCTCTGTCTCTAAAATGAAATTTGTAGTGTATGCTTACATAAAAATAGTGTTCCACACCTCTTCCTATACCGGTTTACTTCTCAATAATTGGTTATATTAATTATATCTAAATATGCATCTCCTGGGACATGAAAGCTGAGGATGCAAAGGTCTCCAATATAGTAATTCAATACAGCTGGACTTTAGGGTAATTTTCGGTTTCATTTTGTAGTGCATTTAATTTGACCATCTACTTTTGGTAGTTACATGACAAATACCCTTTGATACAGACAGAATAGTCAAATGAGTTTTTACATGGGTTTAACAATGATGTCATTATGATATTCTTCTGTCTCTGACATCAGAGGAAGTGTTCTTCATTCTCAGGGATTATTGTTTTGTAGTGTGAAGGCATTGTGATTTGTTTGCAACACAGGGAATTGTGGGATAGCTGGTCTCTAAGGCAGCATTGATTACACTGCCAGGCTGCCAGCGCTTTCTCTCTCGCTCTATTTCTGTCTGCGTCATTGCAAGCTTGCTGAACACCTCAAAACTGCTGCTGACGACAAGGGCTTGGGTGACAACATTCTTAATCTGCTATACAAACTGCCCTTTTCTAGACACTAAAGGAAAAAACTGATCCATCAATAATATTAATGATACATTTTGGTCAGTTGTAAAAGCAACTACAATATCTGAAAATCAGTTTCATAAGCTTTCCAATGTATTTCCCTGTGATTCTGGTTACTGCTAAACAAATAAGATTGTTTATTTAAATGTTTTATTCTAACCCATAGGGATGCAGGCAAAGTCTAATGCAGTTTTGACTTTTGTTACAGTGGGATAGAAGCCTCTGTTTAAGCCAGTTTCAGGGTTCTGTTACTTCGGTCTGGTTAATTTTTGGTTTTGTGACAGAACACTGACACTCTTTGTGTGAGCTTAAGGTTTTGAGTGTGTGCTCTCTTGTCTGCATGCCTTGTGTCTTGTTTAGAGCGTGGTGTTTGGATCCCAGCACTCATGTCTAGTTTGGCTTAATTTCCGTGTTGGGGTTCAGACACTCATGCTCCATGTTTTGTCTCTGGTGTGAGCGCATGTGTTGTGTATTCGTTCACTCGCCACGAGCTCTTGTCTTGTGTGTTTTGTGAGCGCCTGTTTTATTTTCATTGTCCAGGCGCTCTTGTGTTTTGTTTTATCAGCTTATGAGTGTTCTCACTAGCTGCAAGTTTTTGTCTTGATTGTTTTAGCACATAGCTTGTGATTGTGTTTACTGGCCATGAGCTCTAGTTATTGTTTTGTTTGGTGTGAGCACATGGCTTGTCATGTTTGTTTCTTTGTGCCATGTGCTCTCATATCTATTGTCTAACCCCACCCTTCTTGTTTTATGATTATTGGTTGATTTGCCCCACCTGTCCTCCCTCGTTACGCTTTGTTTGCTGCCCTATTTATTCTCCTTGTGTTTTCAGTCTTGGGTCAGTTTGTTATCTAATGTTTCCCATCATGTATTGCCAGTGTGCCTTGCCTGTTCAAGTCCTGCTGCCAGTCATGTTTTTTGTTTTGTTTTGTTTTTTGTTAAATAAAAAGCCCATTGTTTCCTGCATCGAAGTCCTCACCTCACCCCTTAACCCCAACAATTACAACCAGTTAGGGATGGGGAAATGAAGCCTCGTGAATCACTGAGGCTTTCCCCTGACTGTTTCGGGAAAAGATTCAAAGCTTCGAGAGTGTCGAGAACAGCGCCATCTGGTGCTTATTTAAAATAAAGCAGCCAGAAGCCTGTGTTAGAAGCTCTGGCAGATGAAGCAACCACAACACACTCCATAGTTTCAATGTTATGTGTACAAATAAAAGCCTTACATGTTTGTGTTTGATTTGTTCATTAAATAAATAAATTTTCTCTCCTCACAAACACATCAACCAGACTGAGCCAACACTGAGTCGTTAAATAAGATCTGGGCTTCGAGCCTTCTGACACCCAAAGCGAAACGCGCACGTGATTGGACAGAAAGTGAGGCTTCATTTGTCGTCGATCACGTGACTCTAGTAAACCAATACACACACCGATAGGGGGCTTCACTAGAAATTGTGTCGCATGTGCGATACGCACATCGAAGCTTCAGTGTCATATGTAACATCACTACAACCAGTAGTTCACCGAAAAACAAAATCATCATGTTTTTCAAAATCTGTATGACTTTCTTACAGTTATTTTATATAATGTCCATGCTTCTCTTTTCCGTCCCTTGTGAAGAAGAGCACTTCAACATATAGTTCTTCTTATGGAAGTAATAAACTTTACAAGAATATATTTTAGTGCAAACACTTAGACACTTGGTATGTAGGCCTATTACAGTTTAAATTCATATTAAACACAATTCACATGTTTTTGACCCACTTAAGTAAGACTTACAGTAAGTACATCTTTATATGTAATTTCATAATTGCTTTTTTTTTGCCTTTGAATTATTGTTCAAGTTTACTGCTGAATGTAAAATAAATATAATAATTCATTTCAGTTTTGACATTGTTATAAAGTGCACTTTTTAAAATTGTACTTAAGTGTTAAGAAACATAGTCATGAAAGTGTACTAAGTTTAAGTTCACTTAAGCGTCCTATTATTTAATTTATATTATATTATTTAAAAAAATAATTTATCTGTGCCTCACACAGAGCTATCACAGACTTCAGAAGATTTGGAATATAGTAGATATGTATCCCTTTTGGAACTTGATACCCTTGTGGTCCTCATCCAGTTCCATATAGAAAAGAGAGCAGTTTGGACATCCAGCTAAACATCTCCTTTTGTGTTCCACGGAAGAAAGTCATTTCAGCTTTTTGGAATGATATGGTAAGGATTACAATAACAGCGTAATGAGAAAATGATTACAACATTTGTATTGTTGGCTGAACTATTCCTTAAAGATCAGAATGAATCTGTGTAGAAAATAAAGCATATTAAATATTGGCCTATCACGTCAGGTTTCATTTGATGAGCAAGTAGTTCTTTAAGAAATGTTTCTGAAGGGTTTCACAAAAACGCCAGGGTCAGACTTCATCTCGGAAAAGACATCCTTTTGTGTCTATCACCTGAAGGCTAGTTTGGATATGTCTTAACTTTTCATGAAATTCCCTTTCTTTTAAGCATATCAAATGTCTATTGTAGATGGGTAAAATCCCAACACTGCTTAACTTTGACATGTGAAGATGGAAAATAGAGTGAAGTTTGTTGCTGAGAAATACAGAAAGAACAAAAGTGTTGTTGCCTTGACAGTGAGAGATCAATGATGGCACCAGGATTAATTACTTAGGCATTTAGAATTTTTTGTGAGGGCATATCTCTTTACGCTAACTAAATGTAACTCTGCTAAATGGTTGTGCTATATCTTCACTGTCTGAAGGAAAGCAGAATTTACTGAACATGCATAAACCAAAAATGTGTTCAAACCAAATAATATTTATACCTTTATCAAAATGGACCCTTTTATTCTCTTAATGCATGTTTATTGCATTGTAATACAAATGCATGCATTTTTATAAGACTTGAATGAAGTCTTATAAAAATCTAAGTCTTTCATCAAAAATGTCATAACTTCTTCCTGTGAAATGCCCACTTGACGTCTTTGAGACATCTATGTCTGTAGTTAACGGGTTAGTTCACCCAAAAATGAAATTTACCCCATGATTTAGTCACCCTCAAGCCATAGGTGTATGACATTCTTGTTTCAGACGAATACAATCAAAATGCCCTGTCTCTTCCAAGCTTTATAATGGCAGTGAATGGCCGTTTCTGTTTTTAAGTCCATCAAAGTGCATCCATCCATGATAAAAGTAATCCATACGGCTCTGGGGGGTTAATAAAGGCCTTCTGAAGTGAAGTGATGTGTTTGTGTAAGAAAAATATCCATATTTAAAACTTTATTGACTAAAATAAGTAACTTCCGGCAGACGGCCAAAAGAAAGGTGGATACAGCACTACAGCAAGTCTTGTCCTACATTTTTTGTGGTTCAATAGCCATTTCACTTAGAAATATATCACAGCAATAAAATTGGTCACAGTCTTGGTCACAAGATTACCATGAACCTACAAATTAGTGAGAAATAAGTGATTTGCACAAAGGAGTGATATACTTTTTTTTATAATAAAAAAAACAAACTTAATGTTGAGGGATGAATATTAGATGCAGGGGTATGTTTTATTTTGTGATTTGATTACCTTGACCTGTACTGTGTGTTGCTATTACCTTCGTAATACATTTTGTAATCGCTCGTACATTTCCACATTTCCATGAAATTGCCCTGAATATGGACATTACACAAAGCAAATAATTTCACAATTAATTTCCAATTTTACAGTAAAACCATATGTAAAAAAAAAAAAAAAACATTATAGTTTGGTAAAAAATTTAACCCTGAGCAGCGAACAAGAAAATTATGTGTTTCATTCTCTAACCATGCAACTCCTAGTGGATGAAAGATGTACTGTATTGTGTATAATAAATTGTTATAGCATTTTCAGTTTTAAATTTGTGCAAACATTTGTCCTATATGGAGATTCATTTGCATGATTATGGTCAATCTGAGCCAGACGTTGTGACCTTTAGAGCAGATGTGAGAAATGGTGTCTGGGCAATTAATGGTGTGAAATATGGCCTGCACACAAACACCCAGCGGCCCTGACGGTTAATCCATCAGTCCAGTGCGGCTTCATTGATGACAAACAGCTATAATGTTGTTTACTCAGAGCAGCATCTGAAACGTCATGAATGGCATTTGGTTTTACGTTGTTAGGAGAAAGAAAAAAAGTACTGGGGATGTTTTACATATTTTTGAAGTAGATTTGCAATAAGGGTAACACACAATAAGCCAGTTCCACTTTGCATTCACATGTTGTGTTCAGTAACCTGCAAAAAATGTTTGTATTTACTCTGCTTTAATAAGCCCTGATGTAATCTTTCAAACATGTACTCTAGTTCCTGTCAGTGCTGGTGTTTGGGGGAACATCCAGAACATGACAGGCTGTGCAGGCTGCCTTTAATTTAAAGCAGTAAGTTGAGGCGGAACAGCCTTGATAAGCTGTCTGCCTTTTTGTTTTGGTGAGAAGAAATTCCAGCTGAAGTGGAGTCATTTCCGCCTAGACCGTGCATGCCTTTGGATATCTCAAGTGGTTTATGGCAATTTCTGAAGATTCTGTGGGATATTCTGTTGCTGTTGTTGTTGTTGTTGTTGTTTGTAACGAAGTTCAGATGTTATGGGAAGAAGGAGGCGGGAACCGGCAAACATTCAAATATTTTAATAAATAAATAAACCAATACAAAAATGAAAGTATAAGCCATCAGCCCCTCACGGACGACTGCTGGCCACACAAAACAGAAACAAAACATAAAACAAAACTCAGGCCTGTTCCTCTCTCGCTCTTCACTGTCGTCGCTCCTCCTTTATGCTTCCGCTCCTCCGTGAGAGATGCGAGACCGGTGCTTCTCGCAGGTGTCGCTCATCAGAGTAATCACGCCACCGGCCTCTTGCCGCTCTCTCACGCCCCTCTGCCTCGTCCTGCTCGCCACATACCCCCATCGCCTCTCGCAGGCCGGGGGGTACCCACGAGACTGCGCTGAACCTTTTCTGGTTCATCGTGGAACACACTGACTTTTATGTTGTTAGCATCACTTGTTGAAAAGAGCATTAAAAAGAGCTAGCATTAAAAATCAGACCACACACTTTAGGAGACAGTAAACTGAGAGCATTGTGTCTGTATGACAGATTGTATCAACATAGGCTCATTGAAAAAAAAAAAAAGCCTCTACCTACATTTATGCAAAACTCCTAAAACATTAGAAGGACTGCAGAGAAACATGCAATTCTCTGCAGTTTCCAGCTGAAATGAACAGTAGTGACAGTAATAAAATAACTTTCTTTCATATTTCACATGTAAGATAAACAGAACCTCGGATACTTTGATCTCCTGAGATATGGACAACATAAACACATACTGCCATTTGTCTCCACAGCCCACACAGTGAAGTTGCGGGAAAGCTACTTTACCTCCTGTTCTTCCTTAAAGGGATACTCCACTTTTTTTGGAAATAGGCTCATTTTACAGGCGTAATGATAATGACGCAGCGCCTGAAAATAGGTCTAATAGGTTAGACAAACTTAGTCCCGGTCACGTTGGAAGTTACTGAGCTGGGGACTATTTTCAGGCGCTGCGTCATATCATAACGCCTGCTGCACTCATGGTACGGCAGCAAAGTTTCTTGATTATTACGCAGGAATGAGAGTATAGTTCCTAGCCATATCAGCCTAGAAAATCGCAACTTTACATTTTCCGTCGGTCTTAGTACACGATGTAACTACAGAAGAGTCAAGTTTTAAATAGGAAAAATATCGAAACTCTTTGGTAATTTTTTTGAGAGAGATGCTAATGGTCATGTCCAATTCAATGATCTATGCTAAGCTATGCTAAAAGTGGTACTGCCGGACCCGGAGATCGGCTGAATGGATTCGAAAACGGTAAAACTCAACTCTTTAACTCTGGGGAGTTGTAAAATGAGCCTATTTCCAAAAAAAGTGGAGTATCCCTTTAACATTTGTTCCTTCTCCCCCACTTCCTTCCCTTTACACATCCTTCTCTTCACTTAGTTCACTTAGAAAGATTATATAAAAAATTATTATGTTTTATGTCGATACAAGTTAATTAACAGTGTTTGGTATCATTTAAAATGTCTCAGTGCTACTGGTACAATGGTCTCATCTCCACAGAAGTAAACCAAATGGTAATAAGGGTTTAGAGATACTTTGCTTACTGGGTGTGCACCCAGGGTCCTTCATCCAAACTAACTCCTGTTCCTCGACAAGGTGTGAACTCCCTGTGTCTATAACTCTAGTCAATGCAAATTTAGTTTTGTGGAGCATTGGGGCACGCCAACTGAAGTTTTAGTGTTCCGTCTAACACATTGGCATTTATCAATGTATACTTAGACTGTAGAGGCAATTAATGGGTTTTCCGTTTAGAGCAACAGAGCATTGTTAGACCAATCTACCTGGAAGCTCAAACGTGCTGCGGAAGAGCATCACTGTACATCTCCGGTTGAGTGCACGCTGTGCGTTCTTGTCTGCCGCTGCTCTCCGGTCACGATTTTGTTTTCACGATTCCGGTCACAAAGCTGTGCCTTGAGAAATTAGTATTTGTGGGTGCAGTTTTGTAATTTTCACTGCTGTTTCCACTGCTGTCTTCCCGCTCTGTGAAAATTTACATAAGAGCTACCGTCGGATTTTTCACATTCACTGGATTAAAGGACGGCAATTTCTGGAGCTACACTGAGATAAAACCTTGGGCCAATTTTCTGGGCCAAACCTCATGGTGCAGTTTGTTATCTTCACTGCTGTTTCTGCCCTGAGAAGAGCTACACAAAATCCATCATCGTAGTTTTCATCGGATCAAAGGATGGCTACTTCGTGAGTCACACTGTGTTAAAGCTCTGGCCAACGTTGAAAGCTGCTGTGTTTTTGTGGTTTCAAACTGTATATATTGTTTTCGGGCTGTACATTTCTCCTTGGATTAAATCAGGTCCGATTTGGTGAGTGACTGAACTATGATCTTGTTCTTTGTTCACTGGGCTTTGCTATTTGCCTTATGGCAAATCGTTACTTGTAAGAGTGAAAGATTTTCCAGTGTTTATCGATCCCATGCCACCATCATGCAAATTAAATATACAATTTCTGACTTACTGCTCATGAACAATCGCTCTGAAGCTCGCCTGCCATCCTATGTTTACTCAGCGTGCGACGAGTCTGGGATAATCCGTCGCCCGCGATATGTTCATCGCGGAGCTCGCCCATCTCGGAAAACTATTATTACTACACAGGGATCTATACCTACAATATGGTCGACTGTCAGACGGACCCGGCATCTGGAACTTTCAGGCGGGACACAAACATCAGTAATCTTCGGTCTCTACCAAAGTTGTCTATGCACCCTGTGGAAGTGAAACTTAAAGAAACAGTGACTATAAAGTCAGCCTTGATAAATGCAAGATCAGTTGTGAACAAAACATTTTTACTAAATGATTTTTTTTTTTATCAAACAAACTGGATTTTATGTTTATCACTGAAATCTGGCTAACTGAAAATGATCTAAGTCCTATTTCAGAACTTCTTCCCATAAACTGTGTTTTTTTCAGATGCCCTAGAAAGTCAAAAAAGGGTGGAGTTGCTGTAATTTTTAAAAACTATTTTAAGTGTAGGCTAGTATCAGTAGAGAGTTTTGATAGTTTTGAAGTTATACTATGTAAAGTTGAATCCCCTTGCTCTCTGCTCATTGCTGTGATATACAGACCTCCGAGCTTTAAAAGTGTCTTTTTAAGAGATTTCTCTGAATTTGTATCTGATATAGTTACGAGAAACGATAATCTTTTAAAGGGTTAGTTCACCCAAAAATGAAAATTCTGTCAGTAATTACTCACCCTCATGTTGTTCCAACCCCGTAAGACCTTCGTTCATCTTCGGAACACAAATTAAGATATTTTTTATTAAATCTGAGTGCTGGATCACTCCTCCATAGGCTTCTAAGACACTATAACTTGCTGGCCCAGAAAATGTATTAAAGACATCGTTAATATAGTCCAAGTGACTCCAGTGGCTCAATCTTAAGTTTATAAAGCGACGAGAATACTTTTTGTGCGCAAAAACAAACAAAAATAACGACTTTATTCCACTTTTCATTTCCTTCTCTCTGGGCCTCGAGTCTTTTCACGTAGTGTTTAAGCGTAGCGCGTCTGTGTTGCACGTTACCACGTAGGCTCAATATTGGGCGACGCTGGTCATGTGTGTGATACGTGGTACTTCCACTGCGTTTAATCTTTGAGTATCATAAGATAAACTATCACATCTATGCAGATGATACCCAACTCTATTTACCACTAGATTCTGGTAGCGATTCTGTTTTTTCACTGTTAGCATGTTTAAAGGATATTAGAGAATGGATGGACGAAATTTTTCTCCAATTAAATGAAAAAAAGATTATCCTGTTTGGCTCTAAACCTCAAACGGACAAATACAGTGCTTTCCTGGGCAATTTTCTGTTAAAAAAGCACTCTTGTGTCAAAAATCTAGGGGTCATTTTTGACTGTGACATGAAGTTTGACAAACAGATAAATTCTGTGGTGAGGGCGAGCTTTTTTCAATTAAAGCGTTGTAGCGTTTATACGCCCACGTATAAATATTATTAATTATTATTCATAACGGAATATGACCAATAATTAATATTTTAATTATGTTTAATTATCTTCAGAATTTACTGTAGCAGAATCAATAGTATGATCATTTTATCAGTTCATCCAATGAACAGAAAGCATAAACAAGTATTAACTCTAGGAAATATAATATCTTCTTGGTCAAGAAAGACTTAATCCCAGCTAACAATAAATTACGAAGTAAATTAAGGGTAACAGCATAGGTAACTTAAATCGAAGTTCAAGACAATAAATCTGATAAGCACATACACGAGTAATCTCTTTTCAAATACCAACAATACTTTATTGATTATATAGACTACTAACACATAAAGCTAATATCTAACACAAACACACGCACACACACACATACACATTCATACGCGTTGCAGAAAGGGATAGAGTGAGGAAAGAGTGGGTTTAAGAGTGAAAGGATGAAATCTCACGATTCCATATACACTAGACATGACCTGAACGAACCATCAATCATTAATTTAATCCTTCTATCGTTTTAGGCAGGTTATTAAAGTTATATAAATACACCAGTTAAGATTTTAGCCTGCATGGAGGTACTTGCGTATTTGCTTTTGGGGATTCCCTTTTTGTTGCGTGAAAGGGGTTTTCCCGGTCCGTTCGGTCTCCTCGTGCCTGATGTCTGGATCACGTGGTCAGTCACGTGGTGTGCTGGCGGAATGAAAGTCTTTGTTTGAAGCTGGCTTTGCAGAAGAAACGTGGCTCGAAATCTTGTCGCAAAACTTAACTTAGAACCGACACTCACAACGAAAAGAAATGAAACTAAGAAAAGAAAGGAAATTGAGAGTAGATGATGATGGCTTGAATGAAGCTATTTAACCCATGTTCTTCAGATCTTGATTTGGGTTATTTCGTTTGCGCGTTTACATGGTTCCTATAGAGAGAGAGAGAGCTTCGAGAGCAGCGAGAGAGAGAGTGAGAGAGAGCAGCGAGAGAGAGAGCATTGTTTTTGGGTCTAAGGTTTTAAACTAAAACTTTGTCCAACCTCCAGGATGAGTTCTGGCCAATTAGACACTGGCTGAATTTAGGAGGTGAAGTTCTTTTCAGTTCTGATCGTAAATCATGCTTATCTGTGCTCTCCTTACTAACAGAGAGAACAGGGGCCACAGTTTAGACATGATTTCTAATTAAAAGAAGATCAAAACATATTACACCGATATCATTCAAGCCATCTTGCTAGTTGTGTTCGTAAGATAGCATTGATATGAAACAGTACACACTTTCATTCATTCACTCCTTCTAATAGTTAATATAATAACTATTACCTGAATTAAATGGGATCAAAACATATTATCTTATTAAAATATACATATAAGTGGTGGAAACAACCCAGGATTAGGTAGTTGCATGATTGTTTGATCATGAGTCCATTGAAAATTGTTCTTGAATGATTTTATGTATAGTTATTGATAAGAATCAGTTCTCTGGTGAAGAGACAGAACTCTGTTTGTTCAGAGGTCTTAATGAGGAAGTGTTCAGGAATGTTGTCGGGGGTTTCAGTAACATCTGCTGGTGTCGATTCTTCTTCTAAAGGGTCTTTTGCAGACTCTCTGGCACCGGGATGGGTGACTTATGGCTCTGGTCTTGGTGATTTGACTCTGGAATGTGTGGACACTGTCTTTATCTTAACCAGTAAGATAGTAGGCCACAAAGCTAGCCATTGACCAGTTATGTGTTAGTGCCGGGGGCTCTTTCAATTAGTCAGACCGGTGATGATCATGAGACGTTCTGAACAAATCTTCCCCCCTCAGTCATCGAGAAGTAGAGAATTTGAATTAATATTCAAAAAGAAGATTAGTTGGTGGTTGCTTTCTACCCATTGTCGCTACATATCCCCCCTCGGTCAATGATGTGTTGAGTAGAAGACATCGGTGAACGCTGGAGAAATGGGTAGAGGAAGCAAACACACACAGCAAACAACAAGACAACACCTCCATGACTGGTCACTTTACTGGTGCAGGACATTAGATTACCTAGGCATAAACAGGTTCACTCTCCCAATGTAGTTAATCACGTTGAATAAAGTTTAGTTCAATCTTAGGACCGTTATCCTAGTTCGTTTTGGGACGGTGATTAATCAATTTTGTGATTAAATTTGATTTGTTTGTTTTATTCTCTTCTAAATTGTTCTAGGTTTGGACCAATTTACCTTTCAATTTGTGATACGAATGATGCAGGGAGTTCTCTGGCTCACATTCGTTTTAAGGTGACTTACAAATATTAGGCGTGGTGTGTCAATCCTATTATTGCGACCTTGACCCTTATAGGGTGGACAGGCATTTTACCTAATAAAAGAAGAAGGAAAGGAAGGAAGAGGTAAAACAAAACAAAGCAGTTGAGTGTTCCTGGTATGACTTATAACTACTGTTGCGCAGCTAAGGTGTCAGGTATCACGATGTAATGAGAGGTGTTCTCAGGTGTACTTGTTGGATGGGTAGTTACCATGTTTCCTATGGTAAGTGTAGCTACGTTGTTAAGCTAGTTCCTGAAGTTAGTTTTTACCTGTGGGAGAAAACATGTTTGTTGCGTGTTTTGCACGGTAGAGGTGGTTAACTTCTATATGTTAGTGAGTATGTTAGGGGTGTTGTGTAGTGTATGCATGTATGCATGCATGTATGTATGTATGTATGTATGGTCAGATCTGTTTCAGTCTGTTTTGCTCCCCCCTTTGCTTGATGGCTTAGCTTTGATGAGCTTGTTGCCTCTTTGCCTTGGAGAAAGGATCTTCTGTGATCTGCTGGGGGTCAAACCAGTAAGGCAGGAAGTTCTCTGGCAGACATGGGGAGGTAGTTTGGCATGGATGCGTGAAGCTGTAGTGCGAAACTTGGTCTCCGTTGTTGCATTCCTCCGATGATGCCTTCTGGTTGTGACAGCCTTTCTGATCTTCTGTGCTTACTGTTGTTGCTGTAGCACACACATGGTTCTTGAGTTGGAGCTCGTTTGGTGGTTTCTTTATGAGTGATGGGTAACCAGGATGGTGTTTTCTGGTACCTCTGGGTGTTTGTCAGTGGTTGACTGTGAGTGACCACTTTGTTCTGTGTTGTTGTAGAACAAGTGGTTGTCATCTTCATTATGAAGGTGTATCAGATGAGTCGTGGGTCTTCCGTTCCATCGCTAGTCATAGCAAATTTGACTCATCTTGTTGGTCATCCGTGTTCAGCCTGCTTTCTAGGAACACTTCCCGTTGCCTCATTAGTGGTTCCATGTCTTTTCCATGCGGTTGGTGTGGTAGCTGTCATCGGCATGGGAGTCACGTTCTCTGTGCTTCTTACGAAGAACTGTGGTGTTGTCATGCCACTGGTTGTCTTCCAGTGCAAGGCTTGTGTCTTGGCTGAAGGAGTTTGAAATTGTGGATGTTTTCAAACCTTTCTTTGAGGACATCTTCTGTTTGATGTGGGCCTTGTGTGTCAGGTCACGCAGCTGTTGAATTGTCATTGTGTCTGCGCAGGCCTCGAGACCAAGATAATAACTCAATCCGGGGTGCAGATTTCTCAGGAAGAGGTTTTTGAAATTCACATCCTCTTCATGTTCAGGTGAGTTATGTGCACCAAAGAAGGCTTGTCGAAAACGGTGGTAGTAGGCTTGAGGAGTCTCTTGCCGACCTTGTTTAGTTTCCAAAGCGATTAACACACCATGTTCCGACTCTGGGCCTGTGAATTCTTTAATCAGTGTCTCACATAGCAGCTGGTAGTTTGACTTGACATGAGCAGGTTGTCGGTCTAGGAAGCTTCGTACCTTTGGAGTGGATGTCGATCTGAGGATGTAAAACCTGTCTCTGTCAGTCACATGTGGTCTCACCTCTAGGTGGAAGTTGATATCTCGGATGTGGGCCTGGATGTCTGGGCCCTCCGTGGAGTTCAGGTTGAACTGAGTGATACTCTTAACCAGCTGGTTGAGATCTTTACAGGTCATCCCCTGTGCAGCTTTGGAGTCTGCCTGAATGAGCTCTCTTTGTTTGTTGGCAGTGAACAGTTCTGTGGTGAAGGCTGGTGACCTTTCGGGTTGTGGCCATTCACTTCTTTCACTGTATGCCAGTTCTTGGATGGAGGACTCTGTTCTGCTCAGCAGTGGTGATGCTGAGGGAGGTCTCTCCCTTCTTGGCTCTGGTTTCTGTTTGAAAATGTGCTGGAGTTCATCTCTGACCGCGTAGAGCTCGTTGTTGACGTCATCTCGCTGTTGGGTCAGATGGTCGATTTCAGCACTGCACCTTTCCAGGTGGTCTTTCAGAGCAATGATCTTAGAGTTCTTGACTTTAATGTCAGCTTTAGCTTTCTCTAGCTGGTGTTCAGCAGACTGGAGTTGGTTTACCAGGTGCTTCTGGACAGTCTTTAATTCTTGTTTGTCACGTTCAGTGACTGCAAGGGCTTCTTGGAGCTTGTAAACTTGCTTCTTTGTTTCTTGCTTCACTTTGTCGGGCACTTCGAGTTCGACTTGAGCTTTCACTTTGAGCTGGTCAGTGCAGAGTTGAGTGTGCATCAGCTCTCTCAGGAACTCAGTGGTCTGAAGCTTGAAGTCGTCCTGGACTTTCACTTCCAGCTTGTCTATGCGGCTCTGGGCACATGTCAGCTCCTCCTGAAGGTGGGTGATGTGCTTGTCGCTTAGTGTCAGCTGGGCTGTGAAGGCATTGCTTAGGGAACAGATAATCTTGGTTAGTTCCGTGTGGTTGTGGTTCTGATTCTGGCTTGAATCATGTGTCAGGAATCTTCTCAGCGTTATGATTATTATTAAAAATAATAACAGTTCAAATGTCTTTGGTGTGAGGCAGTCTGCAATGCCTCCGAGCCAGGCGTCCACGTCAGTGGGGTTTGTTGTCCACGACATGTTGGCACGCTGGGGTGAAGAGACTGACACAGATCTGTGTGGGGTGTAAGCCTATATGTGGTTGAACAGCTAAGTGTCGTTTCAGTGACTGTACAACAATAGTGAAGTGTTGTAATGTCTAAGTGTTGGTCTCAGTGTAGACAGGTAGGTTAGTGATGTGGAAACTTTGTCACTCAACTAAGTGAGGGAAAGAGAGAAAAAGGTTAAAACAAATCTCAATTGAAAGGATTTTTTTTTTTTTTTTTGAAAAGCTGGTTTAAACTCGTGATGTGTCACTCAACTGAGTAAGGGGAAAAAAGAGAGAGAGGTTAAAACCAATTTCAATAAAACAAGAAAGAAAATTCTTAAGTAGGAGAAATATTATTTTTCTCGTAAATGCTTCCTATCGGTGAGAATCTGTTTCCAGAAAGGTAAACAATATTATTGCTTATGTTTACAAGGAAAAATAATACAATAATAATGCTGATACCTTTTTCCGAGTTTTACAGGATTGACACCACACACCGTCAGTTGGACCGCTTACAGCTGGGATGCTATGAAGGCGACGGTTGCTCAACACTGGTCTCTGTTAATTGATCTTGGATAAGATGTTAAATTGTAAATTGCGTTTACAAAGACAGAGAGAGTATGGAGAACAAGAGAGGGTTTGATTACAAATCAAATACCTAATAATTGTTTTCTTTGGAAAAATTATCTTTCTCTTTCTTTAGACTCGATTGATGGTTCTTCCAGGTTTGTTTCCTACAAATGTGAAGGATGGGAAATCAGGACAGAACAGGAAGGATGTAAGAAGGAAAGGAGGGAAGGAGATTGGATCCACAAATGGCTCTGGAGCTTTTGTCGAACTACAAGTATAGAATTGATAGTTGCCAACCAACTAAACATTCAAAAATAAAGCTTTGTAAAGAGAGGGTTATCTCTGATTTATTTGAAACTTGTAGTGAGATACCAATGTCTCCTATTGAGGCTCAGGTGTGTCGCTCCACAGCGACAAAAAGAGGTCAATGGGTAAAATAGAATGGTTAAGTTTATAACCACAACTTGAGAAGGAGGTTACAACGCAATAACAATAAATGAGCAAGTAGGAGTCTAACAATATTTGAAATAGGGAAATGTGGGTTGAATAAGTTTACTTAACTTTCAAAGTTCAAAACGTATTCACCTTAAGTGATTAAATCTAAAAGAGTAATTTAGAAATTATGAAAATTATGAAATTAGATTTATTAAAAATAAATCTAGAAATCATTAGAAATTAGCTGTTTAGAAAAATAGATTTTCAATTTTAATTTCCTTTTTTAAATCAAATTAGAATTTGACAATTAATAATCATAAACCAGTATTTTCTTTTTCAAGTAAAATGCAGGTAAACGAAATTAATAATTGCAAACGAAATTTCCTTTTCACGGAAAATATGGGTAATTAAAATATTAGACAGGTAAAATAAGAAAGAAGAAAAGACCAACAGGTGTAAAAATCAAGGTGTTTAAATGGTTAAATCACTTTAACGTTGTTCAAACAGACACTGTATTTAACCACTGATGTTAATACAAATGACAAACGTAAATAATGCTTAAGGCTTTAGCATATAGGCCTCACTGTAAACAACTGCCTAGGTTAGGTTAGCTTAGCCAAGGGTTAGCAGCTAGCTTAGCCACCAAAGGGTTTGTTTACACTGTGGTCAGGGCTTTGCTGTGGCTCTGATCATGCGAGGGTCAGAGTTCCCCCGGAAGCGTTGGTTAAGACTTCCGTGTCACGATTGTAACTATGGCGACAAAACAACGCTAGTGGGCAAACATGTGAATTGCAGTTTGTAAACAGTAATGCATGTTACATGAAATGTCGGCACATTTCAACAATGTTCAAAGAATATACACGTCGATCATATTACGTGAAATGTCGGCGCATTTCAAAAATACAAATAAAGGACACCACTCGTAGTTTTTACGACGTGGGGCTTCACTCAGTTGTTTAAGAGTGAGATTAACTTTAAAGGGCAGTTTTGCGCTGTAATAGATGGAACAATAGCGATCTCGGCGGATCGTCTCTGTGCAATGTTATCTGAGCACACAAAAACAACAGGGTTCCTAACTGTTGGTTAAGTTTCAACGTCAAGCTTTACTTGAACACAACTTTAAATAATTCCTATTCAACTACACTCGGACATACGCAGTGTTTACGCGAGAATTAATTGAACTGACACAGATAAGCTTATAGTTTATCACGGGGATTGCCGTGGGACACGCACGGACAACCTGAGAAATAAAGACTAATCTGTGAGGAGAATATTCGTCCTTGCAGTGGAACACGCACTGAGTGACAATCAGATAAATAAGGAACGTCAGACGAGGAACACGCTCATCCGTCCTTTACATGGTTATTTTAATTACTGCAGTATAGTTTCCTTAAGCTCTCTGGCTGATACAAACACACATAAGTTACAGCTTTGAAAGACGCTGGAACACGCAGACGTCAGTAAGCTATAATCAAAGTATTTCAGAGATTGAGGGACACGCTCAATCCTTACCTTATCATTGTGTGAGATCTTATATCTTGGGTTATTTTACTGCAGTTTAAAATAAAATAAAAATAGGCAGGCAGCCTAGTAACAGCTCTCTCTGTGTATTCACATTCATTCAAACAGGGCGCGCGGCGCTCGCTGCATACGTCATACACACAGACTCGGAGGTTCGGATCTCTCCCTTCGCATACTATGAAAATATAATTACTTCGTATATGCTTACAATTTAGGTTAAACTTCCCGCATTCTTCTCCACCAATTAAATGTAGCGTTTATACGCCCACGTATAAATATTATTAATTATTATTCATAACGGAATATGACCAATAATTAATATTTTAATTATGTTTAATTATCTTCAGAATTTACTGTAGCAGAATCAATAGTATGATCATTTTATCAGTTCATCCAATGAACAGAAAGCATAAACAAGTATTAACTCTAGGAAATATAATATCTTCTTGGTCAAGAAAGACTTAATCCCAGCTAACAATAAATTACGAAGTAAATTAAGGGTAACAGCATAGGTAACTTAAATCGAAGTTCAAGACAATAAATCTGATAAGCACATACACGAGTAATCTCTTTTCAAATACCAACAATACTTTATTGATTATATAGACTACTAACACATAAAGCTAATATCTAACACAAACACACGCACACACACACATACACATTCATACGCGTTGCAGAAAGGGATAGAGTGAGGAAAGAGTGGGTTTAAGAGTGAAAGGATGAAATCTCACGATTCCATATACACTAGACATGACCTGAACGAACCATCAATCATTAATTTAATCCTTCTATCGTTTTAGGCAGGTTATTAAAGTTATATAAATACACCAGTTAAGATTTTAGCCTGCATGGAGGTACTTGCGTATTTGCTTTTGGGGATTCCCTTTTTGTTGCGTGAAAGGGGTTTTCCCGGTCCGTTCGGTCTCCTCGTGCCTGATGTCTGGATCACGTGGTCAGTCACGTGGTGTGCTGGCGGAATGAAAGTCTTTGTTTGAAGCTGGCTTTGCAGAAGAAACGTGGCTCGAAATCTTGTCGCAAAACTTAACTTAGAACCGACACTCACAACGAAAAGAAATGAAACTAAGAAAAGAAAGGAAATTGAGAGTAGATGATGATGGCTTGAATGAAGCTATTTAACCCATGTTCTTCAGATCTTGATTTGGGTTATTTCGTTTGCGCGTTTACATGGTTCCTATAGAGAGAGAGAGAGCTTCGAGAGCAGCGAGAGAGAGAGTGAGAGAGAGCAGCGAGAGAGAGAGCATTGTTTTTGGGTCTAAGGTTTTAAACTAAAACTTTGTCCAACCTCCAGGATGAGTTCTGGCCAATTAGACACTGGCTGAATTTAGGAGGTGAAGTTCTTTTCAGTTCTGATCGTAAATCATGCTTATCTGTGCTCTCCTTACTAACAGAGAGAACAGGGGCCACAGTTTAGACATGATTTCTAATTAAAAGAAGATCAAAACATATTACACCGATATCATTCAAGCCATCTTGCTAGTTGTGTTCGTAAGATAGCATTGATATGAAACAGTACACACTTTCATTCATTCACTCCTTCTAATAGTTAATATAATAACTATTACCTGAATTAAATGGGATCAAAACATATTATCTTATTAAAATATACATATAAGTGGTGGAAACAACCCAGGATTAGGTAGTTGCATGATTGTTTGATCATGAGTCCATTGAAAATTGTTCTTGAATGATTTTATGTATAGTTATTGATAAGAATCAGTTCTCTGGTGAAGAGACAGAACTCTGTTTGTTCAGAGGTCTTAATGAGGAAGTGTTCAGGAATGTTGTCGGGGGTTTCAGTAACATCTGCTGGTGTCGATTCTTCTTCTAAAGGGTCTTTTGCAGACTCTCTGGCACCGGGATGGGTGACTTATGGCTCTGGTCTTGGTGATTTGACTCTGGAATGTGTGGACACTGTCTTTATCTTAACCAGTAAGATAGTAGGCCACAAAGCTAGCCATTGACCAGTTATGTGTTAGTGCCGGGGGCTCTTTCAATTAGTCAGACCGGTGATGATCATGAGACGTTCTGAACAAATCTTCCCCCCTCAGTCATCGAGAAGTAGAGAATTTGAATTAATATTCAAAAAGAAGATTAGTTGGTGGTTGCTTTCTACCCATTGTCGCTACAGCGTCTTCGTAAGTTAAAACACATTCTGACTTTTAAGGATTTAGAGACTGTAATACATGCTTTTATTTCCACAAGACTTGACTACTGGAATGCCTTGTATGCTGGAATTAGTCAGTCATCACTTTCACGATTGCAGATTGTCCAAAACGCGGCAGCCCGGTTCCTCACTGGGACAAAAAAGAGGGAACATATTTCACCTATCCAGGCCTCGCTCCATTGGCTTCCTGTGAAACAGAGAATTGATTTTAAGGTCTTAACTTACATGTTCAAAGCTCTTCACGGATTGGCCCCTATTTATATATCTGAACTTTTAAGTTCATATTCTCCTCAAAGATCACTTAGATCGTCATCACAGTTATTATTAAACGTCCCGAAATCGCGTCTGAAAACTAAAGGTGATAGGTCTTTTTCAGTTTATGCTCCAAGACTTTGGAATACACTCCCATTATCTATTAGAGCTTCTCCAGCATTAAATGTTTATAAAACATCAATTAAAACTTATCTTTTTGATCAAGAATATTAAAACAACACATCTAAGCCCCTTTCACACAGCGCATTGAACCCGGGAAATTGCCGGCAAATTGCCGGAACGCCTTCTGTGTGAACGCAAACACGACCCGGGATTGATGCCGGCATCGATGCCGGGTTGGGGACCTAGTAACATTGCCGTGTTCAGTCCCGGAACGCGCGCTGTGTGAACAAAAGCCGTAATAATGCCGTGTCGCAGTGATGACGCTGAAGCGCGGGATCGTTCGCCAGCTGTGAAGCGGTACGTAATGCGCAAGTTTATGATCGAATCAGAGAAATAAATGCACAAGCGTGGTTTCCCGAGAGAGAAATCGCAGCTCATAAGCAAACTGAAGACACTGCTGAGACATTACAAGTCACATCGATGTCACGTGTCTTTCCGGGACATACACGGGTTGTGTGTGAACGCGCTCTCTGATTCCGGAAAATCACTGGCAGTGTGAATGAACCAAAATCAAACGAACCCGGGTCAAATCCCGGGTCACTTTATCCGTGTATTTTCCGGAATCTCTGTGTGAAAGGGGCTCTAGATGCTGTATGCATTTTTGAAACACGATATGGTTGCAGTCTAAAAGTCGATAAAGTCAATAAAGTGATGTTGTTAGGTTTTAATCTTTTTATATACGTTTTTTATTTTCATGTTTTTTTGGTTTGCATTTTTTTTTTATATGCTCTGTCTCTAATGTATGTGTTTTTGTGATGTAACTGTGAAGCACTTTGGTCAACATTCGTGTTGTTAAAAGGTGCAATAGAAATAAAATTTACCTTGACCTTGACCAATCTAAATAGGGTGAGCCTCAACCTCTGATTATTGTAATATTATTCTAACAAAGTGTACATGGGAAACCATGGCATGATTATACAAAATTATCATTAGAAGAAGTTAAGTTGGTCCACTTGTTTTTTATGGTAATGGTCGTGACCTCTGGTTAGATATAATTTTACCTTAGTTAAGTGTGTACAGATCTATGGGGACTACATAATATACTTTTAGAAATTAACAAGCATGGTGCGGTTATCTAAAAAGAAGTAGACAATCGCCTCTATTAATTACCAAGACTGACAAGCTTATGATTATGAGATCGTATACCCAGCCAGTGCGTAACTCGAAGTGTTATAGTATAAATATAGAGTTAATTATAGGTAATAAAATAACTTTGCCACGCTGAAAAGACAGTAACGCGCAGAAACCTTCACCTGCTTATTGGAAACTGTCGTTGGACCGATTTGGCAGGCCTTACATAAATGATTATGAGGGCAGATTATCAATAAATAAAGACTTATTTTTGACGCAGGTCTTTGCACAATACTATGTTTATGTTATGACATCAATACACTTTTACCATATTGCATGATACATTTTGACGTTTGCATCACATGCTCCATATGTATGACTTTTCTGACATAGTAAACTAGCTCACCTGTGTATAGCACTGCACTTGTAAAATGAGTCACAATAAAAGAGTTCAAAGACTTAGAATCAAGCTAAAATGGCATGGTTGCTTCAGCATTAACCTTTTAGTGTCAATCACCAGACATTTTATTTCTGAACTGCTGTAATAATAATAATAATAATAAAACATCATCACATTCACATTCATCTGTTTTGGAGAGAATTGAATGCACTTTTTGTGCCCCTCACTGGACATGTCACTTTGAAACACAAGTGTGGGTATCTGCAGGTTGGAGTAATGGACGTGATGGAAGGTTGGACCATGCCAAAAGGTAGGGGCGTGGAGAAAGGTCTTTATCATTGGTCGCAAAAGCTGTCTGTCAGGGTGTAGGATAGGTTTAGGGGTTAGTTTCTGTTATAGCCATTCACCTTTCGGTACGCCTCCTTTCATTACTCCAACCTGCAGCTATCCCTGTCGCTTGAAACATGCAAGAAGCAACGTAATATTATTTTGCAGAAATGTTGCCATAGGCCCGTTTTTTCCACTGAGCCTGTTTGGTTTTGTACACCCCCATGCAGTGCAGCCCTTGTTGGTTCGCAGCCTGAGGACCGGGCATACTTACAGTACAGCCTTCTAAAGCAACTGAGCAATAGCTAACATAAGTGACGCCCTAATGGCCATGAGGAAACTCAATGGAATTGAGCACCCTGAGTTCATTTTGTCTATGCAGACAGGAAGCAGACAGACTGGCTTAACCGACCGTCTGCTAGCGGCCTCGCGTCACCAAGGTCAGATAAATCCCATCACATAAAGACTCTTTCACCTAGATATCATCATATAGAGACTGTGGCTGTTCCCCGAATTTGGAAATCCCAAAAACGTCCAAACCCATCTAAGGTTAAATTTTTTATTGATGTTCAACAAATAAAAAGCAGGTCTAATACAGATGAGCAAATGCTAAAGCTTGGGTTGCTGAATATTCGATCGCTTACTCCAAAAGCACTCATTGTTAAAGCAACACTATGTAGCTTTTCAACCTTCATAATATATTTCCAAGACCCTTGTGATGGTACATCGACTTACAATAGGTTGAATGACACGTCTGCCATAGCCTGACGGGTCTGTATCACTTTTACTGGCACTACGTAACTTCGGGGTTCGGGTAGTAACCCAAGCACAAAAAGAACTACAAAATTCGACTGCTTTACGGCATACGTCACTTTCCCCACCACTTCCTCAAATTCGGACGTGAGAGGCCAACCAGCGTTTGTTTTCCGACCTTCGTGCGTATGTTTTTGTCATGGCCAAAGCAGCAACGGACAAAAAAAAAGTCACAAGTAAGCCTATGTCTAAACGGCGTGTACTAGTTTGGTAGGGGCTACATTCTTGTAAGTAAATAATACATGATTAGATGGACAAAATCATCTTTTAGGCTAACTAGCCTAATGACTGCAGGTTGATAGTCATGTTTGTTTATTTATTTTTCTGGTGAAAGTGTCTTGCCTCAGCCATATATCGTCAATATTATAATATCAAGCTACCATAGATGAATCTGCAAAGTTGACAAATTGATTTGCATTATAGCCTATTACCTACCACACAAACATTGAATTGAATTAGCATTCTGTAAAACAGTAGCCAATAGGCTACTATAATGACGCTGGCTTGTAAACATGAGCTACGCGATCTTTTGGCATTTGAAAAAAATAAAACCCATAAAATTATATTCATTTATATGCCACTGTACCTGGGATGAAGACATTTCACACGCAGCGCAGGCAGTCTGCCCAAGACGTGAGAACTCCTTCTGCAGAGGTCGGGGGTATCGGCTTGTCAGCAAATGCACTTGTATCCCCTGGTGTTACCATGACAGATTTTACGACCGCAGTAGAAGACAATACTGTTTCCCAACTGTAGGGGGACCCCAAAAGCAAAAGTTACTTGGTGTTGCTTAAATGATATGATTTCAGATAATAACCTAGATGTGCTGTGTTTGACAGAAACCTGGCTAAAACCAAACGATTACATTACTTTAAATGAGTCCACCCCACAAGATTACTGTTATAAACATGAACCTCGTCTGAAAGGCAAAGGGGGAGGTATTGCTGTAATTTATAGTAGTATTTTCAAAACCACTAAGAAATCAAGTTTTAAATATACTTCTTTTGAAGTGTTGGTGCTTAATGTAAAAATATATAGTGTAAACGATAAATCACGTTTGAGATTTGTGCTGGCTACTGTATACAGGCCACCAGGGCACCATAAAGATTTTATCAAAGAATTTGCCGACTTTCTATCAGAATTAATATTGACTGCAGATAAAGTACTAATTGTTGGTGATTTTAATATGAAAAAGATGTATTGGGATTGGCATTTAAAGACATTTTAAACTCTATTGGAGTTAGACAACACGTGTCAGGACCTACTCATTGTCGTAATCATACTCTAGATCTAATATTATCACACAGAATAGATGTTGATGCCGTTGAAATTCTGCAGCAGAGCGATGACATCTCAGATCATTATCTAGTCTCATGTAAATTACATTTAGCCAAGGCTGCAAAGTCGACTCCGTGTTATAAATATGTTAGACCTATCACTTCTGCCACTAAAGATTGCTTTATCAATAATCGTCTTAATCAGTTTCATCATCTCAGCATCCCGGATAGCTTAGAAGAACTCGATATTGCAACAGAAACTTTTAACTCTCTTTTTTCCAGCACTTTAGACACAGTTGCTCCATTGCGCTTAAAGAAGATTAAAGAAATTAGTCCAACGCCGTGGTACAACGAGCACACTCAGGCCCTTAAGAGAGCAGCCAGAAAAATGGAGCGCAACTGGAAGAAAACAAAACTAGAGGTATTTCGGATTTCATGGAAGGAGAGCTCGATTACGTACAGAGGGGCTTTAAAAGCTGCTAGATCTGCTTATTTTTCAACCCTATTAGAAGAAAATAAACATAATTCTAGGTATTTATTTGAAACAGTGGCTAAACTAACGAAAAAGAAAGCTTCAAGCCCAGAAGTTTCCAAGCTACACAGCAGTTATGACTTTATGAACTTCTTCACTTATAAGATTGATAATATCAGGGACAAAATTATAACTATGCAACCGTCTACTACAGTATCGCATCAGGCAGTGCATTGTAGTCTCCCTGTGGAAAAATTTGATTCATTTATTGCTATAGGAGAGGAAGAATTTACTAAACTCGTTAATTCATCTAAATCGACAACATGTATGTTAGACCCTATACCGACTAAGCTACTGAAAGAGATGCTTCCAGAGGTCATAGATCCTCTTCTTAATATCATTAATTCGTCTTTGTCTCTAGGATACGTACCAAAAACCTTTAAGCTGGCTATGATTAAACCGCTTGTTGAAAAAACGCAACTTGATCCTACAGAATTAGTCAATTACAGGCCGATCTCGAATCTACCCTTTCTGTCAAAGATATTTGAAAAAGCAATATCCTCACAACTGTGTTCCTTTTTAGAAAGAAATTATATCTGCAAGGATTTTCAGTCCGGATTTAGACCGTACCATACACTCTAAAAACTGCTGGGTTGTGTTAACCCAATTTTGGGTCAAATATGGTCTCACCCAACGTCGGGTTAAAAAATGCAATTTAAAAATGGACAAATTGCATTTTGGACAAAATCAAAAATGGACAAAAATGCAATTTAAAAATGGACAAATTGCATTGGTTACATTAAAAATGTAAACCAACGGCTGGGTTTGTCCATTTTTAAATTGAATTTTTAACCCAACGTTGGGTGAGACCATATTTGACCCAAAATTGGGTTAACACAACCCAGCAGTTTTTAGAGTGTAGTACCGAGACAGCTCTCATTAGAGTCACAAATGACTTGCTCTTATCATCTGATCTTGGTTGTATCTCGCTATTAGTGTTACTCGATCTTAGTGCTGCAATTGACACCATTGACCACAACATTCTTTTAAATAGACTAGAAAACTATGTTGGCAATAGTGGAATTGCACTAGCATGGTTTAAATCATACTTATCTGACCGTTATCAGTTTGTAGCAGTAAATGAAGAGATGTCTTATCGATCACAAGTTCAGTATGGCATACCACAAGGCTCAGAACTTAGACCGCTGCTGTTCACTCTGTACATGCTACCCTTAGGAGTTATCATTAGGAAACATGGAATTAGCTTTCACTGTTATGCTGACGATACTCAGCTGTATATCTCTTCAAAACCTAACGAAACTTACAAATTCACAAAACTAACGGAATGCATAGCTGATATAAAAAATTGGATGACTAGTAATTTCCTACTAGTAAGATTCTAATTATTGGACAAAAAACGTCCACACGTAATAATCTAGAATACTGTCTAACACTTGATGGCTGCTCTGTTAAGTCTTCGTCGTCGGTTAGGAACGTGGGTGTATTGAAGGCTGTAGTATGCACTGAAAACTGTTACGGTTCTAAATCACCTTAGAGGACTATTTACACTATTAATGTCCAGTAACTAGGAGAGGATTAAAGAAGCCAGAGTCATGGGTCAAATTCACTCAATGTATTAATGAAAGAATGAATTATTCTCCCACAATGTTAACACAATGTAAATGTCACAATAAAACAGCGTAGGCCTACGCAAAATAACCAAAACAATAAAGCAATGTTCTTTGAGTCAAAAGATACAATGATGTTGAGATAAAGGCAGTGAAGTGGTGTTAATAAGAGTACTCAGTCCCAGGTATTCCAGAGAACGTCCACGTAATGAAAGGAGGGTACAGATATCCTCAGACGTCGATCCTCAGACGTGATGTCATCACATTGGAACTCGAACAGACCTACCTACCTATTAGTAGGTATCTTTGTATGGTCCTGATAGGGTTAATATGATGTGATAATAACAGTGAGGCCTGTAGCTTCGTGTGCTGCGATGTTCAGTGTGCGTGATGGGTTTGTGTGATACAGTCAGCTGGACAAACGTGGATAAACGTATGGTTCTATAATGAAACAAACAAACTCAATTAGTTTCTGTTACAATTCGTACAACAAAGTGCTGTGTCATTATCACTTCACGTGACTGAACGCGCGAGACATCGCAAACATGTGATAAGGGCATAATATAGCAGCTGTTCTTTTATAACTGAAGAAATATCTTACTGATGCATCTAACAGCATATCAGACAATGATTATTAGACTGAATAATATAATATAAACACTTACAGTCTGCAATGACGCACGCGCTGATATTCACCATATAATTCCAGCAACCTCTGGAGCGATCACACAACATCGGCCGCCCATCACATCTGAAATTGCCAAACTGCTCACCAGCTGAGTGCTATATTATCAATCTATAGCTGGATGGCTTTAATCAACCTTGCCTCGTGTATTTACAATAATAACACGCACCACATTTCTTCCTTCTTTTCCTCCATTGCCGTATATCTGATTTCACGTCATTTTCGCCGAACTCGCGAGACTTCCGATTAAAACTCTGCCTACTCAACAGGCGCAGCATTTGAATAGAATACTGTACAACTATAATATTAAAATAAATGTAACTTGACCATGGCCTTTTGCACAGTGGGTGTGCTCTTTGATACCAATCTTTCATTTGAAAGTCACGTATCTAGTATCTGTAAAACCGCATTTTTCCATCTCAAAAATATATCTAAATTACGCCATATGCTCTCATTGACAAATGCGGAACAATTAGTTAATGCGTTCATGACCTCAAGGCTAGATTATTGTAATGCTCTACTGGGTGGTTGCCCTGCACGCTTAATAAACAAACTACAGCTAGTTCAAAACACAGCAGCTCGAGTTCTTACCAGAACCAGGAAGTATGACCATATTAGCCCGGTTCTGTCAACACTGCATTGGCTGCCTATTAAACATCGCATACATTTTTAAATATTGCTGATTACTTACAAAGCACTAAATGGTTTAGCTCTGCAGTACTTGAGCAAGCTCTTAACGCATTATAGTCCTTCACGTCTCTTGCGATCTCAAAATTCCGGCCAGTTAATAATACCTAGAATATCAAAATCGACTGCTGGCGGTAGATCCTTTTCCTATTTAGCACCAAAACTTTGGAACAGTCTTCCTACCATTGTCCGGGAAGCAGACACACTCTGTCAGTTCAAAGCTAGATTAAAGACACATCTCTTTGACCTAGCATTCACGTAATACATTATAGACTTCTATAATTCAATGTTAGGCTGCATAGATTAGGTCAGCCGGAACCGGGAACACTTCCCATAAATCCTGATGTACTCGATACATCATAAGAAGAATGGCATCTACGCTAATTTTAGTGTCTTTGTTTATCCCGAGGTTTTCCCGCAGCCTGCCGGATCCAGGCCGTATCCAGATCTGACGAAGGACCTTCGCCTGGACCTGATGACAACGCAGTGCTGAAGTGCCAACTAGTCTCTCCCTATGGAGTATCCCTTTACCACTCTACAGATAAAGCGTTGTCAGGAAAATTTCGTTTCGCGTACCTACCCCGTAGTACGGAAGCCCTGAAACGCAACTTAAAAAAAAATAAAAATTCTAGTTAAAAAAAAATATATATATATATTCTAGTAGGCCTACGTAAAAAAAAAAAAAAAAATATTCTAGTAGGCCTACGTAAAAAAAAAAAAAAAAATTCTAGTATTTCGAGATTAAAGTCGAAACGTTTCGAGAATAAAGTCGAAACGTTTAGAGAATACAGTCTTCTATAGAAGTTGCGTGTGTGTGCATTCATAACGGCGCGCGTCCACTGGTGCATAGGGCGTGTTTCCAATTCTGAATTTTGTGTGTGTGTGTCTGTGTAAATAAATGCACTTGTGAAGTCGAACTGCCTCGGACATGGATCTACACAAAATAGTAGCTTTTTACTTTTATCTGGGCTTTCAGCAAAAAGAAAATTCGAGGTGCCAATCTACCAACATGCATTATCATGGCGTCGCCTATAGACGAGCACAGACTCCGCCGGAGTAGGTTCACAATCTGATCGCAACTTTATGTGGCAGTGTTTTTGACGTGTTTTCGTGCTCGTCTATAATAGGCAACACTATCTGGGTCGAGAACACTTAACAGTATCCGCGCTGATTCCCTCTTCACCGTTCTGGATACATTTTAGGTGCATCATTCTGTATCCAATCATTTGGCCGGATCCCGTTATTTCCTCAGATATAAAGCTGGCTACCTCCATCCAGTCTGAAAAGTGTTTTCGCCTGTAAAGTCTATTCCGGTGCAGTATATTTTGTAACGTCCTAAAACAAATGGTAATGCCATGTTAGATTAGCACCTTTAAAAATATTACGACTTTATTCTCGTAATGTTTCGACTTTAATCTCGAAACATTTCGACTTTAATCTCGAAACGTTTCGACTTTAATCTCGAAACATTTCGACTTTATTCTCGAAACATTTCGACTTTAATCTCGAAACGTTTCGACTTTAATCTCGAAACATTTCGACTTTATTCTCGAAACATTACGACTTTAATCTCGAAACATTTCGACTTTAATCTCGAAATGATAGCATTTTTTTTTTACAGAATTTTTTTTTTTTTTTTTACGTTGCGGTTCGACTTTAATCTCGCAACGTTTCGACTTTAATCTCGAAACGTTTCGACTTTAATCTCGAAATTATAGGTTTTTTTTTTTTTGTTTTTTTTTACATTGCGGTTCAGGGCTTCCGTACCGAAGTGATAAAATAAAATAAAATTCTGTATAAAAATTTATAAGAAAAGACCAGTACTTTGTTTAGGCTTGGTTTGTAGGGAATTACAAACCTGCACACATATATTCAAACGCACATACCTATAGAACCAATCTTAATGCGCATGTGAACGCCATCAGCGTTTATCACAGGTTCGCGTTTAAAGTCTGTGTAGAGAGAATGGTGTCGTCTTAGCGGCACCTAATTTAATAAATGATCGTTGCGACGGAAGCGAATCAATCAAAACTAACTTTAGCTGAAAAATAACTTTATTAAAGATCCACTATAAAGCCAAAACAATCTCTGTTACCTTAAATTATACGTTTATCTCTGTAAAGCTGCTTTGAAACAATCTACTTTGTTAAAAGTGCTATATAAATGAAGATGACTTGACTTGACTTGACTATGTATAATGTTTTATGACACCCTTTTTTATTGAAGTGCTAATTACAGTTGTCTCTACATTCTTGATTTGTATCCAGACACTGCTCCTTTGCAATTTCGAATAGCGTCTTCAATACTAAAAGTACCAGCCATGAAATTACTGTGCTCCCAAGCAGAGAAAATGAGCTTGTGTTCACACTCCCTGAATGGTGTTCTGTTTTCACATTTCTTTTAATAGTGGCTGTGAATGACATCATACAGTGATCTGGGAACAGTGTTACTGCTTTTTTTTGTGAAAGCTGTTACTTCTGAGCAGTATTAGCAGCTTTTAATTCATGTCAATCAGGTGGGTTCTTTATCTGAATGCTGTACGGAAGCTGTTACTCACACCCAGTGTTCGAATTGAGGGGGGGCTGGGGGGGTCCGGGACCCCCCATAAGCATCAAGGGACCCCCCATAAGGCCCAAAAAAATTACCTCGGGGGGTCCCCTGGTTTTTCATTAAAACTAAAATAATAGAAACATAATTTATTAGGTAATATATATTTTTTTAATCAAAGTATTTCGCTGCCGCTCCTATTAGAAAGTAATTCAAATTAGATTTGCGTCTGAAAAGACGCTCAAATTTATAAACAGATACATTTTATTGATCATGCCATTTATATGCCAAAAATATATATATTTTTTTTTGTTTGCGTGTAAATGATACACACTGCAAACCCCTTGGGTAGGATTAGGGGTGTGGAGTACGTGCGTATTACACGCCATAAAGTGCGTATCATATGCACGCAAAACTATTTTTGGCGAATAAATGGTAGGCTACGAGAAATAAATTTCGTGCTATAGATAAGAACTTTCACGAGAGTCTGGCAGAGTGGATCCTCATTTTCACCTCACGATGACAGTAAGATAATATTTCTTTCTTTTATGATTGTTTGGTAATTTACTGATCTGAATAGAATTTCGACATTAACGGTTGTCCGGGACACGTGCGTGTGTTTTTTAAGGGACAAGTGAAAGAGAATTGTAGCCTACTTGCCCAACCGGACAAATGCCCTGATTAAAACAATTTTCAATATCAAAAAAATAAAATAAGAAATAACTTAGGCCTACTCGGTTAGGCTACTAACGTAATCAGTTCCCTGAGAGTAGGGAAAGAGTATAGAGAGTACAAATTAAGGAAAGAAATGCCCTTTATAAAGCTAAAAAAATTATTCTGATAAGTAGTGGTGTCAACAATAATCGATTCGGCGATGCATCGCAATGCGGGGCATGCACGATTCAGCATCGATGCGGCAAAGTGCCATAATCGATTATGTCACTGTTTTAGGGGTGTAACGGTACGCGTATTCGTACTAAACCGTTCGGTACAAGGCACGCATTTTCAAACCGAACGGTTATTTCAAATGTAAGCGCGTCGCGAGCGCGCTCATAATGTAGACGCTGGCGCGACCACAACATCAAATGGCAAACGCAATGTAAGCGGAACGAAACTGAGCTACTCGTGACGGACTGTTTATCAGTTTGGACCAACGCAGCGCGAGCCGATCTTATACTACACAACGCTAAGTGATCCAGTAAAGAAAGCATTTGAACTCGCCACTAAAGTAATAACATCGCTGCGAGATCTAGTGAGAAACATTCACATTTCTCCGTTATTAACGGATCAAACAGCGCTGACGTGGAAACCAGGAAGAAACATTGTGACATGAATGAACTATCCAGTGTCCACAGATCTGCAATATTCACCATGGATTTACTGTAGTAACACTAACTGCAACTTTGGAAGTTTGGCAGGAATAGTAGGCTGTAATGCTTTCAAGTAACGTTATGTCGGATTTATTTCGACATTATGAATAACATTGCTGCCCTCAAATGTTAATCTGAACTAAAATAAACATTTGTTTATAAGCACAAAATATTACATTTAATTTTTAAGTTTTGTTTTATAATGCTCCTTAGAAGAGTCAATTATAGCTCCATCATTGCTCAAAGAAAAAAAAAAAAGTCATACTTTATGATAAGTAAACTTTATGATAAAAAAAGAATAAAAATTAAAAAAATTAAGGAAATTTCTCTGGCATTTCTTTCTTTTTGCTGTATCGAAAACGTACCAAACCGTGACACAAGTGTATCGTATTGAACCGAACCATGAATTTTGTGAACCGTTACACCCTACACTGTTTATTTTCTGGCCTTGAGTTGGACAATAAAGTTGAAATTTAATTTCAAATGGTTCTCAAGGAGAGAGAAGAGAAACATTTCTCATTCAAAGCACTGAAAGCAGTGATTTATGCTTTCTTTTTCAGGTTTGAAAATGTCATATCCAATACCCTGTACCATTCAATTTTATTTTATTTAATGACATTTATGTCAAAGATACAGGAGAGTGATAATACACACATAGCAGCCAATAAAATCTGTTGTTCAATATCTGACTGCTTGTATTGCCTCATGACTGATGAAAATTTTGCCTTGTTGTGTGCAGTAGAATTTTGATGCATCGCAATGCATCGTAGAATCGAATTGAATCGAATCGTTACCTGGTGAATCGTAATCGAATCGAATCGTGAGGGCAGTGCCAATGCGCACCCCTACTGATAAGAGTGTTTTCCAACAGTGATGTAATGAAACATTCACAATTTAAGTTTGAAGGGAGTAAAGCCTCTGTTTAGGCTGGAAATGTAATTTTGACAAAAGAAGAACTTTTATTTTAAATAAATCTTAATTTTAAATCAGCCTACAGTGTGATATTTCATCATATTATCATGCTTAACACTGAGAATTTGAATAATTGAAATGTGATGATCAGATGCAGATATCTAAATCAGAGAATATCATAGGTTCGGGAGGTTGGCGGGTGGATTATTTATTTTTAACAGCAGATTCGGGGGACTCAACGTGCACCAGATTAATGAATTTATCTTTAAAATGTACAAAATTTTCTTCCGGGGGGGCATGCCCCCGGACCCCCCTAGAGGTACCGAGCTCAATCCACAAAAAGACTGTGGGAAACTCAGTAGGCTATATAATGGTCTACGAAAAATACACATTTAATTATCTTATTAAAAAACATGATCGGGATTTTAGCACCCAGGAAAAAAACGTATTATTACATAGATTTTGGGTGGAGAAAAGTCTTTGTTCATCAATTATGCACAGAGTTAATGCTCAACTGCAAAAACATGTTCTGAAACACTAAAAGTTAAGTAAATAAAATTATAGTATTATATGAAATAAATAAATGAAAATATGTATATTATTACTTTTTTTTTTTTTTTTTTTTTTTTGTGGGGACCCCCCAAGAGCTTTGACACAATTCGAACACTGCTCACACCCAGTGCTGGTCCTCCCTATGTTGTATGTATGTAGTTGCGTAGGGCCCCCAAACCACCAGGTGGCCCCTTTGAACTCAAATGATTTAATGACTAGTGCTGTGCGATTAATAGAATTTTAGTTTTGTTTTTGATTTGGCTTCCAACGATTATGAAAAGACGATTCCGCATTCCGTACCTTTACTTTTAAGCGGTGCGCTGTCGGCTTTCCTACCTTACATCCAAATCAATCAAATCATGTAACGTGACTGTAATAATATGCCGAATGTGCATGATACTAAAAAAAGAGTTAAAAGTGTATTGATTCCCCAGGCAGCTTTCAATGCGCATGATCTGAGATGGAGTGAAACACTGACAAGTATAGGCTACATTGGGCTTTGGGCGTGCGCTTAAACAGACAAATACACACAAAAATATGTCAAAATGTCTGTCTTGCCAAGTTTTCACTTAAATGCAGTTAGTTATGTCTTAAGTGAACATAAACAGTTGGGAAAATAAATGGGAGAATGATTCACTTCTCTTCACTGAATAAATTGAGTTACTTTGAAAAGATATGTATATTTAATTAATACAGTGAAGACTATGCGTGTTTTATTTTCACACTTGATTTCTTTATTCAATTTCTGTAGGCTTATTATTATTAGTAGGCTAAATTTATTTCATTTATATCTTTTTTCTATTGTATTTGTCCTATTGTTTGTAATTTTATTTTTTATTGTATTACTGACTGTTTCAACTGTTTAACAGTGAATCTGCTCTGAAAGAACAGATCTAGGTGTTGGGGGTCTTTTTGGGGTTTTTATGAACGCACTGACATATCTTTCAAAGATTTTCCTTTAGGCAACAAATTAAATAAAACTATGTATGAAGACAATATATAAAACTATGTATGAAGACAATATATATATTTATTATATTTATTTAAGTTGTTTCCACATTAATTTTGAGATTCAATGTGAAAACATATTTATGATTAAAAAATTTTATGTTAGGTGCGAGTACAGGTAATTCGTATTTTTTTTTACAATAGACACCGCTAGTAATTATTGATATGACTTTTACGGCAGAATGATACATAATTGATGGTGCTGATTACTTCCTTATTGTATGATTGTGTGTAGGGTCTGTATGTTTTAATCCTGTTGTTGTTTCCTATTCATGTGGAGATAAACATGCTAATCCTCTGTGAATTACATTTTGTCCCACATGAACATGAGTTTGGTCATAGCATATGTATTATGCTGAATATTATTCTGAGAATTGGCTGCATTTAAAGAGCATGTGAGACTTAAAGATACTTTGTTATTTGTTTGTGCATTAGTTATGACCCAGGTCTTTTACTCAGCCCTGAACTTCTATTTGCTAATTGATTATCCTCTTTATAATACTACCTTGTGATTATTTATAATAATACTGTTTATAAACACCTATCTTACCGAGAGGTTTTACGAGATTTATTGTTTACGTGTTGTGTATGCGTTGTATCCGTGCTAAAATGGAGAGGTCCAGTGAAGCAGAGTGCTGTACATTTAACTTAGTGGTGCTTGAAATTACATGTGTAGGTTACATTTGGTAGATGGTAGAAGAACCTTTTGCAGTTTTGCAGCAGTCTGTGATGATGTGTATACAGTACATCTGTTTATGTTCCCCTTACCTGTCAGGGATCACTGGTGATCCCAGATTATTTTAGTTCAAAATATGTTTGAGCTTATATATCTCAATATTAATAACAGTCTGGTTAATTTTGAGTCTTGAACTATAAACTCTCAAGTGTTGGCTTTCTAAATGTATGTGTGTTATGTTTCTATTCAGAATTACTTATGAGCACCTTTTTATTTTGGGCATTTCATGTATGCAGCACTTGCCAAAATTGGGGGTGAAGGGGAAGGGGTTAAGGAAGGAACAATGAAATTTTACATTTGAGGATATTAAAAATAGTTATGTAAGGAATAATTGACGACGGGCCATTGAATTATTAGAAAATGGTGGTAATGGGTGGCGTAACACCTCGAGTGTGCATTATTTTTCTAATGCTTCAATGGCCCTGAGTCAATTATTCAGTTTATACTACAGTTACCACACATTAAAACATTGGTCAGATAATGTATTTCAAGGTTTTTGTCCTTTTGGCTTTTGACTAGTCTTGTGTTTGGCCTGCGTTGCTAATTACAAAACGTCATTTTAGAGCTAGTAACAGAGACTTAAGCCACTGATAGCAGATGTGGTGGCAAACAATTTCTTCCACACAGACTAATGCAGTTATTAATACAGTTATTAGAGAGAGAGAGAGAGAGAGAGAGAGAGAGAGAGAGAGAGAGAGAGAGAGAGAGAGAGAGAGAGAGAGAGAGAGAGAGAGAGAGAGAAGAGAGGAAGAGATGTGCTTTTCCATAATAACTAATAAATGCAAAATACATAATAAAACATAATTTTGGAAAAATAATTGGGTGTTTTTATCCTATTGTTTACTATATTTATTTGCTCGGTCAGTGTCATTGTGGGTTTTAGGTCTGTGGGCTGTAAATACCTTTGAAATAACTGAAATTATTTGGCAAAGTGATATGGAACTGTTATGTGGTCTGGAACTACTTTAGCTGTGCGTTTCCCTGAAAATAATTGCACACCTTAGAACGTTCGTCAAACAATCAGATTCAAGCATTCAACAGCCCCATAGTATAAAACAATTTATTTGATCACATCCAATCAGCATGACCAAAAAAAATCATCCACCACTGTGGCTCAACATTTTACAATGTGACTTTAAACTCGCAACATGGCTTTGTATGTTGCAACTGTTACTTTATATCTCTTAATTGCAACTTTATTTTTTGTAATTGAGACTGCAACTGCAGGATATACATATGTTTTTCATGTTTTTAATTTCAACTTTATCTAATTTAATGTCTCTATCCCTCCCCTTCCAAACACACACATACACACAGAGAGATTGAGGCAGTTGGTGAACTTCATTCTCTCCTCTGTAAAGAAGACTGTTTAATATGCGGCTTTATGAAAATGAGGCCTGGAATACCAGGGGTTACACACACACACACACACACACACACACACACACACACACAAACCCCTTTTCTCAGCTTTATTATGAAAGATCAGCCCCAGGACTGTCTTTAAAGAAGGATTAATGTGGTATTTAATTGTCAGGGGTGCAGTTGTTTGTGTTTGCATGGTAATACAAAACATTTTCTGTATACAGGGGTACAAAAGGGCACTATCAACTTCACAAAACTTCAACACCAAGGAATGAAATTATATTTTAGGAAAGCACTTAGCACACTAAATTTAGCTGAGTCATTTTGTGAGATTCATCTGTTATATTTGTACATGTGCACGCTCAGCAGAGAGAGTATGTATGTGTGTGAAATGTAATTAGGTGGCAGAATAAACTAGGCCATCGAAACCCCATTGTTGGAGCTGGAGTCTCTCATTTTCATCTGTTAACCAGTTTACTAAAAATTGTTCATTGAGGTATCACACCAAGATTGTATGTGTGTTCTTGTACACAGCAGAGAGTGTGTTTTTGTGATTATTATGAATGTAGGCTAAGAGGTTGGGGGTGGAGTTTTTGGTGAATGGGTGGGTGGGTTTGTGTTTGTTTGTGTGTGTTTTCCAGTGGTGGGGGTCTTCACTAAACTGTAAATCCCCTGTGGGTAGAGATTAGTCTCTGTCTCCAGCTTCTCACTCTCTCCTTCTGTGGGGACAGTGTGGGACAGGGATAGATCACAACATGAAAACTAATGGAACACAGAAGTTATCAGAGGTCTTTCAAGAGAAGGTGGGTAAATCTTCAGCGAGGCTGTTGTGTGTTTGTATGTCTGAATAACAGTGGGAACAGTGGGAGATGTTTTTAGCTTTAATCATATTTAGCAAACTGTATATTACTTTTGAGCCAAATCCTCCAGTGTAGAAGAAAGAGGTCCATGATATCAGTTTGTGGGGGTGTGTCTGTGTCCATGTATGCATACTGTGTGAATTTTAGCTTGATGTGTACAAAGGGGCTTTCAGAAAAAGACCTCTTGCTGCTCAAACTTGGAATGTTCTGCCTGTGACTCTGTGACCTCATGACCTTAGCTGCCCAAACAAACAGAAACAGTGAATGTTTGAAAGCTTGTAGGGCTGACATAGTGACACCAATTACTAAAACAGGATGAGCTCTCTGAACTCATTGAACTGACTCAATGACACAGAAGATGTCATTGACATGTCATTGAGGATGTCATTGACATCTCTATATTTTTATCTTTTTGAGTACCAACTCAAGTAAGCCAACTCATACAATTTTATTCCATGAACATCATTAACTCAAACCTTTTAAATGTTTACTGATAGCACTTCCATGTGCTAATGTATTTAATTGACATAAAATCTACAAAGTTCGTAATAGTAGCCTATCTGTCCAGTGTATTTAAAAAGGTGTGTTAAAGATATGACACAGCCATGTTTTGCGCTAGAACAGTTTGCTGCCAATACATTTCTCACTGTACCATATGACTGTTTCTGTACTATATTTGAACCTTTCGAGGTTAGATACAGTAATTTGGCAGTCTCTACCATGGCAAGGCCTCTGTTTACAGTATCACGTGTCATACTGTCATGTAAAATGCCTGTATTATGCCAACTGTCTCCTTCCTTCTGCATCTCTGATCAAGCTGATCGACACATTCATTGATTGTTTCATCTCTTGTACCTGCTCTCTCTCTCTCTCTCTCTCTCTCTCTCTCTCTCTCTCTCTCTCTCTCTCTCTCTCTCTCTCTCTCTTTTTTTTTTTTCTCACACACACACACACACACACACACACACACACACACACACACACACACACACACACACACACACACACACACACACACACACAACCACTTTGAACAAAGAATGCAAATTACTCTGCTTTTGTTAAATGTCCCATCTGAATTTCTCTATCATTTTCAGATAAACGGGTGATCCGCCAGGAACTTTGTATGTGTGACTTTTGTGCTGTTGCTCAGTTCAAGAGAACTGAATAAAACCATTATAATGCCAAAATTATTAAAAGTGTTAAAGAAACAATGTCACTGTCTAAGTCAGCTCAGGTGTTGCTTTGGTATATGTAAATAAAATGTAGCATCAGAACCACCATGAGCCTTGTGATTTATAATTGATTTAATTGATTATGTGTCTGTATTAATCATTTCATATTTACAACACTAACTTCATCAAATTACTTCTGTAAACTTAATAAATCATGCCTTTCATTGTATATATGTTGCTTCAGATGCTGCCTCTGTACAGATATTGCATTGTAAGGCCAGCTATGTTTAATGTCTTACCACATTCATTTTAACTTAGATAAAAAGATAAAAATCCAGTAATGTCCCTCTGCTGGTAGACTTCAAATGGAATGATGGTTGAATTCCTCAGAAATAAATATCATCATGATATGATTTCAGTGATGGCACATTCAATTTGTTTTAACTGTTATAATATTGTTAACTACTGAATGTTGTTTAAATGTTTTAGAATCAGAATATGAGAATGTGTTCTAATTTACTGTTTATCTCCTCTCATATGTTTAGTATGACCCAGAAAATTCAGGCTTCATCAGTACTGAGCGTTTCCGAGACCTGCTTGCTGCTCATGGATCAGAACTGGACCCTCACAAGCTGGAGGTTCTTCTTGCCCTGGCTGACGGAAATGCTGACGGAAAGATCTGCTACCAGGATTTTGTTAACCTGGTGAGTTCTGCAGATGAACTTGAGGTGAGATTTGAAGAACTTCTGACCCTGAACTAAAAGCCAAAACATGGAATATTCCATTCCACTTGCATGGGAATGCCATCAAATCTGTGGGAAAATCTCAATGCCACCCACCCTCAGTCTCACACCCTCCTTTGCCCTTTTCCCTGTCTCTTTCCCATTCTCTCTCAGTCTTTCTTTCACACATACAGCAACTTTTCAAAGAGTCTATTGTCCACCACAGTGGCTGGAGAATAGAGCTATAGTGCTATAAAGCAATGCAGTGAAACATTGGATCAGATTCTGTGTTTTGATTGGCTGTGGCAGGTCATGTGAAAGTGGGACAGTAAGGAATGAGGAGTATGCAGTTGGTGTTTCTACACTGCTATTGTTCTTCGACAGCTCTCATTCAATGTCCACTTTTTTTTTTTTTTAAAGTGAGAACAGAGACTCAGAGGAAAGACAGATTGTAATAGCAAGAATTGGAACGAACTGAGAATTCTATATACATACATTAAGATCCATGTTTCACTATTATATTTTGATGAAGAGTGATTACAGTGTGGCAACACCACTCCATTATATCTTTTTCTAAGAATTTTTTCTTTCCTTCAGCCTTACAGTCTTTCAGCTGGATGTAGTACCATGGTGCCCCAACAGTAGAGCATGGCACAGATATCACAGTTTGTGTGTACTGTCTCAATCCCATATTGTTTGACTTTTTCTTGTTTGGTGTCCATAGAAACAGCCAACACAAAGATCGTCCACAAATCATTATGCCTCAGAAAAGTGAAGCACAGGGAGCACTTAATGTCTGTTTATTTTTGTGGGGAATGTGTGAAGGTGTGTGTATAAAGAGTTGCACAGAGACTGAAACTGTTCATATGAGTTGTTTTAGTAAAGCTGATGGGTAACAGCAGGAAGAAATTAACAGAATATTCATGTGGTAGAGTAAGAAACTCCACACTGAAACTTTTCTATTATACTATAAAGATTTGCAATTTGAAGACTTGATTTAATATTTCCAAGTTTATTCATTAATATTAGTTAATGCATTATGAGTAAACATTAAAAATGAATAATAGCATATAAATAAATTAATATTAACCTATTAAACACTGATGTTCATTATTGTTAAGTGTTATTAAAAGTACCTTTTTTGATATTTACCATGAGTAGTACCATGGAATTGTTTTAAAGTATCCTGGTTCATGCTAAAAATAATATTTGATGCCATCAATTCACCATGGTAAGACCACAGTACGGGATAGGTACACTATCGTTCAAAAGTTTGGGGATGGTAAGATGGTTTTGAAAGTCTCTTATGCTCTCCGAGGCTGCATTTATATAAAAATACAGCAAAAACAACAATATTGTGAAATAGTATTGCAATTTAAAATGTTTTCTATTCTATTTTTCTATTTTATTTATATTATAAAATGTTATTTATTCCTGTGATGGCAAAGCAGAATTCTCAGTAGCTATTACAATAGTCTTCAATGTCATATGGTCCTTCAAATCATTCTAACATGCTGATTTGGTGTTCAAGTAACATTTCTTGTTATCACAGCTGAAAATGGTTGTCCTACTTCATTTTTGTGGTAACTGTGATTGCTTTTTGTTCATGATTCTTTGATAAATATCAATGTTTAAAAGAACAGCATTCATTTGACTGTCTTTACTGATTATCTTTACTGTCACCTTTGATCAATTTGATGAATCCTTGATCAAGTCTTACTGGCCTCCAACTTTTGAACTGTAATCTATATTAAAGGATTAGTTCACCCAAAAATGCAAATTCTGTCATCATTTACTCTCCCTCAAGTTGTTCCAAACCTGTATGAATTTCTCTCTTCTGCTGCTGAACCCAAAAGAAAATATTTTGAAGAATGCAGTTAACCAAATATTTAATGGACCCCATTGACTTCCATAGTATTTTTTTTCCTGCAATGGAAGTCAATGGGGACCATCAACTGATTGGTTACCCATATTTTTTTTTAAATATCTTCTTTTGTGTTCAGCACAAAGGTTTGGAACAACTTGAGGTTGAGTAAATGATGACAGAATTTTCATTTCTGGGTGAACTTATTCCTTTAAAGCTAGCCAGTGTGTGTATGTATTTTGTTTTGTTTGTGCTTGTGTGCATCTGTATATCTATATTAAGCAAACAGGTACTAATTTAACATCAGTAAAAACAGCTTGCAGCTGGTTGTGTGCACATTGCCATCTACAGAAACTCATTTGTGATGAGCTGTTATCTGGGTAGGGATCTGCGGTCAGTATTCCCCAGTTTAGTTTTTCACAAAGTTGGCTTCATTCCTGTATTTAAAAGAGTAAACTGTTTTTGTAGCTTTACTGTGTGAAACATGTGAAACTTTAAGCTTTGTAGGTCAGCTTAGTCATGTTTTAAACTATTTCATTTGATCCCATTGTGACGGCAAAGGCAACATCTTCAGGGGCTTTCTGGATAAATGTCTTCATCCTACTCAGGGCCTCTTCCACAACTTACATAATGCATGACCTGTATTCCTGATCAGGAGCCTGGCATGGGATAAAAGAACATTCCAGGTTTTTGAGGAAGGCTTTTTGCCTCAGCGGTGAAAAGCTTGTTTGAACAGCATTGTCTCATGCACACAAACGCACACACGCAATCACTTACACACTGTTTGTTACACAGCTGCTCTGAGACTTGGAGATGAGTGTGGAATATTTAATCGGTTGCTAAGTGACAACAGTGGCATTCTGTCTGTGGCAGAGGAGGGGGGGGGGGGGGGTGCACTGTCAAAGACAAAAAGACAGATCATAGACGAATTGCATCATGGACATTTCTAAATGAACTAACAGGTGAATTAGTCTAGTCGCATAAAAAAACATCAAGAAAGATTATTAGGGATCACAGTAAATGTCCTGACAAATACAAGTTTGTGACAACCTGTATCAATGTGACAACCTGTTTCCCAATAAAAGTCTTGCTTAATGTTCATGCAAACTTACAGGACTGAAGGACTATACCAATACTGATTTACTATCTTTGTTACTGATACATGATCACATCAGTATCTTTGGTTACTGATACATGATTCCATGCATATTCATAGTAAAATGCTGATAATCATGATTGTTCAGTTTGTATGTCATATTTTTTCAGATGAGCAACAAACGTTCAAACAGTTTCCGTCGAGCGATCCTGCAAGGGAGTCGGCAGCTCAGGAATTCGGCATTGAGAGAGGAAGTAGGCTTGGGTCTGTCTCGGAGACTCGTACGTCATGTTGCCTATGAGACTTTGCCCAGAGAGGTGGACCGCAAATGGTACTTTGACAGTTACACCTACTGTCCGCCACCATGGTTTATGCTGGTCATCACTATAGCAGAGGTTAGAATGAACTTTACTATTGAAGATTGTTAAAAGAGAATTATTTTCCACTGCTTTTTTTATTATTGAACTGCCAAACGTATCAGTAGATACTTTGGTTCCACGTTATATTAGCTCAGCTGTCTTTAACTACTATGAGGTAAAAATGGTGGTACAAAATAGTACAATCTACTCATTGTCTTCATATTGTATTGTAAAACATGTTTGCTGCTATTGAGGTGGGATAAATGTAAGGTTAGAAATAGGTTGGTGGATTGGTTAGGTTTAAGGGTGGAATAAGTGGTAGAGGTTATTTTTTATCAAAACTTGAATGTGGGTAAGTTTCATTAAAAAAGCAACATTTTGAACAATAGGCTGAGAAAAGAATAAACAACAGAAAATATTGTCAATGGCGGGGAAAATGTTAATTAACAAATAATGAATAGATAGAGACTAGAAAGTTATCAAATAGAAAGTCTTCCACCATTTGCAGAAAAAATGCAAGTGAAATGTGAATCTATATACCAGGCCCTACGTCTCCGTAGGGACGTGGGCATGCTAGAGCCTATCCCAGCGTCTCAATAATTTTAATAGACCTTTACATTTACATTAGCATGTTGCAAAGCTAATGACTCAATACTAGCATAAAAAACAAGCATAAAAAATTTGTTTGAATACAATTAATATTGATTTATTAATTAGTAGTGTATTAAATGTTTATTTATATTTTTAACATTAACGTTTCCCTTTTCAGAGAACTCTACGCTGCGTCTAATTATGCTCCTGCATGATTGCGTTCAAGAAATTCCAATGTCATTGGTGTCTCTGTGTTTAAATGTCCTTGTCTATGTGGTGTTGTTTGTTCTGTAGATATATATATATATATATATATATATATTAGTAGTGTGGCAACTAAGCATTTTAGATTGTGTGTTCCTCCTTGCCCTCGCTACGTTACGGGTGGGGATCCACACAATCTATGTGTGGTCTGCTTGAGAGCGGTGCATGCACGGTCAGCTCTCAAGGTGTGCATTACGATCGTCTTCCACTGAGGACGCTCCGCTCCCGCCTGATCCTCTTCGAAGAGAAATCAGCTCGTATCAAGTTAATCCTTTTACCTGAAGGCAGGATCAAACTAAGCCAAGTCGTCACTGTAAAACCGTTTCAGAGACTGTTAGACTCAAGGCAGCTGCATCCAGCGTAATTCCTTTTGGCCTTCTGTACATGAGACCATTGCAGTGGTGGCTCAAGACCGAGCAGCAACCTTCCAGTCTCTCACTTTTAGCTATGTCTTTTAACTATTATACTATTTCGAAGGGCAAAAACATGAACTTTAACTATTGGCTTTACAACATCAAGTCAGCTTGGCACAGCCCTTGTGACGGTACTGCCAGTAGCATATAGCATTAGCTCCTTAGCCTGAGCTAACTTGATCACGTCGAGCTAGGCGGGCATAGTTTCAGCAACCAGGCATCTCAACTCCACCCATGTCCCGCCTCGTTGCCCATTTGCCCTCACAGGCTAGGGTGCGGTCCTAGATTGCTGCTCAACTCATAGTCTCTGGAGAGGTCATCATCTCTCATAGCACATAAATTGTCTGGAGGTTATGGATGTATTTCTGGCACTGAGGTACTTCCTCCCAGACTTCAGAGGCTATCATGTTCTTGTCCGATCAGACAACACTTTGGTAGTCTCATACATAAATCATCAGGGCAAGCTGTTCTCCCTGAGAGCAGTCTACATCCCTGGGTACCTGAATCAGGGAGCAGACATACTATTGAGACAGGGGCTGAGGCCCGGGGAATGGAGACTCCACCCCAAGATGGTGGAGTTGATTTATTGGAAGTTCGGCCAGGCGAAAGTGAATTTGTTCGCTTCAGAGGAGATGACACACTGTCCGCTCTGGGTTTCCCTCACACATTTGAGGGAATGCACTGGGCTGGATGCCATGGTTGAGACGTGGCTGAGGCTATGCATTTCCCCCAATTGCTCTGCTCCCGGGAGTTCTAGAGAGAGTTCGCTAGGACGGGGTACGTCTACTGTTATTATCCCTGCGCTGGCCAGCTCGAGTATAGTTCTGTGATCTGTTGTCTCTACTGGACAGCTCTCCTTGGGAGAGGGACCTTCTGTCACGGGCTGGGGGCGCAATCTGTCACCCCCGGCTGGATATGTGTAAGTTGTGGGTTTGGCCCCTGAGGGGATCAACTCCTGAACTCCTCTCAATTGAGGTTGTTGAGACCATCCTATACTCTAGAGCTCTCTCCACGAGGACACTGTATGCCTGAAGAGTCTTCACTTTATGGTGCATAGAACCATGGTTGGTTCAGTGTTGAAGTCCCTTTAAGATAATTTTTCTGCCAGACTATCCCATCCACACAAATGGTTTCCTTGGCAGCCATAGCTGCTTATCACTTACCTTTGGGGGACAACTCTTTGGGGAGACAGCCCCTGGTATCTTGTTTCCTCCGTGGCATTTTAAGGGTTAATGCCTGCTATACATTCGAGAGTTTCTGCCTGGGATTTGGCCGTGGTTCTAGAGGGGTTGTTCCTGGCACCCTTTGAGCATATTGTCTCTGTTTTAGGGAAGTTTCTCACTCTCAAGATGGTTTTCGTTTTTGTTATTACTTCCCTGATCAGGGCAGGAGGCAGCAAGCCCTGTCAGTTGCCTCCTCCTGCATAGAGTTTGTTTCCATTAGGGTCAAAACAACTCTTCCCTCTCACATTGCACACTCAGTGGTATTGCAGGCCTTTTACCCTCCTCCATTCTTGTCGGTGGACCAAGAGAAGCTAAACTTGCTTTGCCCAATGAGGACTCTTAAGTGTTATGTCCACCGGTCTGCTCAGGGGCGCAATACTGACCAGCTGCTGGTATGCTTTGGATCATCCGGCGAGGTTCCCCTGCTTCCAAGCAGAAAATAAGTAAATGGATTTTATACTGCCTATAAAGGTGTGTGACCTTCCTTCGCCTCTGGTTGTAAGGGCCTACTCTACTTGAAGTATGGTCAGCATCTAAAGCTTTAAAGGTGCTCAGAGGTATTTCATTCCAGGGTAGCGTCATCATCAGATGCAGCATAGAGTTCCCCATAAGGGAACGTCTCGGTTACCACTGTAATTCTGGTTCCCTTGCCATACTTCCGGCATGCCTGTGAGTGACTTTCTTCAACCAATCAGAAGCGGATGCTTTTGTGTTCCAGGAATCCTTTATAGCTTCCATGGTGACACATCACACGGTGACGTTGTACAAATGACATTGGAGTTTATTGAACATGTGTTTCAGACGCAATCAAGACTGACGCAGTGTCTCATTACCTAGGGAACCAGGGTTGTAACAGAAAAGTTGTTTTCACCATATTGTATCTATTTTCTACAAAGCTAATCGCATTACATTGTGGGATCATCTTCTCTAATGCATTTAATGTAATTGTTTTTGAAGGATCTAGAGCATAGGTTCTCAAAGTGCGGCCTACATCTGATAACATCTGTAAAACTGTTAAAACTATTAAAACTACATTGCTTTGAAAGAATGAATCTCCATTTAGTGGCGTTTAGCGGCATCCATAGGCATAAGCGGTAATTACAGGTGTGGTCCGACCGATCGCACTTGACCTCACTCCCAGAAGGCCATCAACGGAACAGTGGTTGTGTGAAGATGGAGATGGTGGAGCGAGAGCCAGAGCGGGAGCCGGGCCCCTTGAGAAAAAAACATTATGTCAGCGAGGAGAAAAGGCAGTTTCAAGATAAATGGACAAACGATTACTTTGTCGAACCTCACGGGTCGGATAAAGTCATTTGCCTGATCTGCAGGCAGGTAATTTCAATGCGCAAGGACTTATAAATATAAGCATTAATATATTAATATAAAATGCCATTATGATACCAAACATAAAACCTACAATAAATTCAGTGGCAAGGAGCGCACCAGTAAGCTTGAACAACTTAAGAGAGGCTACACTGCACAGCAGTTAGTTTTCACAAATTTGGCTAAAACCGGTGAAGCTGTAACACAGGCTAGCTACGTGGTAGCTCAAGAAATAGCTAAGCGGAGCAAGCCGTTTAGTGATGGAGAATTTGTGCGAAACTGCATGTTGAAAGTGGCCGACATTGTATGCCCAGAGCAAAAAACAAAGTTCCGTGACATTAGTTTGTCGAATGACACAGTCACACGACGAATCGAAGTTCTGGCCAATGATCTGAAAGAGCAACTGGGAAAACGTGTGGAGGGGCTAGGAAAGGGAGCTTTTTCCATTGCACTGGATGAAAGCACGGATATTTCCGATACAGCGCAATTGCTGATTTTCATCCGAACAGTCACAGAGAACTTTGACATTGGCGAGGAGCTGCTAAGCATGGAGAGTATGAAAGACACAACAAAGGGAGTCGACACCCCTGAGACACTAAAGACTGGAATAATGGCTGCTGAAAATTAAAAAAATAATAATAATGTGAAACAAAAGTAGAAATAAGTTAATTTAAAATTGTAATAAAATGTTACAATATTACTGTATTTACTGTATTTTTGATCAAGTAAATGCAGCTTTGGTGGGTATAAAATACTTTCTTTTTCTTTTTCTTTTTTTTTTTTTATCTTACTGGCCCCTAACTTTTTAACAGTAATGTACAGGTCGATTTACTGTATGTGATGCTGCCTTAGAATTCTACAGCTTGGTTCTGAGGCTGCATAATTATGTTTCCTTACCTTTTAGAACACCCTTTGAGGCAAGAGTGCACTTATAATTCCATAAAATGCTTTAAAATGCTGTTTTGGAGGTGTCACACATCAGTAACAGCCTCTTACTTACCACATCTTTCTCAGGTTGTTGTCTTTATGTATTACGGACTGCAGCTGAACCGCTGGGTTCTGCAGGTGTCATCGCCATACTTCCTGAAGGGCCCATTGCCATACCACCCACAGCTCAGAGCTCAGGCCTGGCGCTATCTTAGCTACATCTTCATGCATGCTGGGTGAGTTACACATACTTGATTATATTAATGAACATGTGATTCAACATATTGATATGACTTAAAATTATTTTATTATCTTAAATGAATATTAGCTTAAAATGATGTTAAAGAGAAATAGTCAGTTACAATCATCCTGATATGAGAGACATCAAACTGGCACTGGGATGTTGTCTTTAAACTATGGTAAAGATATACAGTTTAGTCGTCATTATAAAGAAATATTAGATGGTTCAATGCCACGACTGACGAATCTGAATACAGACAGCTGTTACTTAAGCAGGAATAAAACCTTTCACAATCCTTAATGGTGCGTAACAAATAATAATAATATTTTTTTCTCTGTTGTAATTTAAAGAGTTATTTGTATATCAAATCATCCAAGAGTATTGCAGCCTCACAATGTGGCCCACTGCTTCTAATTTGTGCCATTTTTAGATACTGCTTTTATTAGCTGTTTCTTTTCTGGCATTTTAAAATGCTTACACCCTCAATGCAACATTTTCAGGCACACAAAAACATACTAAAGCACATTTCAAAAAGCTTTTTTCTGGCGTGGAGGACTGAATGTCTCTGTCCCCAGTTGATGGAGGGCTTGAGACCCTGTGATGTGTCTGATGTGCTGTGATCTGTGGGGTTTAATGTATTATATTACACTCATCTACCGAGTAATCTCCCCATTAACCCAAGCTAGTGATCTGCTCTGTCTGCTGCACCAACAGAATCCCAATAAGACAACACTCTCTCACACAGAAACAGGCGTTTTCAAAAGTCACTCTCTCATCTGGTGTCACCACCAGCAGACATTATTCTGTGTGTCACAGCATTAAACACCACATGATATCATTCAGGACAGCAGATGCCCCCTCAATGTTGTTGCTTTTGTCTGTCAGGCTGATGTCTTCGTCAGCATCCTCAATAAGTTGTGTTACACTGATTCTTTCTTTTAGATCTGTATGATCATCCACCATGAGTTCAATTCAATTCACATTTATTTGTATAGCGCTTTTCACAATACACATTGTTAAGATAAGTTAAGATACTTGTCAAGTCACCTTCATTTATATAGTGCTTTTAACAATATGGATTGTTTCAAAGCAGCTTTATAGAGATAATAGGAAATTACCGTAACAGATTGTTTAGGCTTTACAACAGCTCTAGGATAAAGTTATTGTCCAGCTAAAGTTAGTTTTGATTGATTGATTCACTTCCGTTGCGAAGATCATTAGTTATAAACTTAGGGACCGCTAACACAACACCGTTCTAACAGGAAAACTCTTAAAGCGCTCTGGCCGCCCATCCGCACAAAACAGTGCCTGGTGTCTCGAGAACGCACTCCCTGAAATAGGTTTGAAGGTGCAAACGATTATCCGTTCTCTCTATGCGCGTTTGAATATATATGTGCGCAGGCGTGTAGTCCTTCTTTACAAATCAACCCTCAATAAACTACTTATCTGGCCTTAAAAAATTTATTATACAGATTTTTTTTGTCGCGTCTGCGTAGCCACGCGAACCGGAATTATCCCGACAACATTTTATCTATACTGAGGTAAAGGGAAGGGAAGGAGGCATTCACAGGGGATGGACTGGTTGACACTTCAGCACTGCGTTGTCATCGTTCCCAGGCGCAGGTCCTTCATCAGATCTAGATACGGCCTGGATTCGGCGGACTAAAACCTCGGATAAACAGAGAGACTAATATTAGCGTAGATGCCATCCTTCTTATGATGTAACAAGTACATCAGGATTTACGGGGAGTGTTCCCGGTTCCGGCTGACCTAAACTATGCAGCCTAGCATTGAATTATAGAAGTCTATAATGTGTTATGTGTATGTTAGACTGAGAGATGTGTTTTTAGTCTAGATTTGAACTGACAGAGTGGCTGCTTCACGGACAATGTTAGGAAGATTGTTTCAAAGTTTTGGTGCTTAATAGGAAAAGAATCTACCGCCAGCAGTCGATTTTGATTTTCTAGGTATTATCAACTGGCCGGAATTTTGAGATCGCAATAGACGTGAAGGACTATAATGCGTTAAGAGCTCTCTCAAGTACTGGGGAGCTAAACCATTTAGTGCTTTGTAAGTGATCAGCAATATTTAAAAATGTATACAATGTTTAATAGGGAGCCAATGCAGTGTTGACAGAACTGGGCTAATATGGTCATACTTCCTGGTTCTGGTAAGAACTCGAGCTGCTGCTTTTCGGACCAGCTGTAATTTGTTTATTAACCGTGCAGTGCAACCACCCATAATAGCATTACAATAAACTAGCCTTTATGTCATGAACACATGAACTAATTGTTCTGCACTTTTCATTGAGAGCATATGACGTAATTTAGATATATTTTTAAGATGGAAAATTTGGTTTTACAGATACTAGACACGTGACTTTCAAATGAAAGATTGGTATCAAAGAGCACACGCAGGTTCCTAACCGACGACGAAGACTTAACAGAGCAGCCATCAAGTGTTAGACAGTATTCTAGGTTATTACGTGAGGACTTTTTTTGTCCAATAATTAGAATCTCTGTTTTTTCAGAATTAAGTAGTAGGAAGTTGCTAGTCATCCAGTTTTTTTTCTATCAGCTATGCATTCCATTAATTTTGTGAATTGGTAAGTTTCGTCTGAGCGTGAAGAAATGTAGAGCTGCGTATCATCAGCATAACAGTGAAAACTAATGCCATGCTTCCTAATGATATCTCCCAAGGGTAGCATTTACAGAGTGAACAGCAACGGTTCTAGTACTGAGCCTTGTGGTACACCATACTGAACTTGTGATCGATAAGACATCTCTTCATTTAATCCTACAAACTGATAACGGTCAGATAAAGTATGATTTAAACCATGCTAGTGCAATTCCACTAATGCCAACATAATTTCCGAGTCTATTTAAAAGAATGTTGTGGTCGATAGTGTCAAATGCAGCACTAAGATCGAGTAACACTAATAGAGACAACCACGATCGGATGATAAGAGCAAATCATTTGTGACTCTAATGAGAGCTGTCTCAGTACTATGGTACGGTCTAAACCCTGATTGAAAATCCTCGCAGATATTATTTCTTTCTAAAAAGGGACACAGTTGTGAAGATACTGCCTTTTCTGAAAGGGTAGATTCGAGATCGAGTTGCGTTTTTTTAACAAGCGGTTTAATCATAGCCAGCTTAAAGGTTTTTGGTACGTATCCTAATGACAAAGATTAATTAATGATATTAAGAAGAGGATCTATGACCTCTGGAAGCATCTCTTTCAGTAGCTTAGTTGGTATAGGGTCTAACATACATGTTGTCGATTTAGATGATTTAACGAGTTTAGAAAATTCGTCCTCTAGTTATGAATGAATAAAAAAAATTCTTAGGGAGACAACAATGCACTACCTGATGCGATACTGTAATAGACGGTTGCATAGTTATACTTTTCTCCCTGATATTATCAATCTTATAAGTGAAGAAGTTCATAAAGTCATTACTGCTGTGCTGCTTGGAAACTTCTGGGCTTGAAGATTTATTTTTCGTTAGTTTAGCCACTGTTTCAAATAAATACCTAGGGTTTTGTTTATTTTCTTCTAATAGGGTTGAAAAATAAGCAGATCTAGCAGCTTTTAAGGCCTCTCTGTATGCAGTCGAGCTCTCTTTCCATTAAATGCGAAATACCTCTAGTTTTGTTTTCTTCCAGTTGAGCTCCATTTTTATGGCTGCTCTCTTAAGGGCCTGAGTGTGCTTGTTGTACCACGGCGTTGGACTATTTTCTTTAATCTTCTTTAAGCGCCATGGAGCAACTGTGTCTAAAGTGCTGGAAAAGAGAGAGTTAAAAGTTTCTGTTGCAATATCGAGTTCTTCTAAGCTATCTGGGATGCTGAGATGATGAAACTGATCAGGAAGATTATTAATAAAGCAATCTTTAGTGGCTTTAAACTTTATTTAAAGTTTACACGAAACTAGATAATGATCTGAGATGTCATCGCTCTGCTGCAGAATTTCAACGGCATAATATTAGATCTAGAGTATGATTACGACAATGAGTAGGTCCTGACACGAGTTGTCTAACTCCAATAGAGTTCAGAATGTCTTTAAATGCCAATCCCAATGCATCTTTTTCGTTATCTACATATATTAAAATCACCAACAATTATGACTTTATCTGCAGCCAGTACAAACTCTGATAGAAAGTCAGCAAATTCTTTGATAAAGTCTGTATGGTGCCCTACAGACTTTAGACATTGGATAACATGCCCTAGTTATCCAAAGCTTTGTAAATTTCAGGTTCTTGTTCTATGAGAATAATTAATCTGACCTTGTCCTGCTTCTTATTATTTTAGATCTGGGTCCAGATTTTGCTTATATAGGATCTATTTGGCGATGCCAAGTATGTGACATGAGGAATATTGCCTGTAGTTAAAAGTTTCTTTGTCACCCAGATATGTCATTATTAAGGGCCAAAGTCACATACACTGCTGTAGGTGTGTAGGACTTCATCTGTAACAGTTTTCCATGTGCACTGCTGAAGGTCAGATAATTAGAACAGTTGGAGAAATGGTCAGGGCTTCAGAAAAAAACAGGACTAAACAAAGTTGGAGCAGGAGTGGAATTGGAAAAGGACTCATGCCAGAATCAGGTCACTTTTGTGTCAGAGTACACACCAGGGGGGGAGGGAGAGAGGGGGGGGGGGGGGGGGGGGAGGGAGGGGGGGACAGAGTCCAAGGGCCCTGGCATGTGAGGGGCCCATGAAGATCCTGAAATTATTTATTATTTTACAGTTGTACAAATCTGTTCTATTTCTCTGCTCGCTCATTTGACAAAGTTTGGCACACATCTGTCTAGGCACCTTCCACGAGCACAGCATGCTCGCAATTTGCATGATTTGATTGGTTGTCTAGGAACATTGCAAAACGTTAATTGGCTGTTAGGGAGAGCGGACTGGCCAGAGAGGAGCAGACAAGTGTGGTGATCTTCGAGTCGCACCACCACCACTTATAACGTTCAAACAAAGATCAGGCAAAAAGAGGAAAGTAAAGTAAAGATAGTGAGGGAAAACAATTCCACACAATTTTCTTTCCAAAGAGACCAAGTGAGAACCTATATTGTTCAAGCGAGGCGACTGCGACTTATAAAAAAAAAAAACATAATTCCAGTTAAATATTGTTAAACTGTCATTTTTATGTCTAAGGGGATACTGGGGTGCTATAAGTATAGCACAATTCATATACAAATATGATTTTTATACTGTATACATGACATAAAGTACAATTGTTTTTCTATCAGTGAGTGCTATGTGTATAGTTGTACACTATAAAAAAAGTGTGATAAATAGTATGGATCATGGTATGATGATGGCAAAGAGGCCCCCCCCCCCCCCCCCCCCCCCCACACAGTCTTTGTATAGGACCCAAGATTCAGTGCTACGTCCCTGGTACACGCACTATCCACAAGACCTCATCTCTGACACATTACTGACAAGTATTTGAAACTTTAACATGAGATCACAGCAATAGCATTTTCAATTATAACATATATTAAGTAGGGATGCACGATGATATCGGCACAACATCGGTATCAGCCGATAAAAGCTTTAAATGACCATCATCGGCATCGGCAGATATGAATATTTCTGCCGATGAGCCTTGCCGATAGGGTGGCGTGTTTCCTATGTGTATGTGACGACCGTGAACGTAGCATGGTTTGAAATGTGCTGGGGACAGAGACGCATTCTCAAGTGCATTTTCAGAAGTGCTGGGTACAATGACGCAGTATTTTCTTTTCTCTTTCATGCAGGTCATGTTTTGAAAGACGATGTCCTGTAGCTTACTAATGTAAGCTCTCCAAGCTACTATGCTCTCCACAGAGCATAAAATGTTTGCATTTATGAGGAAAAACAGTGACAGTTCTCGGTTATGGACGTGACCGCTCTGAAATCGGCACTAAAAGACTGCTTTCACAGAGACCTCAAACAGAAAGCACAAAGCCTTTCTACGTGAATTTCGTTTTGTTTTAGTTGTATCTTAATTTTAATCAATGTTTCATCAACCAATTGCCTGGATTTAATAAATAATAAGTAAAGCAGATAATAGATATCACGACACGGAGGCACCGGCGCTCATAAATGAAACGAAACTCAGCATAGCCTACTTGCCTCACAGACCTGAGAAATATATCTATTATCTACAGAACGCTTGAAATCATATTTTTAAACAGAACAATTCAAAACGAAAGAAAACTATGTAATCCGAAATGTGCATTTCTCTCCGGCACGTTCACTACTGCGAAGATCGCGAGTCAGCATCGTCAACTTCATCTTTGCAGCCGACACAGAAAACACTTGTTTATTAATAAACAATTAAAATGTCTCCTTGCTATATTTGACATATTCATAATCATTACTTTTGTGGTTCTTTGTGACAGCTTTTAGTTGCTTTATTGGCAGCGCCACCCTTACATGTTACATGAACGGGTCACCACTGCATCAGCACTGAAAACAGGGGAGCATTTGGTAGACCTGTTCAAGTAGGAGAAGATGTACATTTTTTATTTGAAAATGTATTTTTATTTATTTTACTCCTAAGGACTGAAGTTTGATAGGCACTGGCATATCATTTATTCTCCAAGTGAAATAATTTACCTATTTTTCAGGGGTGAATGTCTGTCTACATTTGTAAAATTATACATTTATGGTAGAATCAAATGTTGTTTTGTTTGTCTTGTGTATTGCCTTATCTACAACACATGAGTGTAATACGGTAAAGGTAGTACAGGAGAGAGACTTGGATTTCTCTTCAGTAAAATTAAAGTGTAAATATATCAGGGGGAAAATGTGTATATACATCGGTATCGGTATTGGCATCGGACAAAATTAGTTTGAAAATATCGGCATATCGGCCAAAATGCAATATCGTGCAAGATTAATTGGTTGAATTAAAAAAAATATTTAAAAAACTCTTCTGCTAATCTAATATCTAATAATAATAATTTGAAGTCACTCATTGACTTTAGATAAGCAGATGTTCTTGGATTTACTACTGACATCTGGAGGTTGGGCAGGTGGGTGGCATAATAATCGTATTTCTTTTCTTTCGCGTTTATGATCAGTTGAAGCATCGTAAAAGAATAGTTTACCCCCCAAAAAAATTCCATGCAACCAAAAATTTCAAGCTTCAAAAAGTACATAAAGACATCATAAAAGTAATCAAAATAAATGATTTAATCATAGTGATTAAATACTATGTGATTTATTAAATAGTGATTTAATCCAAGTTTTCTGAAAAGATACAAACACTTTATATGATGAACAGGCTTTCTGATCAGCACACATAAATGGTGTACAGTACATCAAATATGGTAAACAGAAACTCAACGGTTTATGCTTGACTCTTGAAAATTGCATTGCTGAGTTTTGTCCTTTCATTTATTAAGGTTTTTTTCTTTAATGTCACTCAGTTTATGTTGTGTGATCCTAAAATGTTATCATTTACAGGTAGCTGACAAGTAGGCTAGTACAATATAAGATTAATCAGCTTTACATAACCAAACCTGTTTATATACCCTGCACTAAATCCAAATGTACCAAATTGTAAAAAGGGCATTCATCCCTTCCTCAAACACATCTGTAATTATGTTAATGCTAATGGCTGATTTATATGTTTCAGAATAGAACACCTGGGCCTAAACATGGCCATGCAACTTTTGGTTGGTGTGCCGTTAGAGATGGTCCATGGAGCTTTGAGAATTGGCCTGGTGTATGTATGTGGTGTACTGGCAGGTGAGTCAAATCCAGCATAGATTTTTAGGGGGGAGGGGGGGAGGGGAGGGGAGGGGAGAGGGGGATGTTACTGTTTATGATGAGAAAGTGTGCTTTTTTAGTACAATCTCTTTAAAAGCCTAATTATGAGTCATGGAAAATTCACTGGAAATTCATATAGGTCTAAAGTGCGGGAACTCTGTTTTTTGCTGTTTTAACAAAAAAAAAAAGATTTTTCAAATGCAGCCTTTGCATGACATTCATCTGTCAGTCACCTTGATGTTGTGTCGATGTACTGACTTATTGAGCCCCATGGAATTTGCATGCGCCACTCCCCCGGACATATGTGTGATGAAGACGAGTCCACCAGCTCGCCTTCAGGGAGAAATGTGAGTCTGTGTACGGATGTAGAAAGGATGGCGCACTTCGTGCAAGGTGGAATTTATTTATAGTGCCAATAAGAAGACAGTCCACAGTGAAGTACAGGTGCACACAAAAAGAAAAGAAAAACCCTAAAAAGTACAACAACAAAAAAATAAAGACGAAAACAGTACACTAGTACACAAAGGTTTTGTTTGCTTGAGGCACCACAGTTGCACTCTCGGTACTGACTTCAGGTTTGGCCTTGGCTTAAATAGGCCAAACCCCGCCCCTTTTTGGGCCACACCAATTCCAGGAACGTATAACAGTACTGCCGTGCAAAGGCAAAAGACCGTAACTTCGTTTTTGGTCGAAAATGAGTTATTTATATTTTTGGCACATTCAAGACCTTCTTTATCATGTGGATAATTATCTTGAATCAATTCCGTTGTTTTTTCGAGAAAATAATGATTTGTCTTAACAGTAACTTCCAAAAGCCCATGAGAAACAAAGGCAGAACACCGTAACATCAGTTACCGCTCTTTGGCTTTGTTTTGGAACGCTCAAATTGAGTTACGGTGCTCTGCCTTTGTTTAGCCGCGCGTCAATATGAAGTTACTGTGCCGGTGTTCTATCAAATAATGCTACCTACCAGACTGTACGGTGTTCTGCCTTTGTTTTACTGTCCATTAAAATTAAAATTATGGTGTAGCCTGTGTACTTTGTACAGCTGTCATCAGTCCCTCTAACTTCTGATGTCCTCAGAGCTTTGTCCTGCACAATTGCGGTCAGAACATTTAGTATGGTCTGAACCCGCGCTCCATCGACAAACGTGCGATATCGATCGCGAAGGATTATGCAGAGTTAACAGAAAAACGTTACACATTGCCGTATCAGATGAATACAACCAAGAATTAAAGCTTGGCAAACTAGCTGGCAGAGTGCCAAAACTTCGCCTTCAGCACCGCCCTAAACGCGGTCGAGTCAACGCTGGACTAATATATCTATGGAGGTATTTTGTCATGTCAAATGTATTAATAATGCCATCAGAATGCAACCAAAGCACAGGATAGCAATAAGTAGATGGCTATAAATAATTGTAAATCATACAAAATAAATGCCATGATCACTAGATTTTATACAGGTGTTACTATAATGATTTTGTTAATGGTGATCAGCAACCAAATATTGATAATGTGGAAGTTACTGCCTTTTGCCTTGGCATGACTTCTCACTTTTTGCTGACAATACAAAGGCAGAGTACAGTAACTTTAAAATAGTGGTCAAAAGTCAAGTTTGAGCTCAATATTTTTTTATGTATATAATTTTCATTACTAAAACATCTATTTGCCAGATTTCCAGTGTCCTACCTATAATTAATTTGGCGGGACAACTAAAAATCTTTAAAGTCATTTTTCTCAGTTCCACACTCTAGCGACTTAAGGTCTTTTGCCTTTGTAGGGCAGAGTACATATACAAATACTTCATCTATTTGATTATACATAATAATCCATAATAATTAATTCCCAATATATATATATATATATATATATATATATATATATATTAATAATAAACACATAATACATTCACACATTTCATTTGAATACACACATGAACACCTATTCACACTAGAAACTGGTTTCGTCAGCTTCCGGTTTCGATGCATCGCCGCGACCCGGCCATGACGTCATAAACAGCCACTGCTCGATCGTTCGGTTCGGCCGGCGCAATTTTCCCGCCGGAAGACTGACTACGCCCACACAGACAAACAACACGGACGAAACGACAAGACAGTGCAGTGTAAGTGTATGAAATGACCGGGGAATGAATATGGAAGGGAGAGTGGAGAAATGGATGAATGTCCATGTGCTATCATCATCGCGTGTGCACCCGTTCCTATGATAGCGCCTATGGCAGGGAGGAACGAGAGGTTGATGAATGAGGTCAGTATGTATGTGCGTATATATGCGTGTATGTGTGTGTGCCAGTGCTGCTTCCCCAGCAGTGGCAGCTAATGTGACTTTATCACATCACCTTCCCCCTCTCCTAGCCGCGTACTGGCCGGAAACCTGGACAGGTAGTCGGCTACCACGTTGAGTCTGCCTGGTCGGTGCCATATCTTGAAGCAGTACGGCTGCAGGGCGAGGTACCACCATGTGACTCCGCTTGACCTTCCTTCTCGACCGTCGAATATCTAGTTTCCCTGGTCAGTAGCTTACGGCTGAGGTAAACAACTGGTCTCTCTTCTCCAGCACTTCCCTGGACAAGGACCGCACCAATCCCCGTTGCGGACGCATCTACTTGCACCAGTAACCTCCGAGAAAAGTCTGGACTCTGCAGGACTGGGCTGGAGCACATCTTGTCTTTTAGCATAGTGAAAGCTGTCTTGCAGTCATCGGTCCATGGAATAGGGTTCTTCACCGGTTTTGACAACAGGTTGGTCAGGGGGACCGCAATGGAGGCAAAGTTTGGTACAAATCTCCTGTACCAGCCCACCAGTCCTAGGAATGACCTCACTTCTTTCTTGGTCTTTGGTTGTGGGCTCCTTTGGATTGCCTCCACCTTGTCAATCTGTGGTCTCAGTTGTCCATTGCCCAGGTGATACCCAAGGTAGTTTGCTTCTTGCTTTGCCCACTCGCATTTTGAAACGTTTAATGTCAATCCTGCTTCCTCTATCCTCTTTAGGGTTTGTTGGAGGTGTTGAAGATGCTCTGCCCAAGAGTTGCTATGGATTACCACGTCATCCAGGTACGCCGCAGACCAGTCTTCACAGTCTTGGAGGACTCGGTCCATCAGCCTCTGGAATGTGGCTGGTGCCCCGTGCAGGCCAAAAGGAAGGACTGTGAATTGATATAGTCCTAGTGGTGTTCGGAATGCGGAGTATGGTCTGGACTGAGGGTTGAGGGGTACCTGCCAGTATCCCTTACACAGGGCTAACGTGGTGATGTACTGGGCTGGAAACAAAGTGGGAAACTGGTTCAGGAGGTGCTGCAGCTCTTTCCTTTTGGAGTCTTCTAGGTGTGATAGATTCACCACAGACGGCTGCCTTTTTGCATCCTCTGATTCCTCTTCCACCTCCACCTTCCTCACCAGAAGAGATGTTTCGGGTCCCTTACCGGGTGGCTCCTTCCACTCCTTCAGCAGGTTCACATGGTAGGTCTGCCTGGTCTTGCCCTTGTCCGGATGATGAACTTCATATGTGACTGGCCCCATCTTGCGGACGACGCTGTATGGTCCTTGTCATTTAGCCAGTAGCTTGCTCGTCGAAGTTGGCAACAGGAGTAATACCTTCTGCCCCGGTTGGAATTGTCGTATCCTGGCGTGTTGGTCATACCATCTTTTCTGTGCTTGTTGTTTTTCCTGTAGGTTTTCTTGGCTTGTTCTCTGTACTGCTCCAGGTGATCTCGCATCTCTAGAACATACTGTACAATGCCGCCTTTCTCCTCCATCTTGGATGCAGGTTCCTCCTCCCAGCCTTTCTTCCGCAGGTCCAGGGGTCCTTGTACCTGCCATCTGTAGAGGAGCTCAAACGGTGAGAATCCCGTTGATGCTTGGGGTATCTCTCGGTAGGCAAAGAGAACAAACGGTAGCCACTTGTCCCAGTCTCGTCCTCTGTCTGCAATGAACTTCCGCAACATGTTCTTGAGGGTTTGGTTGAACCTCTCCACCAGACCGTCCGTCTGAGGGTGGTATGGAGTTGTTCAGATGGCTTTTATGCCCAACTGCTTGTTCAGCTGCCCCATCAGTCGTGATGTAAAGTTCATACCCTGGTTTGTCAGGATCTCCTCAGGTATGCTGACTCTGGAGAAGAGTTGAACCAGGGCATGGATGATCTTTGTTGTGGTGATAGAACGGAGTGGGAAGGCCTCAGGATACCTTGTGGCGTAGTCGTTGACTACCAGGATGTAGCGATGTCCAGCACTGCTCTTTTCCAACGGTCCCACAATGTCCATGGTGATCCGCCTAAAAGGTGCAGAGATGACTTGACTGCCTTTGGCGCCCTGACTTTTTAGGGCCTTTAGTCCCACCCTGCAACAGATTACCATCCAAGTCTGGCAGTGGCTGCAGACCTGCCCTGACTTGAGCTTGAGTAAGAGCAGGACATGACAAATTAACAGTGGCAGTGGCAAAAGAATGTTCAGAGTCCTTGATGGTGGGTTGCAAGAGTTCATATAACACTGGCAAGTCTCTTCCTAGAATCATATCAGCGGGTAAATGTTCAACTATGGCAACATTAAGCAAGTACATTTGTTCCTGTACTTGCACCCACTGCTTGTACAGATTCTTTAGCCGGTGGTAAGTCTCTGTTGGCGACTCTGCAGCTGGGACTGTAGATGATCGGAAGCGCTGGCGGTAGGTCTCTGGAGATATATTAAACTTCTCCAGCAGTGCTTCCCTCAGATCAGTGTAGACCTCAGCTTGCTCCTCGTCCATTGCCAGGTATGCTTCCAATGCTCGCCCTGTCAGCAACGGGACCAGACGGTAGCTCCACTCCTCCCCGGGCCACCTCCAGGTTCTGGCCAGATGCTCGAACCGCCGAAGATAATTCTCAATGTCTTCCCCCTCCTGGAAGCTCGGCATATTCAGATCAGCCCACTGCCTTGGCTCTCTCGATTCTGCGGCATTCAGGGAGTCTTGGAAATAGGCTGGTCTGTGTCTTGTGGATACCTTCGGTGCTGACGTTGGTAGCTCCATTCGTTCGCTCTCCGCGTCAAGTGAGGTCTCAGCTGGACGAATCGACTGCACAATGGACTCACGAAGACCTCGGAGTTCCTGCAGATATCGCTCCTCTCTCTGCTCTTGAGTGTCGAGAAATCTGTGCATCAGGGAAACCATACTCTTGCCAGCGGTAGCATCAGGAGTGATTGACTTGGTTGGTTGTGGACTGGGCTTTGGTGAGATTCTGGGAAGACTCGTGGCTCCCTCCGTATTCTCACCAGAATTCCATTCTCCTCCTCCTCTGACGCTGCCTTCCCTGTGGATCGTAAACCCGCCCTGGGTTTTCTACCTCTCGGCGCTGTCTTGCGAGTCGTCATCCCACTGCTGCCACCAAATGTGATGAAGACGAGCCCTCGCCTTCGGGGAGAAATGTGAGTCCGTGTATGGATGTAGAAAGGATGGCGCTCGCAGAAGCACTTCGTGCAAGGTGGAATTTATTTACAGTGCCAATAAGAGATAAAAGGAGATGACGTGCATCCACTAATTTAGATTGGTTCTTCAGAGCCGAGTGTTGATGCAAACATTCAATCCATTCACCACTACAAGGGAACCTGGTACGAGGCTAGTGTTTACGATGCATTAGAGTGGTCTCTCTCCCCTCTCTAAAGCACAGATAAGTCATTGTAAGAACATGACCATGGCAATGTTGCAGTCGCAAGTCACTTCAGATACTCCCCATTCCGGTCCTTCTGCTATGCACCAGGCTACGGGACAATGAGATGCAGAATGTGAGCGTTTCTACTGGGTCAATCCCCACGGGCCTCACATTCCTCGTCTTGCACAAATTGCGTCTGGTGGAGTTACGCGGCTCGTTTTGGAGTCATACATTTCTCATTTGGGTCTCCAGAAGAGGACGAATTATCAATTGCTGCGTTGGGTGTGGCATCTCAGCCTGAGTTTGATGCAGAGTTGTATTTGGTATCTGGCCTTGGAGTGTGACTCACAGCTGTGGCCCACCCTAGTGCCTTTCGTCCCGGAGGTACATGAAGAGCTTACAAAGTTGTGGAAGGCACCTTTTACCGCCAGAGCCCTCTTCACAAGCTCTTCCACCCTCACTACCCCCGATGGTGGGGTGGCCAGGGGCTACACAGAGGTTCCACAGGTGGAGCGGTCAATTGCGGTGCATTTGTGCATTTATGCTGCCTCCTGGCAGAAGACTCCCGTCCTCCTGATGAAGACAGCCCTCCTGATTGCGCTTACTTCCATCAAGTATTTCTACTTTTTCACTAGTAGGCGTTCTCTGTCAGCGAAATGTGCCTAGTTCAGTCCGGCATACTCTTACGTGATCCTGAGACCCTGGCCAGGCTATTTAGGGATCAAGTGGTGAACTTCCAAGCACTGCCTTGGGACCTCCAGCAACCTGGTCAGTAGTGTTTTCCCCATTGACCCCTAGTTACTATTACTCTTGGTTACTATTATAACCTCTGTTCACTTATGGAGGGAACGAGGCGCTGTGTCCCTCTTGCCACAACTCTGAACTACATGCTGAATGGCTGGGACATGTTCTCGGCTCCTCAGCACAAACCTGAATGAGTGGATGCACTCCTTAAAGCACCTTGTGCTCTGCTTTTGGGGTGAGTTTGGTGGAATGGTTCAGTCTGGACAGATTGCCAGTGGTCTGAAACCTTCTCCATTGTACATTATTTTAGATACAGTGAAATAGAGATTAAGAAATGTTAGAAATGTCTTTAAATCCTTTTCCAGGCTCATGAGGTTCAACAACCTTCTTTCAAGTGGTTAGGCATTGCTTTTGATCAAGACACCAAAACAGAATAGTTTATTCAGGTTTATTTAAGGTGTCACCTTCCTCTTTAATTATGTTATATTCATTTGCTCATGTTTCTACTGATTGTTGCACCTGTTTCTTATTTTGAGCATCGGATATAATGATAAATGTACAAACATTTAGATCCCCCTCAGTTGAAATCGCGTTCTGGGGGGCACTGCGATACAACCGAAAGGGCACTTTACTAAAGGGCACTTTACCCTTCCCCAACCTTCTCATTCTAAAGAGCATGAAACACAAATCTCTAGTGGAGCATGAGTCATCAATATTTATTTTCATGGAACAGAAATGTGAAATATGCACAAGCCCTGCCCACGACTGTTGACTGACACTGCCGTATTAGCATAGACCTGCCCTGAGTGAGCTGTACACAGTCCGCCATTGTTTCGATGCAGGAGCAGCTGTAGACAAGAATGTCTTCTAAGCGATTGAGGTGTTTTGTTGTTGGATGTAAAAATGAACACAGCAGTCGTCGTGTACTCCTGACATCGGAGAAGATGCATTGGATTACTTTTGTTTTTGAAGGTAATGCGCCCCCAATCTAGTTACCTAAATGTGTTTATGTTTGCGCAAATCATTTTACACCAAACTGCTTTGTGAACGATGGTCTATAAAAAAGCAGGCTTTACAAAAAAGTTTTTACTCGAGGATGGATCTGTACGAACTGTTTGTGATCCAGCTTATAGTCTCTGGAGCGATACTAGTCACGGCAGTAATGAAAGGGAGAGCGCGCACTTTATTACAGTTCATCAGAGTTGTTTTACGGATATAAAGTTGACCAGTTTATTAAGCCCCCACTGAAAAGGTCTGTATATATTTGTTTACTGTTAGTTGTAATGTAACAAGTGTTTTTGTGAAATTCACTGTGTATGTTGATGATAATGCAAGGGAGAGAGAGTTTATGGATAAGACTTTAAAGGGTTAGTTCACCCAAAAATGAAAATTCTGTCAGTAATTACTCACCCTCATGTTGTTCCAACCCCGTAAGACCTTTGTTCATCTTCGGAACACAAATTAAGATATTTTTGATTAAATCTGAGAGCTGGATCACTCCTCCATAGGCTTCTAAGACATTATGGGCCCTATTTTAGCGCTGTTGCTATTTTCCCGGCGGGATAAATGACTCTTGCGCCAGGCGCAAATCTAAAATGGGTTGGTCTGAAGTAGCTTCATTATTCATAGGTGTGGTTTGGGCGTAACGTGAAATAAACCAATCAGAGCGACATCTCACATTCCCTTTAAGAGCAAGCGCGCTTGTTCTAAAGCGGATTCCTATTATAACGGCGGATTTGCCAGGCGCGCGCCAGGAGCGGTTCACAGCCAAAGAGAGCAACGCTCTCGTCAGGGACGTTAGGGATGGAGAAACCCACCCAAATTTACTTCAGTTAAAAAGGCGTATGATAATTTGGGTAAATGTGTAAGCTAGATGTATGCTTTTATAATAAATTATCTATCTATCTATCTATCTATCTATCTATCTATCTATCTATCTATCTATCTATCTATCTATCTATCTATCCATCTATCTATCGTAATAATGTATGATTTGCAAAAATGAAAACTGCTGCTTCTGTGTAGATGAGAGAATCAAAGTGTATGCGCGTTGTGCACACGCTACATTGATTATGGCCAAGCATGCGCCCTTAAAATAGCATATGAATAACATGCGCAACGCGCCACTGACTTTAAACTATTTTTTCCTGGTTAGTGGCGCAATTGTTTTCTAAACCTGCAAAATAGCATGAAGGAACGTTTGCGCCGGAACACGCCTCCTCTTTGCGCTGAACCGCCCCGGGGAGCGCAAGTTCATTCCCTAGTTTAGCGACGTGCTTCTGTGGAGGGAAAAGCGCGCTTTGCGCGGGTGCAAACTAGGAATGATACATGCGTCAGTGTACAAAGTCAATTGCGCTGGGTGCAAGATAGGGCCCTATAACTTGCTGGCCCAGAAAATGCATTAAAGACATCGATAATATAGTCCAAGTGACTACAGTGGCTCAATCTTAAGTTTATAAAGCGACGAGAATACTTTTTGTGCGCAAAAAAAAGAAAAAAAAAAAGACTTTATTCCACTTTTCATTTCCTTCTCTCTGGGCCTCGAGTTTTTTCACGTAGTGTTTTAGCGCAGCGCGTCTGTGTTGTACGTCACACGTAGGCTCACTATTGGCCGACGCTGGTCATGTGTGTGATGCGTGTGACGTGCAACACAGACGCGCTGCGTTAAAATACTACGTGAAATATCAGTTTGAATATTGCCTACATTGGAACAAACACTATAATAACATCTTAGTTGATTACTTTATTTTTGACAAAACATAATATATATATATATTTAAAGGGATACTCCACTTTTTTCGGAAATATGCTCATTTTACAACTCCCCCAGAGTTAAACAGTTGAGTTTTACCGTTTTAGAATCCATTCAGCCGAACTCCGGGTCTGACGGTACCACTTTTAGCATAGCTTAGCATAGATCATTGATTCTGACGAGTCCAGTAGCATTTCTTTCAAAATGACCAAAGAGTTTCAATATTTTTCCTATTTAAAACTTGACTCTTCTGTAGTTAAACCGTGTACTAAGATCGACGGAAAATGAAAAGTTGCGATTTTCTAAGCCTATATGGCTAGGAACTACTCTCATTCCGGCGTAATAATCAAGGAACTGTGCGGCTGTACCATGAGTCCAGCAGGCGTAATGATATGACGCAGCGCCTGAAAAAAGTCCCCAGCTCGGTAACTTCTTCCAACGTGACCGGGACTAAGTTTGTCTAACCTATTAGACCTATTTCCAGGCGCTGCGCATAGATTATTTGCGTTTGAATAGCGCGCGCTCTCCGTGGGCGGGGTCACATTAAAACATAATGAGCTGAGATGAGAATGACTGACATCTCTCTCTTTTCATATATATTACATAAACTGAGAATATTTGTTTTTTATAAAAATTACTTAATTTAAAAGAAGATAATTCAAGCTTCATGCCTGTGTGTCTGTATGGCTGTTTGACTGAGTATTCGCTGAGTTACAGTTCATTTTCGGACGCGTTTCAGAATGGACTTCACTGACAGAGAGAAAGCAGAACTCGCATCATGTTTATTTTTCTTTATTTGGCAAAAAGCACAACACTTTGTTTTTATTGTGAGTATACACACAAAAAAATACACACTTAACATGATCAATTGATGTATGAAACTTGTATGGAAGATCAAAGTCAACAGAGTATTTTGAGTCTCTTTTGCACTGATAAGGAAAAAAGCGAGCTGGTATCGCCGGTGATACCGCCGACCCCAGGGGGTTAAAACAGGATTGTACTAATAGTGGATAAAAGCAAGATGACAAATAAGTTATAACCGTGATTAAACTCTCCATACACAATATATTCTCTGGCTCTGTAGGGATTATTGTCCGACTCCGGTTCGAACTGAACACTGCTAATACAGTTTCTGTTCTGACATTTTCATTCAGTGAGATGAGATTGTCCTGCACTGGAGCACAAGCTCTTGAAGCTCCGCCCTCTTCTTGAAAGTATGCCAGAGGCACCAGCTCATTTGCATTTAAAGGGACACACAAAAACGGCTAGTTTAATGAGGTTCATTGCACTTAATCCAGCCAATCTCAGTTTACTTGTGTTTAAACTAATGAAATAAACAAAGTTGAAATCCTGAAAACTCATAAAATCAAGTAGAAATCCCAGAAAGATGGATGGAAGCAAACATGTTGGTATAACATAATGATTATATAATTATATCCATGGTCCAGCCATGTGCTTTCAGACTTGTGAAGATTAACAAATGGAAAGCTGATTAAACACTACAAACACTCTGAGCTTTTCCAACATTAGAAAACCTCTCACAACAGTCTGAACCCCCTGCTGAGCAGAACAGTGAGGTAAAAAAAAAAAAGGAGAATGCAAGAAAAACAGAGAGATGAAGAGGCACAGATAGTGAAAGTGAGAAAGATGCAGACCAAAGGAGAGAAGAAAGGAGGTGAAACCCACCTGCATTTTCCATCAGCTGTAGGATTTGATTTGAAGTGGAAATGTCATTTCATTCTCCCTGATGACATTAGCAGCTAATATCAGTGTGTGTGTGCGTGTATTCTCCTGGGGAATCAGCAGCAGATGTCATACACAGAGGGGAGAAGTTTAACCCCAGCCCTCACTTTACTGCAGCAGTAAAGCAGCAGAGCTGGGAAATTAGTCATACATTTCTGGAATATTTTGGAGAAGACTCCAGTAAGAAGTTGAAATGCTAATGGCTGTTTGTAGAGCTTGCAGGGTATATAAACAGGTTTGGTTATGTAAAGATGGTTAATCTTATATTGTACTATTTGTCAAATACCTGTGAATTATAATACCAGATGACTTAACTGTTCTGATTATTAGCCCTAAACTGAGTGACAGAGAGAAAAACTTCACACTGTGTGAAGTTTTGCCCTCTGCTGCTTTAATTCCTCGAGCTCTTAAAATCGGAATGGATTCTGATTGGCTGTCAATGTTTTTATCATTCATCAGCTGGAAAAAAATAATTCAGTGATATTGTTTTTCTGTGTCCTTATCGTTATATGGCCCTATACACCTGGCGCAATTCAGAGCCAGGCGCGACACATGGGTTTTTTGCTAGTTTCAGCCCGACGCAGTTATCATTTTCTCGTCCTGCGCCATGTTGTTTAAATAGCAAATGCATTTGCGCCCATTTGTGCGCCCATGGGCATGCTGGTCTGAAAACAAGGTGTGTTCAGGCGCATTGTTGGCGTGTTGCTATTTTGAGGCAACTGAAATAGACTGCGCCCTTCACCAACTGAAACCTGGTCTAAAGTTAATGGCGCAATATTTATTTATATTTTTTTAAAGAGCGCTTTAGTAATGTGCGCCTATGGCGGGTCCACAACGCGTGTACACTTTCCTCGCTAGAGAAGCGTTCAGTTTTTCCGCTTGCAAATTCCAACATGTAAATAGTGAATCTGCCATGGCACATGCACAACTGGCTTTTAAAGGGAATGGAAGAAGATTCTGTTTGGTATATTGCACGTTACGCCCAAAACACACCCATGATAATACAAATAAGCAATTGATAAAGCTTGGGTTGCTGAATATTAGATCCCTTACTTAAAAAGTACTTATTGTTAATGATATGCTTACAGACTATAACCTAGATGTGCTGTGTTTGACAGAAACCTGGCTAAAACCAAACGATTACATTACTTTAAATGAGTCCACCCGCCAAGATTACTGTTATAAACATGAGCTTCATCTGAAAGGCAAAGGGGGAAGTGTTGCTGTAATTTATAGTAATATTTTTAGAATTACTTAGAAGTCTAGTTTCAAATATAATTATTTTGAAGTGTTGGTGCTTAATATAGCAGTATATAGTGTAAATGATAAATCACGTTTGAGATTTGTGCTGGCTACTGTATACAGGCCACCAGGGCACCATACAGACTTTATCAAAGAATTTGCTGACATTCTATCAGAGTTAGTACTGGTTGCAGATAAAGTCATAATTGTTGGTGATTTTAATATACATGTAGATAACGAAAAAGATGCATTGGTACTGGCATTTAAAGACATTCTTAACTCTATTGGAGTTAGACAACATGTGTCAGGACCTACTCATTGTTGTAATCATACCCTAGATCTAATATTATCACACGGAATCAATGTTGATGCCGTTGAAATGCTGCAGCAGAGTGATGACATCTCAGATCATTATCTAGTCTTGTGTAAACTTCATTTAGCCAAGGCTGCAAAGCCGACTCCATGTTACAAATATGTTAGACCTATCACTTCTGCCACTAAAGATTGCTTTATTAATAATCTTCCTGATCAGTTTCATCATCTCAGCATCCCAGATAGCTTACAAGAACTCGATATTGCGACAGAAACTTTTAACTCTCTCTTTTCCAGCACTTTAGACACAGTTGCTCCATTGTGCTTAAAAAAGATGAAAGAAAATAGTCCAACGCCGTGGTACAACGAGCACACTCAGGCCCTTAAGAGAGCAGCCATAAAAATGGAGCGCAACTGGAAGAAAACAAAACTAGAGGTATTTCGCATTTCATGGAAAGAGAGCTTGATTGCATACAAAGAGGCCTTAAAAGCTGCTAGATCTTATTTTTCAACCCTATTAGAAGAAAATAAACAAAATCCTAGGTATTTATTTGAAACAGTGGCTAAACTAAAGAAAAATTAAGCTTCAAGCACAGAAGTTTTCAAGCAGCACAGCAGTAATGACTTTATGAACTTCTTCACTTATAAGATTGATAATATCAGGGAGAAAATTATAACTATGCAACCATCTACTACAGTATCGCATCAGGCAGTGCATTGTTGTGTCCCTAAGGAAAAATTTGATTCATTCATTGCTATAGAAGAGGAAGAATCCGTTAAACTCGTTAAATCATCTAAATCGACAACATGTATGTTAGACCCTATACCGACTAAGCTACTGAAAGAGATGCTTCCAGAGGTCATAGATCCTCTTCTTAATATCATTCATTCATCTTTGTCATTAGGACACGTACCAAAAACTTTGAAGCTGGCTATGATTAAACCGCTTGTTAAAAAACCACAACTTGATCGTACAGAATTAGTCAATTACAGGCCGATCTCGAATCTACCTTTTCTGTCAAAGATACTAGAAAAGGTGGTATCCTCAGAACTATGTTCCTTTTTAGAAAGAAATGATATCTGCGAGGATTTTCAGTTAGGTTTGGACCGTACCATAGTACTGAGACTGCTCTCATTAGAGTTACAAATGATTTGCTCTTATCATCCGATCGTGGTTGTATCTCTCTATTAGTGTTACTCGATCTTAGTGCTGCATTTGATACTATTGACCACAACATTCTTTTAAATAGACTCGAAAATTATGTTGGCATTAGTGGAATTGCATTAGCATGGTTTAAATCATACTTATCTGACCGTTATCAGTTTGTAGCATTAAATGAAGAGATGTCTCATCGATCACTAGTTCAGTATGGCATACCACAAGGCTCAGTACTAGAGTTCTCAACGGGTCGGGTCGGCCCGACAAACCCGACGGGACCCGCGGGTTCGGGCCGGGTTCGGGTCGAAAATATAATCAAATGACTCGGGTCGAAAATATAATCAAATGACTCGGGTCGGGTCGGACCTCGGGCTTAATCTTTTCCAGTCAGTGAAAAAAAAAAACATTTATTAATCATCGCTGCTGTTCACCGTAAAGAAAGTCTGGCTGCTGCGTGCAAGCACATCACGGAGAGGGGCGGGGGCAGACCTGACGCCGCTGCGTGCACGCCTTTAGCCTGGAGAAGAAGATGGAGTTGGTGAAAAGTAAACTTGCCTCAGGTGAATTCACCGTCGCTACTACAGTCTATTTATATATTTAAAGTTTATTGTTTCAGTTGTTTGTATTGTTAAAAGGCGTGAACATTAAAGGTTGATTTGAATTTCCGTCTGCTGGTCATGATAATACGTGTATGAGAAAAAAAAAATCCGACGCGGCATCGAGCCGCGGGCCGGGTTCGGGCAGATAATTCATGTTGATGTGTCGGGTTACATCGGGTCCGGGCTTTAAAAGCCACGGGCCGGGTCGGGTCGGGTTGTTATTTTCAGGCCCGTTGAGAACTCTACTCAGTACTAGGACCGTTGCTTTTCACTCTGTACATGCTACCCTTAGGAGATATCATTAGGAAGCATGGAATTAGTTTTCACTGTTATGCTGATGATACTCAGCTCTATATTTCTTCACGCCCTGACGAAACTTACCAATTCACAAAATTAACGGAATGCGTAGGTGATGACTAGTAATTTCCTACTACTTAATTCTGAAAAAACAGAGATTCTAATTATTGGACAAAAAACTTCCTCACGTAATGATCTAGAATACTGTCTAACACTTGATAGCTGCTCTGTCAAGTCTACGTCGTCGGTTAGGAACCTGGGTGTGTTCTTTGATACCAATCTTTTATTTGAAAGTCACGTGTCTAGTATCTGTAAAACCGCATTTTTCCATCTTAAAAATATATCTAAATGATGTCATATGCTCTCATTGACAAATGCGGAACAATTAGTCCATGCGTTCATGACATCAAGGCTAGATTATTGTAATGCTATTATGGGTGGTTGCCCTGCACACTTAATAAACAAATTACAACTGGTCCAAAACGCAGCAGCTAGAGTTCTTACCAGAACCAGGAAGTATGATCATATTAGCCCAGTTCTGTCAACACTGCACTGGCTCCCTATTAAACATCGTATAAATTTTAAAATATTGCTGATTACTTACAAAGATCTAAATGGTTTAGCTCCGCAGTACTTGAGTGAGCTTTAACGCATTATAGTCCTTCACGTCTATTGCGATCTCAAAATTCCGGCCAGTTGATAATATCTAGAATATCAAAATCAACTGCTGGCGGTAGATCCTTTTCCTATTTAGCACCAAAACTTTGGAACAGTCTTCCTAACATTGTCCGGGAAGCAGACACACTCTGTCAGTTCAAAGCTAGACTAAAAACACATCTCTTTGACCTAGCATACACATAACACATTATAGACTTTTATAATTCAATGTTAGGCAGCATAAATTAGGTCAGCCGGAACAGGGAACACTTCCCATAAATCCTGATGTACTCGTTACATCATAAGAAGAATGGCGTCTACGCTAATATTAGTCTCTCTGTTTATCTCGGTTTACCGCAGTCCGCCGGATCCAGGCTGTATCCAGATCTGATGAAGGACCTGCGCCTGGACGTGACGACAGCGCAGTCCTGAAATGTCAACTAGGCTCTTCCCTGTGAAGGCCTCCCTCCCCTCCCTTTACCTCTTTACAGATAAAGCGTTGTCGGGATAATTCCGGTTCGTGTGGCTACGTGGAAGCGATAAAAATTCTGTATTATTAATTTTAAGGCCAGACAAGTTGTATGTTGAGGGTTGATTTGTAGGGAAGGACTACACGCCTGCGCACATATATTCAAACACGCATACCTATAGACTGAACTCGTAATATGCATGTGCACGCCATCGGCGTTCTCACTGGTTCGCGTTTTTGAGTTTGCGCAGTAAGAACTTAAGAGTTTTCTGTTAAAATGGTGTTGTGTTAGCGGCCCCTAAGTTAATAACTAATGATCGTTGCGACGGAAGTGAATCAATCAAACTAAATTTAGCTGGACAATAACTTTATTCTAGAGCTGCTATAAAGCCAAAACACTTTACTTTAATTTCCTATTATCAATGTAAAGCCATTGTTGGAACAATCTACATTGTTAAAAGCGCTATATAAATTAAGATGACTTGACTTGACTTGACATGACTCATTAAGAGAATAGGGGCAACCCTTTTAGACCTTGCGCTGGGCATGCCAACCATTTTTCCTGTGGTTAAACTAGCAAAAGTGGATTCGTACATGCCCTAAGTGCACTTACGCTGTGCGCTTTAGACCATGCGCTTAGATCGTTAAAATAGGGCCCATAGTTGTGGTGTGGACAATGCTATTCTTTTATATTTAAAACGTTTTTTAGAACTATATCTTTATAATTATCGTTATAGTTATCATTCCTGGTGTGAACAGGCCTTAATAGTCAATTTTGTTTTTTCCAAGGTTCATTCTTACATTATTAAATTTGCTTCTCCTCAATCATAAATATGTGTTTACATCCTTGTGTAACTCATATGAGGGTGAGTAAATGATGATTTTTTTTTCAGTGAACTATGCTTTTAATGTCTGGTGGTAGGAAAAGGAATAAAGTTCTTTCATTTTGTTATTGCAAATAAATCACCCACATTGTACATTTAAAGTGCCATTATTACCACATAGATAGGCTGTTAGTACATAAAAGATTTGTGCACTTAAGCTATACTTTAATGTGCATATGACCAAATAAAGATGGAAGAGCATATTGAGGTGTGACTAAGTCACATTCGTCTACTAGTATTTCACATTCTTACACAGCAATCAGCAGCAGCTGATATGATAATAGGTAGGTCTGATAATAATAATAATAATTTGTTACATTTATATAGCGCTTTTTCTGAGACCTCAAAGCGCTTTACATATGGAAGGGGGGAATCTCCTCAACCACCACCAATGTGCAGCATCCACTTGGATGATGCGACGGCAGCCATATTGCGCCAGAACGCCCACCACACACCAGCTTACTGGTGGAGAGGAGACAGTGATGAAGCCAATCAGTGTATGGGGATGATTAGGAGGCCATGATGGACAGAGGCCAAGGGGCAAATTTGGCCAGGATGCCGGGGTTACACCCCTACTCTTTTCTCGAAGGACATCCTGGGATTTTTAATGACCACAGAGAGTCAGGACCTCGGTTTTACGTCTCATCCGAAGGACGGTGCTCTTTTGGCAGTATAGTGTCCCCGTCACTATACTGGGGCATTAGGACCCACACAGACCACAGGGTGAGCACCCCCTGCTGGCCTCGCTAACACCTCTTCCTGATCACAATGGGTAAGTGTACATTCACTGTGTGTGAATTTGAATGTACATCCTGTAATTACATTTTTATAAGACACTGTCACTCTCTGCCTAGAGAAATTTGATATAGTAATCAAAGGTTGCGTGTTTGTGTTACGATTTGGCTGTGTAGATACATCGCACGATGAAGGAGAATAAACACAACCGTCTTTATTAAATCCACTGATAAAAACACAGGAGTTCATTGGAGAATAATATAAACACAACCACTTAAACATAGACGATGACCGACAACAAACTGAACCAAACAGGAGGTTTTTATACACAAGGAACATGAAGGAACTAAATGGGATCAGCTGGACGAGAATTAACTGATTAGTAACCATAGAAACTAAAAGAAACGACAGGAATGAACCAAACAGAACATAATCGTGACAGTTTGCTTTCATCTCCGCATACAGCCATTACATTTTTACACATATTCACTTTTTGCTCTTTTCTTCAGTAGTATCTGTTACGGTTAAATTCAGTTTTCTGTGTTTGTGTTTGTTGTCTTGGTTTGTTGCCATATCCAAATAACATGGTCAGAACCGATGCCTGATTTTCCTCAGAAGCAGAACTTACTTGTTTGTTTTCATTACAGTGCTCGAAGTGGGCCGGTATGCACTGGTACACTGCACATGCATACCAACACTTCTCACATGTTGCTGGTAGTCTGACTGCCCACACCGCACCAGCACCAGCTCCACAGAACGCAATTTAAACCGAAAATATAAATTTTGTAAATATTTGAAAATAAATCCTTTATCTGGATTTCGATAAATCTGCTGATATATTATGAGACTCTGCAGTCTGGTCTCTGCAGGTCTCAAGTCAAGAGGCTTGTGTTATGAATAAAAATTTCCACAGTGATGCAGTAGTTAGTTTAATAAATAATAGTTTCATAATTGCAGTCCCACTTTATATTAAGTGTCTTTAACTACTATGTACTATTTAAATTAATAATATGATACAGTGCATTTATTTTGCATACTGTTTTTTTAATTATACTTATATTTAAAAAAATACCTGCATGTTACTACAGCTGTAATTAATTTCTGTAATTACATATAATTACACTGCTGATACACTACATATTACAAGTACACTCCTGACCCTTCCCTTACACCTTAACCCACCATTAAACCTAACCATAGCATTAAACCTGTCTCTTACCTCCCTCCTCAATAGCAGCAAAAGTGTTTTGCAATATAACATAAACACAATAAGTAGGCAACATTGTATCTTGCATTTCTTATGCGAGAACATTTAATTAAAGACACCTACTGTAACATAAGTTGTGACCAAAATTACAATTTTGTTATCCTTATTTATTTCCACCCCCCTATTATCTTTCAATCTGCCATCTCTTGACTGTCATTTGTTCAATTGTTAACAATGGATTCATTTCAAGTGATTTTGGCTCCAGTTTCTAAGAAAGAGAAAGTATTGGTGAAAATATCCTCAACATGTTTGTGTTATTGTGACTTGTCTGCATTGTCTTCCTGCAGGTTCATTGGCTGTGTCAGTGACGGACATGACAGCACCTGTGGTCGGATCATCAGGGGGAGTCTATGCTCTGGTCTCTGCCCACCTCGCCAATGTCGTCATGGTAATTGAGAAATCACTATTTTCCTTTTTGAGGAATTGTGATCAGGTTTTGCTCTTGAAAATGAAAATTGTTCAGCATCAATTTGTGACATTGCCTAGAAATTAAAATTAAAAATCAATTTATCACAATGGTGCCATATAGTGGTTTATTTAGATTATAGACTTCAATCTTCATTCAGGTCCTGTTTAAATTCTCTTTTGAAAAAAAAAAAAAACAGGAAGCTGTTGTAAAGTTTTTCTTTCTTCAAAGCAGACCAGGAGACGTTGGGATCACGTTCAAACAGAAGAGTTTCTTTATTTGAGCGCGGCTGCGGTTTCGTCCAACATAATCTAACTCTAATACAGTATGCATTGTAGTTATATACATTCCAAGGGGGAGGGATTACATAGAGGTGGAGACTCTGAACAAAGCATGCAAATGAAGTAGGAACACACCCTACTCTGAGTCCAATTGAATCAGCATAACTATTCACATGCTGATACTGGCCAGGAGCTCCAATTCCAAGGGCCATCCCAGAGCCATTAAAGAGAAAAGGTGAAAGTAAATCAACCTAACGATTCAACATCTGGGCTCCGAAAGGTGAGAATCAAGTGATCTGACTCATTTAAAACACAATAGAGAAAACAGGTCTGGCAGGAAAGGAGACTCTTTGCTGGAGACTCAATAATCATCTGAAATCAGTCTACTAAACTTTATCAGGTTATATACTATTGCAGTGGAAAAACTAAATTAAACCTTTAATAAAAATGTAATCCAACAAAGCCCATGACTCACTCAGACTTGTGTCAGGATAAATAATGAGTGTGAAGATCGGCCTGATTTCTCTTGTCACAAAAATTACACAATAACTCAAGCTATTAACCCTATCTGACGTGTATGTGCGTTATTCATAGGCCTTTTTTTTTTTTTTTTTGCCTTTATTTCATACACAGCTGTTCCCATTAATATTCTCAGATCATCAAATAGCTGAAAGATTGTTAGGCTCTTGTTACAAGAGTTTTAGCCATCCATGTGATATACGCATGTTAAATAGCATGTTTAGCAACCAGCAGCCATATCACCTTGTAGCACAAGACTGGTTGCCCACTGATGCTAAGCAGGGTTGAGCCTGGTTAGTACCTGGATGGGAGACCTCCTGAGAAAACTAGGTTGCTGCTGGAAGAGGTGTTAGTGAGGCCAGCAGGGGGTGCTCACCCTGTGGTCTGTGTGGGTCCTAACGCACCAGTAAAGTGATGGGGACACTATACTGTCAAAGAGCACAGTCCTTCGGCTGAGACGTTAAACCGAAAAATCCCAGGATATCCTTTGAAAAAAGAGTAGTGGTTTAACCCTGGCATCCTGGCCAAATTTACCCATTGGCCTCTGTCTATCATGGCCTCCTAATCATCCCCATATATATATATATATATATATATATATATATATATATACAAACCCGATTCCAAAAAAGTTGGGACACAAATTGTGAATAAAAACAGAATGCGATGATGTGGAAGTTTCAAATTTCAATATTTTATTCAGAATACAACATAGATGACATATCAAATGTTTAAACTGAGAAAATGTATCATGTACAATGATAAAATGTATCATTTTAAGGGAAAAATAAGTTGATTTTAAATTTCATGGCATCAACACATCTCAAATAAGTTGGGACAAGGCCATGTTTACCACTGTGTGGCATCCCCTCTTATTTTTATAACAGTCTGCAAACGTCTGGGGACTGAGGAGGCAAGTTGCTCAATTTTAGGAATAGGAATGTTGTCCCATTCTTGTCTAATACAGGCTTCTAGTTGCTCAACTGTCTTAGGTCTTCTTTGTCGCATCTTCCTCTTTATGATGCGCCAAATGTTTTCTATGCAGCCGTGATATTGTAATTGATGCAGTATATGGTCTGGCATTGTCATGTTGGAAAATGCAAGGTCTTCCCTGAAAGAGACGACGTCTGGATGGGAGCATATGTTGTTCTAGAACTTGGATATACCTTTCAGCATTGATGGTGCCTTTCCAGATGTGTAAGCTGCCCATGTCACACGCACTCATGCAACCCCATACCATCAGAGATGCAGGCTTCTGAACTGAGCGCTGATAACAACTTGGGTTGTCCTTGTCCTCTTTAGTCCGGATGACATGGCGTCCCAGTTTTCCAAAAAGAACTTCAAATTTTGATTCGTCTGACCACAGAACAGTTTTCCACTTTGCCACAGTCCATTTTAAATGAGCCTTGGCCCAGAGAAAACGCCTGCGCTTCTGGATCCTGTTTAGATATGGCTTCTTTTTTGACCTATAGAGTTTTAGCCGGCAACGGCGAATGGCACGGTGGATTGTGTTCATCGACAATGTTTTCTGGAAGTATTCCTGAGCCCATGTTGTGATTTCCATTACAGTAGCATTCCTGTATGTGATGCAGTGCCGTCTAAGGGCCCGAAGATCACGGGCATCCAGTATGGTTTTCCGGCCTTCACCCTTACGCACAGAGATTGTTCCAGATTCTCTGAATCTTTGGATGATATTATGCACTGTAGATGATGATAACTTCAAACTCTTTGCAATTTTTCTCTGAGAAACTCCTTTCTGATATTGCTCCACTATTTTTCACCGCAGCATTGGGGGAATTGGTGATCCTCTGCCCATCTTGACTTCTCAGAGGCACTGCCACTCTGAGAGGCTCTTTTTATACCCAATCATGTTGCCAATTGACCTAATAAGTTGCAAATTGGTCCTCCAGCTGTTCCTTATATGTACATTTAACTTTTCCGGCCTCTTATTGCTACCTGTCCCAACTTTTTTGGAATGTGTAGCTCTCATGAAATCCAAAATGAGCCAATATTTGGCATGACATTTCAAAATGTCTCACTTTCAACATTTGATATGTTATCTATATTCTATTGTGAATAAAATATAAGTTTATGAGATTTGTAAATTATTCCATTCCTTTTTTAATCCCAACTTTTTTGGAATCGGGTTTGTATATACTGATTGGCTCTATCACTCTGTCTCCTCTCCACCAATAAGCTGGTGTGTGGTGGGCGTTCTGGCGCAATATGGCTGCCGCCGCATCATCCAGGTGGATGCTGCACATTGGTGGTGGTTGAGGAGATTCCCCCTTCCATATGTAAAAGTGCTTTGAGTACCTAGAAAAGTGCTATATAAATGTAACGCATTATTATTATTAAACTCAAGTCTTTTATGTTGCTCCTCCCTCTCTTTCGCTGACCAATCAAAAACCTCTGTGCTGCTAAAACTTAGACCTTATCTCTAAATGAATGGAGGTATTTTGTACTGCATAATGACCTGGTCACAGCCATTAAATATTAACACTGGGGCTGTACACAGTTCTCCCTGATCAGATCATGAACCCTCCTGTACTTGCTCAGCATTTCAGATTTTTTTGTGTCAGCACTGTTACATGATCAGGACTCAGATTACACATAGTTTGTTCACACAAAAAAACTGATCTCTCATCAGGTCAAATCAAAACTGACTCAGTTATTATTTAGAATATTACATGCAAAACAGCAAGACTGACCTTGAATTAGCTGATGTGTCACAGGTGCTAATGCTTCTCCCTATGCCAGCTCTGATCATCACATCATCACGGAAAATGGCAGAACAAATTTCCATTTCAGTTTGAAGCAACCTTGATTAAATGGGGTACCAAAACCAATTCCCTGGAACAACACCAGAACAGTCTAAGAAAGAATACTGATGTGCTTTCTCTCTTACCTACTACCAATTTTGTACTCTTATCTCCTAATTTGATGTTTCTCTCCCTCGCTTCTACAGAACTGGTCAGGGATGAAGTGTCAGTTCAAGCTCTTTCGCATGGCAATGGCTCTGGTGTGCAGTATGTAAACTGTTTTTATGTTACTCATGCTAAAAATTATTTTTTTTGCTGGAAATATCAAATACTGAAAGTCATTTCTAGGGACGCAAAATAAATTGGTTCCATAACAGTTATAAGCAAATTAGAAATGATTTCATTTATTGAATATTCAAAGGTGCAGTATGTAAAATTGACAGCTAGCAGTTCAAACCAAATTCTAAATATTGGAGAGAGTTGTTTCTCCTGCCCCCTCCTCCTCAAGACTTAAAGGTGCTGTATGTAGGATCCAGCGGCCTCTAGCGGTGATGTTTCAGATTGCAACAACAGCGCTCGTGCTCGTGAAAAGCAATAAAGTTACAACTGTAGTCTTTCACATCAGATAACGTTAGCAAATGATCGGCGTTAGCTGGCGAACTAATGATGTCTAACTTGAGAAAAAATCACAATATATTTTACATGCTTTAGTTTGAAGTATTGTTAGCTTACCTGTCCAAAAGGATGAAAGCCAACTCAGGGTCTGTTTTTATACCTAAAACAAAGCGGAGGTCTCTCCATAATTCAAACGCTCTGCCAATGTTGATCCGTGTTTTCGTCCTGAGTCGATCCGATTGACGTTTGGCCTGACGAGCTTCAGCAGATAACAATTTTTTACTCAGAAAGAGTTTGTGTTGGAGTCTGTGTTGTGCTGGAGGCAGGTCGTTTTTTGGTGTTATCAGACTCCATGTCGTTAGCTGCAGTGCCGTTGCAATAGACTGTATATAAAACGGAGAGGCTCGGGAGCGCGCATGCACGTCACATCCGGTGGATTTCGCAGAAAATCCGACCCGGAGACTTCACATAAAAATAGGAATACTGGCCTTCAGAAGTAATAGCAAAACGCGAAAAGTGGATCATTGTAATGTGTGATTACAACCCCTTCACAGACGGGCAATAAAAAAAGGATTCATTTTATAAAAAAAGTTACATACAGCACCTTTAATGCTCACGTGGGTTGCCAGTTTGAGAGAGACAAAACAGGAACGAGCACAATTGACAATAGAAGGCGACGAGCCTCGAATTGAAAATACACCCAATGGAAAAACTCCCATATATCGCAAAAAAGTTTTTACGCTCGCATGAGGTGGTTTTTCAGGTAATTCGAAAAAGGAATAGATGCAATGGAAACGGGTTTTTTTTTCCGCATTTACAGGTCACCTGGCGTACGTAAAAGTCGATCATTATTTAAAGAAGGCGGGGGTATGTTTGGACAGAAGAAGAGACTTCTTTATTAAACTTTTTTATTAAACTCATAAAAGACAAAAGTATCACGGGAATACTGGATTCTAAACAACAAAGTACTGACACAATTTATCAAGACCTTGAAGCAGATAGGAGGGAGAAACACCTCATATGTACCGCTCCCAAGTATAAGGGGCTTTCCTTGCCATTAATGCTTTTATAACACGCATAGACATAGATCATTTTAGATGGATGCTAAGGCTTTTTAGGTTGGGTAGATTCCTCCTTTATGTTTAGATTACGTTTGCCATCATCTACTGCTCACTTAAAGTTAATCTTTAAAAATAACAATAATCTAATAACGCTATCTAATATAAAAAAAAAACATTTTATAGTGTTGAAATGCCTAAATTATCTCATTCAACATGAAATTTTACAGAATTTTAATATGGTTCATTTATCAGGTATCAGCTTATCCGTATCAGACAGAATTTTTATATTAATGCATCCCTAGTTATTTCCAGAACTAAAATGTGGAAGTTTGAAGAACTTTTCCATTCTCTGATGGTGACTTTCTCCCACAGATTGATTCTGTATATGGTGGTTCACAAGAACTCACTTTATCTTGACAGTACCCCTAGTATCAGACATTTACGTCCTATGAATTAATTATAGTTACCATATACCTGCAAATAGAACACTTCTACAATGACATTGAAAACTAAAACCTTTTGAATACATTTATTTTCTGCATTTTCTGTGAGTATAAGTCCAATAAACATAAATATATATAAAAAAAATACTTTATGTACTTTTAAGTTTACTTTATTGAAGATTTGCTGTATTTACTGAAATTTCTAATATAACCAGCACTCATATAGATTCTACATGTAACCCCTCAAACTAAGCATTTTCTATATTTACAGTGAGTGTGGAGTTCGGTCGTGCCGTCTGGCTCCGATTCTATCCCCCAGCTTTCCCACCGTGCCCTAATCCCAGCTTTGTGGCCCATCTGGGGGGTGTGGCAGTGGGCCTCACCCTTGGTGTTGTGGTTCTTCAGAACTATGAACAGCGCTTACAGGAACAGTCCTTGTTCTGGATCTTCTTTAGTGTCTACACAATCTTTATCCTCTGTGGAATCTTCTGGAACATTTTCGCTTACAATCTCTTGGATGTCAAGTTACCCCCACCTCCATGAAGCTGTGTGCGTGTGTGTGTGTGTGTGTGTGTGTGTGTGTGTGTGTGTGTGTGTGTGTGTGTGTGTGTGTGTGCGTGTTTGTGTTTGTGTGTGTATGTGTGTGTGTGACAGGCAACATAATTTAACAGTTATAAAGGTCATGAATGAGAATCAAATGCTAAGTACCTTACTGCAGTCCTCCTGCGATGTAATGTTTGTGTTAATAGTGCCTAAACCATGCCAAGTTTTAGTGCCATCAGAGAAGCTAAAACCGCAGATTGTGATGAATGTAAATTTGCAGAACAAGCCCAACAGTTGATGCTTTTTTCAGCTATATACTTTTTTTCCAGCGACCGAGGGCTATCAGCGATAGCATAAGTATTCATTTCAAAATAACACCTAGGTTTAGAAGCTGCTGCTGGCTTGTCAACTGTCTATATTTTTATAAATGACTAAAGACAAGTAGAGCCTATTGTGTGTGAAGCACCCTTAAAAGATATTCAAGATTAAGTGAAGTAGCAAGGAAAGAAATGAACAGCTAGATAAACTTCTCTCAATCTTGGAAACAATTAAGCATTTTGCAGAAAATAATGCAGTGTTACAAGGTTGACGTAAGGGAACTGCAAAGTCTCCCTTTCTGTTCTCAGTGGCGGTCTGCAAGGGAATTTATCAGACTTTAATATGTAAATCATTATTAATCTCTAATATTGAGATAATATTTAATATCTGTTTTAAAACAAATCAATCTCTCCCTAATATCTAACAACATGAATAATAATTTGATAATTAATGACGTTATCTTTCTGATCACCAAGTCAACACTTGACCAGACTAGTACTGTAGTAAAAAACATAACAAATCATGCAGCGCCATCTACAGACTATGAACAATATTTAAACACTTGTAAATGAATTGAGAGTCAAATTTCATCTAACATCTACTCACTTGTGTAGAGGAACTTTCACTTTTCCATTCCATTATAGCACATTTTTAACCAGGGGTTCTCTATTCTGGCCCTCGAGATCCACTTTCTTTCAGAGTTGACCTCCACCCTTGATTAAACTCACCTACCTTTAGCTTGCTATTAGCTTGTTCAGGTGTGTTTGATTAGGGTCGGAGCTTAACTCTGCAGGAAAGTGAACTTTGAGGGCCAGAGTTGAGAACCCTGGGTTAGGGCAAAGTTTTTCCTTTGCGTTTTTCACATATACAGCCGACTACCTTGTCAAAACAATACCCGTTCACACGGATCCGCGAAAATGACTAAAACACTCCTTTCTTTGTAAAGAAACACTATGCGCCTATAGATTGAACAAGTAATATCCGTGCACATGACATGACCGTTTTCACAAATTCGCGTTTTTGTAGTTTACACGAAGGCAATAACAGTATTGTTTTAAAAAACTTACACTTTCACTTCCACGTTTTCAAAAGTCTGTGTTTTCAGGATCCCAAAACGCTGTTGTCATGTAAATTAATGGCCAAAACGCATACACAGTTTTATGCTTTTAGGTGAAAATGGTGTTGTGTAAAAAAAGCCCTTTATAACCACCGGCTTCATGATGCACTGCAGGGGTGGCCTCTCATATTTATGTGAATAGAAGTACAAATTTTACTCCCTTTTGATTTATTTGTGCCACATTGCATCATTTGAATTAATGTTATTTAAATAGCCTTTCTGACTGTGATGTAGTCATTGAAATTCGCTTGAGCTGTCTCATATGAAGGAAAAGTTATGCACGTATGTAAAATGATTAAAACAAGATAAGGTTACACTTTATTTTAAGGTGTCATTGTTACAGTGTAATTATATATTTAAGTATACTGAGTAACATTAAGCAACTACATGTACTTACTATAGGGTTATAGGGTAGGATTAGGATTTGGTTGAGGATTAGTTGCATGTAATTATGCATAATTTACTGTTATTACTATGTTAAATACATGTAACATATGTAACAAGGACACTGTAAAATAAAGTGTTGCCAAAGTTAATTGTATCACTTTAGCTGCTATGTTTATTATGAATAATTTTTCAAGGAGACTCAGTCCACCTTCCCTCCTCTGATGGACCGCCACTGCTCATTTTTGTTGTTGCATCAAGGAAGAGAATTTACAATCAGAATATTTGTCCTGAAATCGCACACTTGATTTGATTTCATGAAACATATTTGATTATATATTTGAATCATATGTTACTGGAAAACCAGCATGACCTTGGGAGTCAATAATCAACAGAATGAAAACAAAAAAACGCGTAATTTGTCAGCTATACATGCTACAATTAACTCAATTGATCTGTTATATTCTGTTTAATATATAAGCCGTATTGCAGTAGTTTTCAATGAATTGTGATTGTGTGACATATACTGTACCTCAAATACTGTAAGTGGTCTATGTTATGAAGTTTATTTATATTGGTGCTGTAGTATTTGAACAGGTTGCTAGGTGTCTGTGCCTCTAGTGACTGGTTAGCTCCACTCAGTTTTGTGCACAGACATTCTTTACAGCAACAATGATCCTGGTACAGCTTTGTGTGTTTTCTGAGTATCTTCTGCCTGTAGTGTGTGTTACCACTGATTCTCAAGCTAACAAGAAAATAGGAAACTCTAAATCAAACCTGCTGAAAGTTAATGAATCCAGTTCTTCAATTTCACTACTTTGTGTCCTAAACAACAGGAAATGTTTTAACAATGTGTTTAAGCTACTTTCGAAGTGCCAGTATTTTGTTTTGCATTTCTGGCCTTACTGTATCAAAAATGTAATGTTGGGATGTAAGTAACCTGGGATTGTGTGTAAAGGGCTATGGCACTGGAAATATGAGTTTAAGCATATTTTAACATGCGTCTATTTTGTAGATTTGATTTGTAAATATGAAGTGCATTAAAAGAATCTGTAATTGAAAATGCCATTTTCTGTAATTTCATTTTGAATCAGGACATTGGTTCTACAAGAGTATGTGTGAACCCTGAAACATTGGATAAACTTCAAGGAATTGCTTTAAAAATAACCAAAAGTCAAACAAATGATGGTGTTTTGATTTCACTGAGTCTATATTAGTAAAACATTGTAAAAAAAATGGAGGCAGTGTCTAAACTTCAGTTCAAATCATGCAATCTAAAAACTATTTTTTTATATATATATATATATATATATATATATATATATATATATATATATATATATATATATATATATTCTTTATTTAAAACAAGCTCTGTTGCAAATGTGTATCTGTCAGTATAAAGCACCTATACAAAGTATTCAGAAGTGTTAATGTAATTTTACTGGCTTTTCTCCAAATGCCACAGAAAGTGACTGTGACTGTGTTCCATTTCTTAGAATGGTTCAAATCTGCAGTAAACCATGACGCACTGTCACACTGACTATGAAATCGAATGACTCCATTGCTCTTGCAAGTGACACTTCCATGTTACTGCATGTCCAACATAGATGAGAAATCATGGAGTGTTAATGACAGTAGATAAACATGCATCATTCTGAGATTAATGCTGTTGGAAACTTTTATTCCTTCATCGAAGCAAAAACCAGGAGATGTTGGGATCACGTTCAAACAGAAGTTATTCTTTATTGAGCGTGGCTGTAGTTCGTCCAACAAAATCTAAAACGAATACAGTATGCATTGTAGTTATATACATTCCAAGGGGGAGGGATTACATAGAGGTGGAGACTCTGAACAAAGCATGCAAATGAAGTAGGAACACACCCTACTCTGAGAGCACTACCAGTCCAATTGAATCAGCATAACTATTCAAATGCTGATACTGGCCAGGAACTCCGGTTCCAAGAGCCATCCCAGAGCCATTAAAGACAAAAGGTGAAAGTCTCCCCTACAGCTAATCCAATCAACCTAACGATTCAACATCTAGGCTGAAAGGTGAGAATCTCAGTGATCTGACTCATTTAAAATACAATAGAAAAACAGGTCTGGCAGGAATCTCTTGCTGTAAACTCAATAATCACTTTCTCAGTTTATATACTATTGTAGTGGAAACCTAAATTAAACATTTAATAAATTTGTAATACAACAATGCGAATGAGAAAAATGAAGTGGCTGTTTGTGTCCTCTGTTTCTTTTAATCAATTATTTTCAGAGTCAGTTAGAACTATCACTGCATCATGTAAATTCCATTTACAACTCTTCTGATTATTCTTTTCACTCCTCTATCAGAAATCTTGCGAGGAGCACTGGTCAAGGCAAATTTATGGTGAAATTATTGTCTTTCCACTTCCGTATTATGGCCCCAAAAGTGCTCACTGAACCATTCAGAAGCTTAGAATGGCGCCTATAACCAATGCCATCATTATGTTTTGCAACAATTAGGTTGCGAAGGTCTTGAGACAGCTCTTCGCTTTTACCCATCATGAGATGTGTCTTGTGTGACACCTTGGCAATGAGACTTTTTTGTAGGCCATCATTTGGGACTGAACCAGCTGTTATTAATTTCCACTGACAGGGGGCTGGATTGCTTTTTAATTACTGTAAGTTTTCAGCAGTTGTCTTGGCTTTCCATGCCTTTTTGCGCCTCCCTTTCTTCATGTGTTCAATACTTTTTCCCTGTGTCATTTCACATTATTACACATAACTTAATTTCTGAACTTATTTTTGTTTGTTTCTTTGTATGTATGGCTTACTTGGGTTGTAACCAACATCTGGTGAAAATTTCATGTCAGTAGCACCTTTGGAAATATATTTACTGAGAAAAATGATGACGTGTTCAATACTTATTTCCCCCGCTGTATGTGAAAGTATACCAAACAAATTATTCAGATAAACTGATCACCAGAGAACTTGTGTGTAAATACCTTGGAGAAATATATTCAAATGGGGCAAGGTGATAAGCCTTTACACTTTACATCCCGAACACAGGATGTTCACTTACAGTATATCACTGCTCACGTATTGAACTTCTCTTTACCCCTAAGCGAAGAATGAAAAAGAACTTTGCAGTGAGTATAGGGCCTTAACACACTCTTTATAATGGGAACACACAATTCACTGACAACTCTGTCTGGTCTGCACCCTATGTTTCACAACCAAACACACTTGACTAGAGAAGTGATACAGGAAATAATGTATAAGATCACGCATGAGACAGACACCTGTGTGATTAGTTCCTTGTTGGCCATATGTGTGTGTGTGTGTGTGTGTGTGTGTGTGTGTGTGTGTGTGTGTGTGTGTGTGTGTGTGTGTGTGTGTGTGTGTGTGTGTGTGTGTGTGTGTGTGTGTGTGTGTGTGTGTGTGTGTGTTTAGGTCTATGTTTAGTGTTTAGTTGTGTTTGTTGGTTACATTGCATGTATAATGGTTTACTGGTCTCCTGTCCTGGATACTGTTCTCCTCACTCCTAGTCCCCCCTTGCTATCTTTAGTCAATCATCATACAATAAACCCAGGTCTTTATCCAAGGGAATGACGGGTTCTGAGCACAACCCACCCATTACTTTACAAGGGTGTCCAATCCTGCTCCTGGAGGGTCACTTTCCTGCAGAGTTAAGTAATAACCTGTTACTGATAACCCTTTCAAATGCTCCAAAGTACTGCAAAAGTACAAGAGAAGTTGCCATACAACACATGGGAAGCCTACAGCTTATCACAGGATTATCCCAGGACTTTCTATTCAATATTACAAGTTGAAATGATTATTTAAATGTAATTGTTTCTGTATTATTCAAGTTAATAATTTTAATAAAATATTTATTCATTAATGTAGCTACAGTCCGTAGTTTTTCCTCTTTGTCGCCATCTCTGTTCGAAATCTGCAATTGCAGTTATTCGCGGAATTATCAACTTTACGTGGGTTGTGCCTCGGCACGGCACATCGCGGATGAATCCAATGTTTTGAGGAAAATGTGCGGCTGTCAGTCACTTCGCCGGTGTGGATACTGTCATTCGGAATCACAGATTCTACTTTTTGGAAGTATGACCAACATAAGAATTTTCACCGGAAAATGTCATCTGAACAAGTAAGTAACATCTACTTTTGTTCTGACCAACTAAGGGGAAAAAAGCATTGCAGTAATTCGCGCTGATTAAATCTTAACGATCGCTTATCATATCACATCAAACCGTGCAAATTATACTTTGTTCTCAAATTGTTAATGTTAACAACATCAGCACTGCATGACTACATTTAATGTGTATTAGGGCTACCTGTAGTTCAGTTTCCATTTCTGTGCAGTCTAATTTGTATTGTCATACCAACAAATGAAATACAAACACACGGATCTGTAATCAGATGCATATTTATGCATTATTCAATATTCCGATGCACGGGGAAAAAAGCCGTATCTGCGTCCGTTTTGAATCCCTTCAAAACACGGAGTTCACGCTACCTTTCAAAAGCCCTTCTAATATTTATCCTTGTACAACGGATGAATCTCCAGTTGTCACTGGTGATCGTCGTTTCAACATTTCTGGATCCACCATCAAATTGATACGTTTAATTATATCAAAGTGCTGCGAGAAAAGGCTATAAATCTCCACCTCCAACATCCTCACACGCAATATAGCCTACTAGCCGGGACACCTTCTTTATGTGTACAGATGTGACGTAATGACACAAAGACATGCTTTAATTTCCCATGGAAATCCACCAGTCCCACTGGAATTAAAAACATTATTACAAGCTTACCGTTTTGAATCGAGCTAAGGCAAGCAGATAGTTTTGAACACTGGCTGGTTATGTACTTGTATAATTTTTAACCCAAAAAAGTTACGGACTGCAGCTTTAAATAGATTTGCTTCAAAGCAGCTTTCAGTGAAATCACTGATTTAAATAAAGGGTGAATTCAACGATCGAGACTGCAAGCCATTAGCTTATCCATTTAAAATGAATAATATGATTATTATCTACATTTATCTACAAGAAGAAGGATATTCTTACCTCTCTGGAGATGATAAAACCACCAGAACACTGAATTGACATTTCAATGACATTTCAAAAGCAAGGAGAGTTTGGCCTACCTTACGCTTTATCGAACTGAACCATGCACCATATTCACAGTTAAACATCTACATTTGCACAAAATGTCCACAAATGATTCTGATAGTGAAAATACATTTTAAACAATCCTTGCAAAACTGAGAGCTAACTCAACATTATCTACAATCTTTTAACAATCAACATTATCTACAAGCTTTTAACAATCTACATTGTTAAAAGCGCTATATAAAAAGATGACACAAAATAATTGCCCAAAATAAGCGACCTCTGGTTTTTGGTGGTGAGGCAGTCTGCATATGACACCCCGTTGAAGGGGATTTTGTTTGACTTCTGCTGTTCTGCTAAAAAACTTTGTTGTTTTCGTTCCTTGAACTGTTTAGGTTCCTTTCAAAAATGTCCTCCAACTAACTCCCTGGCACATTATTCAAGGTCCAGTGTTATGGTGTTTATTGTCCTCAAAACTCATAAGACACATGCACTTCATCTAAATAAGATTATTTACAAATATTGCAGCATGCTTTGTTTAAATTTATATCTTATCTTGAAAGTGAAACAATATATGCTATTATAGATGTAAGAGTTGGGTTCACTAGTTCTAAAATGTTTAATTTTGCTGCATACTTAGAGCAGTTAACAGTTGGGTTCACAAGTTATAAATAATTCATCAGAGTACACTGTAAAAAGTGGTAACTTGATTTTGTAAGGTTTTTTTTCTAGTTGAACCATAGCTCTTAAAAATGACTTTTGCTGATGTAACCTTGTGTTATCAGATTAGTTTAGGGGGTCTTAACCCTCATCCTTCCCTCGGGTCATTTTGAAATTTATCTTCTTTTTTTTTTTTTTAAATTGAGTCTTCATCAGAGGGGTCCAAGACCCTAGGATTTTTGTCGCACTTGAAATACGAATACACTAAAAAAATAATTAGTTTTGTGGTTGAAATAAAAAAAAAAGGTCAATTTGACCCCCTTAGGAATGAATGGAATGCGAGGAATGCTTTCAGTACACATAGAAAACCCTAAAAATGCTCAAAATTCAAACTAAAAATGCTAAATCTTTACCAAAAAAAATAAAAATAAATGTTATGATGTCTACATGTGGATCTGAATGCATATTAAAAAATGGCTTTAAGACCCAGCGGAACAGCTCATTTGCTCCAAATAGTGCTATGAGGCCACCTAGTGGCTAGAGTCGTGAAATATCATGTTATATATTATTTTTTTTCCACAAGAGGTCGGCAAAGACACCCAATGTAAGATATTTGTAAGCTGAATTAAAAGTTATTTTGAATTTAAGTTGAAAGAATGTGAGGAATGTGCTTAAAATTACTATTTATTTATTATTTATTGATCAAATCTTGTAATTCAAAGGTAAATGAAATTAAAAAAGTAAAAAAATCTACATAAAAAATTGCATTAATTATTATTATTTTTTTTATTTTTTTTATCAAAATTAAATTAAATAAGCTTTCTGGACAAAAAAATAAATAAAATTAAGTAGGCCTATAGGGCTTAGGGTCATTTTGACCCACGAGGGAAAGATGTGTTACAAAGTGCGAGGGAAGGCATTAATCCACCCCTGTTGAAATCTCATTTGATGGTTTGATCCTAACAATGTGCTTAATATTTCATGGATGGATCATTATCCTTTTAAAAAGAGAATTAAGAACACAAAGTTCCTTTGCAAATCTTAACATAATGAGCTTGCCTTATTTCGTGGGTTCATTCTGATAGCTCTCTGAACAGATGTTTTGTGATGTGATATATTAACGAAATAAAAAGTTATTTTCCTTTATTTGGACAAGGCATTTTTCTGACTACAATTTATTGTTATTTTTTTGATGGATAGTTCTGTCTTTGTAGTGTGGGGGGAATGCAGTTTTGCTGGTCTGGAATAGTATAAGGGTGGACAAACTAACGTGAATTTGATCAGAAATGTCCTTTTATTGGAATAACAGTTGACGAAGCTGAGAGATGTTGTTCCTATGTGGGAGGGGAATCAGGGGTCTTCGTCAGGAGCGCGCGACGCAGCTGCGTGGTTGCGTCATATACCGCTGCATTGTGGGTGAAGAGATATTAGCGGAGCCGCGCCGTTTCTTGTGTGTTCAGACCTGAAATCGAGAATCTTTGCGTATTGACGGTTTTGAAATATTTCCCTTGTGGATAAGAAGAAGATACGTAGTTGTTGTTAAAATGGGAAGAAAGAAGAAGAAGCAAATGAAGCCTTGGTGCTGGTATCCTTTTCCATGACCCGATGCGGCCTGTTCAGTGCTGTGTTGAAGCAGCGTGATCTGCTGTTTTTTTAATTCAAGCTCATGCTGTCAGTCTCACGCTGCAGTTACATTTATTGCTACATATTAAAAGAACATCAGACGCCTGCATGTTTAGTATTGGTGCATTTTGTTGTCTTGATGCCATTTTAGTTAGAATGTCATGTTAGGGTTAAGAGAGTATTTTAGACACGATAGCTAGCAAGGCGCTTTCTGAACGTTTTGCGCTGTAATGGTGATCTAGAACTGCAGTCAGATGCATTTTTAAAACAGTAAAGTTTCATGTGAAGCATTTCACATCTTTCTTTTTATTTATAACATTTTCTCCTCCCCTGAATGTGATCCTTAACCAGAATTTAAGGTACTGCAACAGAGATTTTGATGATGAAAAGATTCTCATTCAGCACCAGAAAGCCAAACATTTCAAATGTCATATTTGTCACAAGAAGCTGTACACAGGGCCTGGATTAGCCATACATTGCATGCAGGTATGAACCTTTTATAACCTATAATACGTTGATGTTTGCTAAGGGGTGTTGAATTAAATCTTTTTCTTTTTTAAAGGTGCACAAAGAGACAATAGACGGAGTTCCTAATGCAATACCAGGAAGAACAGACATAGAACTGGAAATCTACGGCATGGAGGGTATTCCAGAAAAAGACATGCAAGATCGGAGAAGAGTACTTGAACAAAAGTCACATGGTACAGTGTAATAGTGCTTAGGCAATCTAAGTGGTTTGTAAAATGTCAATAGAATGGTTTGTCACAGATATATAACCTTGTTTTGTTGTCTGAGCAGAGAGTCAGAAGAAGAAGCAGAATCAGGATGATTCTGATGAGGAGGATGATGATGACGATGATGAAGCTGGACCTTCGTCATTTCAGCAGCCTGCTGCTCAGCCTCAGGCTGCCTACATGCCTCCTATGACCCAGGCAGGCATCCATCATGGAGCTCATGCCCAAGGCATGCCACATGGTTATGCAGGTGTGTATGACGAAAGTTTACAGAGTACAGCTCAAACAAAAGTGTGGCCCATTAAGACTTCATATCTTTTCCTAAAGGCATGCCGCATATGTTGACTGGTGTCCCACCAATGATTCCTGGAATGCCACCAGTAATGCCAGGCATGCCACCGGGGTAGGTCTCAATGCTAATTTATGTATATTATAACCTTATTATTATGGTCCAGTGTGATTAATCTTTGGTTCTGTTATGAATAGCATGATGCCAATGGGAGGGATGATGCATCCAATGATGCCTGGCATGCCACCAGGTCAGTGTTGTAGACAGTCATTAAACTATTTAAATAGACTAGTTAGACTAGTCATTATTTTTAGTGATGCACTATAGGAAAACTTAAATGGTTGCTAATTAAACTCTGTATACTGTTCTAGTTGTGTTCTTGGGTAAATTAAATGAGTTATAGTAAAGTTTTTTGGCAACAAGCTGCCTCTATTTTAGCTGAACAAATTTTATATATTGCTACTCCTAGCAGAATTTTTGGTCACTGTAAAGTGCTTCCACCCTGCTGACATTTTTACCTGTTATAGTTTATCCATATTGTGCACATGAAACACTCAAAACGCTTCATCCGAGGAGCGTCTATTAAACGTTAAGTTTTAAATCAATGGGTTTAAAAGAAAATACTTTATTTTTGCTGTTTTGACCGTCACCAAAACTTTGTGCATCTGTAATCATATTCAAGCATAGACAAAAATGGGAAAAACGGTCAAAAGGTTGTAGTAGTAAATAATTTTCTTGTTTATAGGAATGCCACCACATGTTGCAAGGCCTGGCATGCCTCCTATGGCACCTACAGCTCCTGTCACAGCTCCTGGAATGGCCAGCAGACCAGCTGTACCTGCCACACAGTCTGTTGCTTCTAAACCTCTCTTCCCCAGCGCTGTGCAGGTACTGAACGTAGGACCAGACTGACTTGTTTGCTGGATTAGTAACGTATTGCTCCGAATATAAGACGACCCCCCCCCCCTATTATTTTATTTGAAAATAATTTTCATAGTGCATATTTTTCATATTTAAATTTAAGATTTTTGTATTTAAAGTATGGTAAATACTGGTAAAATGTACCAACAACAATCACATTAAGAAATGAACACTTTATGGCAGGGTTTCTCAAACTCGGTCCTGGAGGGCCACTCTCCTGCACAGTTTAGCTCCAACCCTGATCAAACACACCTAGCTGTGAGTTTCTAGTGATCCTGAAGACATTGATTAGCTTGCTCAGGTGTGTTTGATCAGGGTTGGAGCTAAACTGTGCAGGATAGTGGCCCTCCAGGACCGAGTTTGAGAAACCCTGCTTTATGGCATAGCTACCATAAAAATAACCTGTTCTCATTTAGTAGATTTCACTGTGACTGAATTCTCACCTGCGTTTTTATGTACAGTGACAGATGCTGGCATGTCAAAAAACACAGGTGTTTGATCCGCATTATTTGATCCAGAGGATATGAATGTTTTTTCCTTAGACCGATCTCATAGCGCTGAAAAGACAGCAGTTTCTCCCTGAAGTCGGAGGGCAAGCGCTAATCCATTACACCGCTTCGAGGATATTGACTGGCGAGTGCATCAGTACATAGCCGAAATAAGAAATGATGGGCCTTGCTGGTGGCTAAGTTCAGCTCTGTGGTGATTTCTAGTGCCTTCCGCTTGATGACGCTCTGGTTATGGGCAGCCCCTTATTTCTTTTTTTCGGCTACGTACTGACACTTGCCTGTCAGTTTCTTCGAAGCGGCTGCTTTTAGGACCGCCATCTTCTAACATAAAACTCTGACACTGTATTTCTTGGCAGCTTATTGAGAGTTGTTTGACTCTGCTGTTGCTAGTCTTTCTGTTGGGATGTCATTAAGCATCGCAGATGCAGCGACGGTTGCCGTCCACTATGAGACACCATGCGAGATAAAATGATCTAACTCTTGCATCCCGACGCCCATTGTCATTTATGAATCATCACGACTAGGGTTGGGTACCGAAACCGGGCACCAATGTGGAACCTGAACTTAAGTAACCGGTATGTAACCGGACCGAATCAAAACACAGATTTCGGTCTCATTTTGGTGCCACTTAAATGCCTCAGCTGTCTGTTGAAATATTTGTTCTCTGAAACGGAAGTAAGAAACATCATCACCGCTTGTGATCGCTAGGTAACGCTTTGACGCATACGAATGTCCACACTGGTGTGATTAGAATGTTCAGATCGCGTGATCATCAACTGCTAAATTCAAATTTGCATTCGTGTGTTGGCTGGCGCTGAGCCAGAGACAGACGCTCTCAGCCTCAGTCATATTATATCACGACTATTCAGTGTTTTCAACCACATAAGGTTTATTTTAGGTTTCAGACATTTGTACAAGTACTAGCAAAACAACATTTATAGTTGTAAAATACACACTGATGTCTATGGAAGCGGCAATAACAATCCTTTCAATTATAAATTGATGACGTGTTTAGATACACATTGTGTAGGTAACTATAAAATTGACTCTGTTCTTCTCACACTTCACCAGCCACTTACTTTAATGTACTTCGAGAGAAGAGGATGAATTGATGTGTTGTAGGCCTAAATCTGATACAATTCTCTGAACTGCGGTGCGTACTAACATGGCGCCCATTGTGCGTTAAAGATCAACTAACATGTATCATGATCATTATAAAGGTTTCTTAAATGACAACACATTCATTTACATGTTTTTACATGTTTAAGAATAAAAATATCCAAGGACTGACTGACATGTAACGCAACCAATCACTGTTCGTTTTGTTCCTCGTCATGTTTAGTGTGGAAATGTAAAGTCGATGTCCCTACAATAACAGACCGGTGTACATCTAATAAATTATTCATTCAAGAACGTTGTGCAAGTTTACTGCAATAATAGAGCCGCGAACCTCACATACTTTTGAAAATCCATCCTTCAGTTGATCCTGATGGGTGCTCATTGTCACAGTTGTAAATGACGGCGTTCTTCCGTCATTTACAAGGGTTTCACGTCACGGCATTTAAGGTGATGCGTTCTAAAATAACGCTTAACTTGTGCAGGACATGCAATAAGTCAGGAGAGGTGTCGTATTTGGCCAGAGAAGGTAAAAAATTTGAAAAAAATTGCTGAAATTTAAAGGGGTCATATAATGCCATTTTTGTACAAGCTAATATGATTCTTTAGGGTCTAAATTAAAAGTTTGTAATATACTTTAATTTAAAATTCTCATTAGTATTGTAAGAAAACACTAATTTTACCTGGTCAAAAACAGCTCTGTTTTCAGCACGCCGTTTAAGTGCGTGTCTTTAAATGATAATGAGCTTTGCTCACCCCGCCCTTCTGTTCTGTGCGTACACCGTTTGTAACACAATAACCATAAAATGTTGTTCATTATAAACGTGGGATTATGAATTATATTGAGAACATCGTACATAGAAAACTTGCCATAATGTACCCTGAGTGTAAATAGCCGCATTCATCGTGAAGCGTGCAGCAAGCAATTTGCAAAGATTCATATAAATATTAATATAAAGCTTAATAAAACGTTACACTCACTTCTTCTGGAGGTGCAGCAGGAACACGAATAGTTGGTACCGATCCTTTTTTCAGGAGCAGCTTCTTAGCAAAACCAGCTTTACTGACTTTCGTTTGTAAAGCAGTCTGGTGTGAAATGATTCGCACAAAAATGAAAGCATTGACGTTGATCGTGGGGAATATTCCCTTCGAAAACAAACTCAGCCACTGCGTCTTCAGCGGTTCAGATTTAGGAACATCAAAATGACTGCTGTGTTCCTTATTACACCCAAGAACAGAACACCGCAATCGCTTAGACGCCATTCTGCTCATAGACAGTGCTCCAGCAGCGTATCAACAATGACCGCGCCGGTCCGCGCGGACTATGATTGACAGCTCGCTCACGAGCGAGGGCGGGTCTGTGTTGAAACGCTGCTGTCAATCAACAATCGTGGGAGGGGCGTCCGACCGTGTGACGTCACACGGTCGAACGGCTTGATTTGAGACAGGGGAAAACATAAGAAGATTTAAAAAAAAACACTGGATGGATTTTTATCATTTTATGATGGTTGTGTACAGGCACTGCCAACACACATTTCAGTACAATCAACTTGTAAAAGTGCATGTACCATTATATGACCCCTTTAAAGCTGGTTTGTAGCATACCGAATACAGACTGACTGACTTACTGCCCATTATGCCTCTGGCATGTAGGGCAGCAACAAAGGACGGGCTCAATGTCAGGCTCATAGATTTCAGACTATTTTGCTTTTATTACTAGGCTACTGTAGTGGTATTTAGTGTTAAATTATTGTATTTGAGTTAGGTGGCGTAGGTTTTATTGTGAATTTATGTAAATTTGTTGTGTTTTGTATTTAGTCTACTTATATTTATATATTTGCTGTACAATTTTAATAATCAGTTTTAAGATTTTTTTTTTATTTTTTATTTTTTTATAAAAAAGCCATTATTTAATGTCATTCACCATAGTTTTGAGGCACTTATTTAAAAAAAAAAAGAAGTATCTGTCCAGGCACCGTCTAGGCACCGGTACCGTTTTAAAAGTATCGATTTGGCACCGGTATCGAAAAAAAAAAAAAAAAACGATACCCAACCCTAATCACGACACCCTACATCAAATGGATCGTACCAAAACCAGGCTGATTTCATGTAGTCTGAACCCAGCATAATGGTGAAGTACTTTTCTTTTTGTTTTTTGACAAATATATTGCCAGTAAAGGACAACAGCTAAGTTCTTGTCGCTAAAGAGACTATAACTCGTTATAAACAGTCTTTTGAAATTTTTGCACAAACACACATGGCTTTCTAGAGTAATTGGCAGTTTACTTTGTGACGTTAAATCCTGAGTTGAGTTTAAGGAAATATGTTTTTTTATACATATATACTGTTATCCTTTCTCTCTGTGCTTCAGATGAGGACTGGTGTTGCGAGCCCCAGCGCCGCCTCTGCAAGTGCAGAGACACAGTCTGCCTCCTCTAAGCCTCTGTTCCCTAGCTCTGCCCAAGTACGCACTAGTTTGTGTGCTTCTCTTTACTGCAGCAGAGCATGCAGATCAGACACGCTTGTTTCTGTCATTCGTATATGCACACCTGCATATGAAGCTGTGGTGTTGGTATTTAGGCCAATATTTAGCTGCTTAGTGATTTGATTCGATTCTTGATGCATGCATATGCTATTTGCGTTCAGCATGTTCTATATACATGTTATATGTACTTGTACTAGCTTTTGTTTTTAACCATACTTTTTTCTTTGTACCATAAAAGATTTGTATTTTCTTTGTACGAATTTTATAAGTTAAAAAAAAAATTAAATAAATTTTTTCTAGAATTATCCAAAACAGCTCTACTTTACATTTTACCTTTTTTTTTTTTTTTTTTTTTTCTTTAAGAAAACATAATAATAATTTAGCAGTGCGTGCTGTGATTGGGCAAGACATTTGATTTTCTTCCAAGCATGTTTTGAAAATGTCAGTTTTTCCTTTCAGGCGCAGCAGACTGTATCAGGACCTTCATCAAACACCTCTGATTCTCCTAAAGTGACATTCCCAGCCTACACCCAGCCTTCCTCCACTCCTTCTGTTGCTGTCTCCCCCAGCACTGTGGCCAAACCCCCTGCCACAGTCACAAGTAAGCCAGCCACCCTCACCACCTTGAGTGCTACCAGTAAGTTGATGCACCCTGATGAGGATATTTCGCTGGTGAGTGCTCGAGTTTTGCTCTAACTACTTTTTTTGACAGTAAGTAATTGTGAATGCATTATCTGATGTTAAAGGGAATATTACAAAAGCACAAATTTACCAATTAAGTGATGTTGTGAGAATACATGTAGTCCAAAGTTTGTTCTTGTTACTGCAAGTGTCTGATTACATTGTTATTGTCTTGGCCCTAATTCAGGAAGAGAGACGGGCTCAGCTGCCTAGGTACCAGAGGCTAATCCCTCGGTCTGGGCAGACTGCAGCGGCTTCTGCCTCGGCTCCCCCTAGTGGAGCAGGGGGAGGAATGATACCTCCTCAGCAGCCTGGAATGAGGCATCCCATACATGGTAAGATTGTGTCTGTAGGTCATATCATTTCTGTGTTGAAATGATTTGTCAACGTCACAGGGTTTTTCCTGTATTAAAACCATTTTAGCTGCCGCCAAAAATTTATCTTAGTCCCGCCAAAGATTTATTTGATCATTTGATGTGCCGTTCTGTAGCAGTGGTACTCACTGATAGCCGTCTGTTTTAAAACACTCCCATGAGTGTTTGCGCTCTGTGATGGACAGAGTGGCCTCTTTTAGGGATGTAATGGTATGAAAATTTCATATCACGATTATAGTGACCAAAATTATCAGGATTATCACAGTTTTTTTTAAATTTGATGAAAATGTTCAAAAAGTACTGATACACACACTGAAAACATTTTAACAAGTTTTATATTTGGAAATCAACAAATAAAATTAGCAGCTCTATGCACTTTTCTTTTTTTAAGCATACACATTCAATTATATGACTGTCGTCAAAAGCAACGCATTATAACACAGCGCACATCTCTTCTATCACCGCAGATGCGCGCTCTCGTTTCATTAAAATGCTATTATAAAAGAGATTAGTGGATAATTTGGCAGCAAATGTTATAGTGAAAAAAAAAAACCTTTAGTTTAAAATGTTCCATATTGCTCTTTGTATTGTTAGGAAATACAATGATGGAAAAAAAATATATATATATATATTTACATATAGGCCTACTATAAAATGAAAACACATTTATTTTAAATGTACAGCACAGCTTTTACATGAGGCAACAAAATGTTATAGATAGGACAGAACAAGAAAGACCATAATTAATTTCATTCATCAATAATAATCTTTCATTCAAAAGTATTATAGGCCTATTATGAAAGGCTTCAATATAGAGCACTAGAGCGGCTTATGTGCATCCCATGCGCAGAATGATGCGCTTGAAGCAACATGGAGTCATTGCGTGCTGCGCTTCACATTGAAAAGTTCACAAAACAAGGGGAAGAGAATAGATAATGATGTTTAGTGTATCATATCTATGCAACAGTTTATTGAACCTTTTCTTTAAACAGTTGTACATTTCAGTTACTGTGCACGTGAAGAACAATTCATTGTGCTCTCTACTCCACTGGGACAGCCGAGAGAAAGACTCATGATTTAGAAACAGAAATAAACTTTAAAAGTATGTCTTTTTTATGCTGCTACCTGCTAACTACACATATCAAAGTTTCTGGATTGACAACTGTATTAAAATGCACAGTTGAATCCGATTGACAATAACCATAGCAATAGACAGAACAAAACAATCTGATGCTGTATGTCAAATGATCTGTGCATTAAGTCGTGTAAATGCAAAATAATAGACCTGCCACTTTTTCTGTGTAATGATACTCTGCGATTCATTTTATTACTAACTTTTTAAATCAATGTTTATCAGAATGGTTGCGAAGCAACAAACAGATTCAGTGGTTTTGTAATAGTGATGTAATGAGGTTACAGGTGTATGTTTAAAAGAGTTTTTTACAGATTCAAACAGCCAATCATAATCAAGGACAGTGATTATCTGTTTATTATTATAATCATACTTTAATTCGTAATCATGTTGACATTAAAGTAAGTGATGATTTGATGATTAGCTCAATTCATTAAGTTTGGCAGGCCAAACTCCTTCAAAATGAGATGTATGCTTAATATTAGCAGTCAGTCTTGTTTAAATTATTATGTAAATGTAAAATTTTAGTCTTGGGCTGCAAAATATTGGAAAAAACTGACTTTGTTTAAATTTTCCTATTCTATTTTGCTTAGGAACGCTTCCAACACGCTTGCGTGACGCGTGAAAAATAGGCGTCGGTTCTATTTCTAGCATGCACGCGTTTTCCGCGCGTCTCGAGCTGCGCCCAGACGCGTGTGTCACGCAGGCAGTTAACATGGGAGCCGAAATAAAAACGGACACGACACGCAGCCAGTGTGTCGCCGGCCTTACAAATCTGGAACACAGTCATTCTTAGAAGTATCGATACTAATAAATTAAGGAATCGTGACGTTTTTAATTTCCGATTTACTTTTGAAGTATCGGTGCACCGTGCAACAGAGCAAGGTAGGCAAAGTACTTCCAGATGTCACTCCTCGCGTCATCTTTTTCTACGAGTCGTGGACCACTTGTGCTCGCACATGCAGCCATCTCGCTGTAGTGTTTTGTCACATGACACTGACAGCGGCAGGTTCTTTGCTGCGTGCGTCAGGAAAAAAACACAGACGTCCATAGGGAGGCGTTTTTTTTTTTTTTTTTTAAGTATCGATACTGATAAATGTAGGTATCGTGACGTTTTTAATTTCCGAGTATCGCGATACTTTTGAAGTATCGGTACACCGTGCAACACTAGCATCAGTATTCTTTGTCAGTTGTTTACAAACTGACTGTTTACGAGGATACTCGCCGAGACGGTCATTTCACGAATTCCAGTCTTCTTGCGCTTGATGTTTAAACTGACAGGACTTGTGTTTACACACAAATAATAAACTTGCACTCTAGTTTAATCACAATGTGTGTGTTTTTTTTTTTTTTTTGCTTTCAGGTCAGTATGGTGGTCCTCCACAGGGCATGCCTAGTTATCTGACTGGTGGCATGCCTCCTTATGGACAGAGTTCCCCAATGGTGCCCCCATACCAAGGTGGCCCGCCTGGGCTTCCCATGGGCATAAGGCCACCCGTAATGTCTCCAGGCAGCCGATACTGAAACAGCGCTGTCGCCCCACTAGGTTTGGAGGTTAAACCTTTTCTCATCTTGTGCTTTTAATGTAGCCAAACCAATGAGCTCTAAACCCACTGCTGAAGAAAAACCGGACATTTAAGATATGTAATATCACACAAAAGTATTGGATTCAGCCTTTAAATAAAAAGACTAAGAAGATAACGGCAGTATCAATGTTACAGTTGATACATGTATTGCTTTTCTTCCTATTGTGTTTCATTCAGGTTGTACAAGTACAGTATATTAGACAAAGGTTCATAATATATTGAAGCCGCTGGCCTAACAGTATCTCCATGCACAAGGCAAGTTCCCAGTAAGATTTCTGCTTTTATCTTAGTAGTGAAGCCCTCACAGCACCATACTGTGCTGTTGGACTTTACGTCCCCAACATCAGATTGGTGAGGGCTTCAGATCACTGTTGTCATGGTGTTTTTTCTTTTAACTGTTTGCATCCATTTGTTCAGGGTTTAAATAGCACATGGGTAAATGCGTCTCTCTGTAATTTTTTTTATTTTTGTTTTATTTTTATTTTATTTTTTGCTATGTTCATTGTAATAAAACATGCTTAATTTTGATTTTTTTTTCTTCTTGATTTTGTTTTTGTGTGAGTGTTTCCTGAACAATGGAGTCTTCAGGCAGGTTGGTTTTCTTGATAAAGCCATAATGACGTTACAGATACACTCACTCTGTCAATAACTAATTTGTTCTGGAATGTTCATATAGGCATTTAGTCTTAACACACCATTAAAAGAGTCATTTATAGTAAAGAATAAAGCTGTAATCACTCCTTAATATTTTTAACTGTCAATTGACACATTTTTCGCTTAATAACCTAGTTGCATGAATGAGCTTTCCAGAAGTTGGATTTGAATTGCACCACACATTTGACTGACATGACATGCTTGATGTGATATTTCTCACTTACCAGTTTTAAATTGGTACAATGGCTTGGAAGCATTTCCTGGTCTGCAGGTAAGACCCGCTGTGTGAATTATATTGCAAAGAATCCAATTTTACTGCATGTTTTTGTATTTCACCCATGGGTTTTAGTCTCATGTAATGGATTCCTCACAAGAAGAATGTGACGTCTGTTTTATCATTTGGGGAAAGCAGGAAAAATTGACTGAGGATATTTACCAGTTAAGTGTTTGTCAGACAGTCACATTTTAAATTTCTCTTTTAGGGTAGGCAACCCTACTCCTGGAGATCTACCGTCTTGCAGAGTCAATCAAACACACTTGAACCACATGTTATAACCATGGTGTTTTGGATTACTTGAAAATTCCGAGTGTGATGGAGCAATGCTCGAACTGAACTGCAGGAATGTAGCTCTCCAGGAGCGGGGGTGGCTACCCCTGCTTTAAATTTACTTGATTTTTACACCATTGGTTTTCATCTTTACTTCCTAATTTGGTATTACTTGGAATGCCAAGAAGTATTGTTATGATTGTTGCTCCTGATTTAAAGTAGAAAGGTAGGGTTTTTTATGGACTGATGTTGTGAAATAAACAACTGTATTCTAAGTTTGAGTTTTTCATTGCTTGAATTTTAATGCACAATACGGTACCAGTCAAAATGGTTTTAAGGTTATTTTCCACACATGAAAACAACTTTGCCCACTCTTGTCATGCTATTTTGTGCTAATTGAGGTGTTTTTCCAACAGTTTTGAATAAGCATATAGTGGAGATGGTTTGGCAACAGTATTAAATTTATTTTACTGTACACATTTAATATGCTTCGCTTCCTATAATTTTTTTTTTTTTTTAAGGTTTGTTCAATGAAATTAAGTAAAACTTTTCCACCAATTAGTTACGGTTGGTTACAATATAATAAATGCAAGTTCCTGTGTCATACTAATCAGACATGGCTTTAGCAAACTAACATGCACAATTGCTGGTTAGTATGACAATTTAAGTTGACTCAACAAAAGATTTGTTTAAATTAACTTCTTTCGTTCATACATTATCGACCTAAACTGATTGTGCTAATTTGTGTGGAAACGTTTCGTTTACATTTCATTTAGCAGATGCTTTTATCCAAAGCGACTTACAAATAAGCAGAACAATAGAAGCAATTACACCAACAATGGGCATATAGGGCAACAATGTGTAAGTGCTGTGACTAATCACAATTGGTCTAGCACAGTACATGGCAAGTTATTTTTATAGATACAGTGGGGAGAACAAGTATTTGATACACTGCTGATTTTGCAGGTTTACCCACTTACAAAGCATGTAGAGGTCTGTAATTTTTAGTGTAGGTACACTTCAACTGTGAGAGACGTAATCTAAAACAAAAGTCCAGAAAATCACATTGTGTGATTTTTAAGTAATTTGTATTTTATTGCATGACATAAGTATTTGATCACCTACCAACCAGTAAGAATTCTGGCTCTCACAGACCTGTTAGTTTTTCTTTAAGAAGCCCTCCTGTTCTCCACTCATTACCTGTATTGACTGCACCTGTTTGAACTCGTTACCTGTATAAAAGACACCTGTCCACACACTCAATCAAACAGACTCCAACCTCTCCACAATGGCCAAATGGTGTCCGCGTAGCCCTCAAACCGTATTCACTTTATAGCCCTTAATTCTGTAATTGTGGACAAATGTGGGCACAGAGGACTCAGATGTGACCCTATTTTTTATTTATTATAAAGGTTATATCACTGTCTTCGATAAAATTTTGTCTATCCATTTATGGTGTTTTTTTTATTTTTATAATTTATTTTATTATTTATTTACTTCAAAAAGTACCATATTTTCTATGTAAATTATGCTTATTTTTTTGAGTGTGAGTTTTTGGCATGATGAGAATGTTGTACAGGATCAGCCCTTCATTTGTGTGTATGTTAGATATGCATTGTATTGGATCTATTGATTTATTTTTACAAAACAACAAGAAGAATGCTCTAAATTACAGTTTTTGCTCTAAATTACATTACTTTCACTGTCACTTTCACTTTCACTTTTTCCCATTCATTTCTATGGGTGCCCATTTTTGACCCAAATACAAGATTAAGGATTTTTTTTTTCACCCACTTAACATTGTAGAATTGAGTCAAAAAAAATTGTGTGTGTTCAGGAGGCAAACTTGGCCAAAAGTGGCCAAGTCTTGTACCGCTCAGATCAAGGGAAGTATTTTTTAAAAATAAATCAAAATTATTTTGCCCACATTTGTCCAGAATACGGTTTTAGGGTTAATAATATAGAATTCATAGACAATTGGAAAAGTTTTTGGGGCAAACTTGACCTGTTGAAAAGAGATGGTATTCATCCTTCCTGGGATGGTTCTGCTCTTCTCTCTAGTAATTTGGCTCATAGTCTTAGAGGTAAAAAATGACAAATTGGGCACCAGGTCAGGAAGCAGACAGACTGGCTTAACCGACTCGACTGTCTGCTAGCGGCCTCGCGTCACCAAGGTCAGATAAATCCCATCACATAGAGCCTCTTTCACCTAGATATCATCACATAGAGACTGTGTCTGTTCCCCGAATTTGGAAATCCAAAAAACGTCCAAACCCATCTAAGGTTAAAAATGTAATTGATGTTCAACAAATAAAAAACAGCTATAATACAGATGAGCAAATGCTAAAGCTTGGGTTGCTGAATATTCAATCCCTTACTCCAAAAGCACTCATTGTTAATGATATAATTTCAGATAATAACCTAGATGTGCTGTGTTTGACAGAAACCTGGCTAAAACCAAACGATTACATTACTTTAAATGAGTCCACCCCACAAGATTACAGTTATAAACATGAACCTCTTCTGAAACGCAAAGGGGGAGGTGTTGCTGTAATTTATAATAATATTTTCAAAACCACTAAGAAATCAAGTTTTAAATATACTTCTTTTGAAGTGTTGGTGCTTAATGTAAAAATATATAGTGTAAACAATAAATCACGTTTGAGATTTGTGCTGGCTACTGTATACAGGCCACCAGGGCACCATAAAGATTTTATCAAAGAATTTGCCGACTTTCTATCAGAATTAATATTGACTGCAGATAAAGTACTAATTGTTGGTGATTTTAATATACACAGATAATGAAAAAGATGCATTGGGATTGGCATTTAAAGACATTGTAAACTCAATTGGACTTAGACAACACGTGTCAGGACCTACTCATTGTCGTAATCATACTCTAGATCTAATATTATCACACAGAATAGATGTTGATGCCGTTGAAATTCTGCAGCAGAGCGATGACATCTCAGATCATTATCTAGTCTCGTGTAAACTACATTTAGCCAAGGCTGCAAAGCTGACTCTGTGTTATAAATATGTTAGACCTATCACTTCTGCCACTAAAGACTGCTTTATCAATAATCTTCCTAATCAGTTTCATCACCTCAGCATCCCAGATAGCTTAGAAGAACTTGATATTGCAACAGAAACTTTTAACTCTCTCTTTTCCAGCACTTTAGACACAGTTGCTCCGTTGCGCTTAAAGGAGATTAAAGAAAATAGTCCAACACCGTGGTACAACGAGCACACTCGGGCCCTTAAGAGAGCAGCCAGAAAAATGGAGCGCAACTGGAAGAAAACAAAACTAGAGGTATTTCGGATTTCATGGAAGGAGAGCTCGAGGCTTTAAAGGGTTAGTTCACCCAAAAATGAAAATTCTGTCAGTAATTACTCACCCTCTTGTTGTTCCAACCGCGTAAGACCTTTGTTCATCTTCGGAACACAAATTAAGATATTTTTGATGAAATCTGAGTCCTGGATCACTTCTCCATAGGCTGCTAGGTGGCCCAAACTTGCTGGCCCAGAAAAGTTATTAAAGAGATCGTTAATATAGTCCAAGTGACTACAGTGGCTCAATCTTAAGTATATCAAGCGACGAGAATACTTTTTTTGCGCAAAAACAAACAAAAATAACGACTTTATTCCACTATTCATTTCCTTCTCTCTGGGCCTCGTAGTGTTTTTGCGCTGCGCGTCTGTGTTATACGTCATCACGCATCACACACATGACCAGCGTCGGCCAATAGTGAGCCTATGTGGTGACGTGTAACACAGACGCGCTGCGCAAAAACACTACGAGGCCCAGAGAGAAGGAAATGAATAGTGGAATAAAGTCGTTATTTTTGTTTGTTTTTGCGCAAAAAAAGTATTCTCGTCGCTTGATATACTTAAGATTGAGCCACTGTAGTCACTTGGACTATATTAACGATCTCTTTAATAACTTTTCTGGGCCAGCAAGTTTGGGCCACCTAGCAGCCTATGGAGAAGTGATCCAGGACTCAGATTTCATCAAAAATATCTTAATTTGTGTTCCGAAGATGAACAAAGGTATTACGCGATTGGAACAACATGAGGGTGAGTAATTACTGACAGAATTTTCATTTTTGGGTGAACTAACCCTTTAAAAGCCGCTAGATCTGCTTATTTTTCAACCCTATTAGAAGAAAATAAACAAAACCCTAGGTATTTATTTGAAACAGTGGCTAAACTAACGAAAAAGAAAGCATCAAGCCCAGACGTTTCCAAGCAACACAGCAGTAATGACTTTATGAGCTTCTTCACTTATAAGATTGATAATATCAGGGACAAAATTATAAGTATGCAACCGTCTACTACAGTATCGCATCAGGGAATGCATTTTAGTCTCCCTGAGGAAAATTTTTATTCATTTATTGCTATAGGAGAGGAAGAATTTTGCAAACTAGTTAATTCATCTAAATCGACAACATGTATGTTAGACCCTATACTGACTAAGCTACTGAAAGAGATGCTCCCAGAGGTCATAGATCCTCTTCTTAATATCATTAATTCGTCTTTGTCTCTAGGATACGTACCAAAAACCTTTAAGCTGGCTATGATTAAACCGCTTGTTGAAAAAACACAACTTGATCCTACAGAATTAGTCAATTACAGGCCGATCTCGAATCTACCCTTTCTGTCAAAGATATTAGAAAAAGCAATATTGCTGCTGTCTTGTCAATTTGGGGACGCACCTGCCCATGACCCAAGTGGAAGCCCAGATACCTTACCTCCACCCGCCCAACTGCACACTTCTTCGGGTTGGCCGTTAGCCCCGCCCGTATCAGTGCCCCGAGGACGGCCCTCAAATGCTCCATATGCCGCTGCCAGTCATTACTGTAGATGATGATATCATCCAAGTACGCAGCGGCATATGCAGTATGGGGCCGCAGAACTCTGTCCATGAGACGCTGAAACGTAGCCGGGGCCCCGAACAACCCGAAAGGAGTGTCACAAATTGGTGTAATCCAAACGGCGTGGTGAAGGCTGTTTTTTCTTTGGACATGGGAGATAAGGGGATCTGCCAATATCCTTTCGTTAAGTCCAGTGTCGAATAAAAACGAGCCGTACCTAACCGATCAAGCAGCTCGTCAGGGGCGAAAACACATCTGCAAACTCTTTTTGTAATCTTGTGATATCAGTGCTTTTCTGAGTGTCTTGGGTCACTCGATACAACCTGTCTTTAATAATGGCAAAATAAGGATAGGAGAGCGTGCGGTCAGGTTGGAGGATCTGCCCATCGATGGAACGGACCTGTTCAAACGTATGTTTGAGCGTCTCGTCTTGGGACTGTTCCAGGGGAAAGTCATCGCGACTGGAGAGGTTTAGCCTCGCCAAGCCGCTCGGTTCCTCTGAAACAGTTCCGCTGGGTCCAGGAACAGCCTCTCCAACCTGAGCGCTCGCCCCCCTTCCCCGCCTTTTCTTTTTCCCAGAGGCATCCGCTGTCAAACATCCCAATAATTGTTCAAAAGCTGGCCAATTTGTTCCCAAAATTAACGGATGCCGGAGGCGCGGGCTAACTGCCACCTCCACACAATGGTTTTGTCCCCTAAATTTAATAGTGATGGCTTTTAATGGGTATTCCACTATATCCCCGTGCACACACCTCACCTTAACCATGTGGCCCGTATCCAATGCCCCGGATTGTATCAGGCTTTGATGGATGGAGGTCTGGTTACAACCTGAATCCACCAAGGCCTGATAGGTACCCCCCTTAATACTCACAGGTATCTGGTACAACCCGGCTTGATCGGGGGTGGTCTGCGGGACGTCCGGGATCCGGACCAATGTCCCAACCTCCATGACCGGGCAGCGGTCCACAAAATGGCCCGGATCCCCACAACGCCAACAGGCCGGCCCAGGCTTCCCTGCTGCCCTAGTGGCAGGAAGTGGGTCAAGGAATTGGCGTGGGGAGAGCGCAGGAACCGCGTCGAGCCCTTCCGCATGCACCGGCCCTGCTCCCCTGCCGGATCCTCGCGACCCGGCTGGAACCTCGGCTCCAGCCTTCCAGCGGGGAGGTGCCCTCGGTGGTCCATTAAATCGGGTCCTGGGAAAAGGAACAGGTTTAGGGGAAGGGGAAGAGAGAGAGACAGGGGGAGAGAGAGAGAGAGATATGGATGGAAGGGGTTTGCCGACCCCGGAGCACGCCGCCAGCTGATCCTCCGCCAGTTGGATGGCCAGATCCAGCGACGCCGGCCGGTGGCACTGGACCCACTGGGCAGACCTCTTCGGTAGTCGAGACACGAACTGTTCCAGTACCACCTTGTCGATGATGGCCTCAGCGTCGCGTCCTCCGGCAAAACAGCCATTTGCGGCACGAGTCCCGGAGCTGCTGCGCCAAGACAAAGGGTCGGCCCGCTTCCGCCAATTCCAGTGAACGGAAGCATTGACGATGTTGTTCTGGGTTGAGGCCGACCCTTTGGAGAATGGCTCGTTTCAGATCGGCGTACACCAGGAGGTTCTGGACGGGCAGTTGTTGAGCAACCTTCTGGGCTTCCCCCGACAGCAGCGGAATTAGCTGTACCGGCCAGCTGGTCGATGGCCACTCACATGCCTCGGCCGTTCTTTCAAACAGGTCCAAGAAGGCCTCGGGATCGTCAGAGACACCCATCTTCGTAAGAGACGTGAGCGGCTGGGATGGAGCTGGGGGAAGCCGACTCCGTCCGAACCTCCCGGTCCAGCAAGCTCCGGAACAGCTCGCGGTCATCCTGCTGGGCTTGCATCAGGGCTTGAAACCGCTGTTCCTGATCCGCCCACAAGTCCAGCAGGGCCTGATGGTTTTGCTGATGTAGACCCGCGAGCGATGTGATGATGTCCGCAAATGGCGTTCCCGATGTTCCTGACGGAGTTTGCATCTTGGCGGCGGCGTTCTCCTTCCTTCCCGGGTTTCGGCACCAGTGTAGTATTTTCCCTTGTCTGTGTGTGTGAGAAGGAAGGAGACCGGGGTCGGCTGGCTGAGGCTCGTGGGTAATTTATTAAATAAATTCAGATCACAATCGCGCCACATGCGCATCAAACATAAAACTCATTCCACAGTTCAAAATACTCGACAGCGTTCGTCTTTCCCGTTCAAAGTCCACTTTCCACGGTCCCACGAGTCCTCAGCCCTCTCTCTTCGATCGCTGATTCCCGTCTGGCTTTTATACGGCCTCCCCACGCCAATTACTGCAACGAGACACAGGTGTAAGTCATTTTGCACTTGACCTACTTACCGCAGCTCGTCTCTCCACTCTCTCTCTCGTCGCAGACCTCGCTGAACCACGCCTCCCCCGCCACATAGTAACTTGATCTTAGTGCTGCATTTGACACCATTGACCACAACATTCTTTTAAACAGACTAGAAAACTATGTTGGCATTAGTGGAATTGCACTAGCATGGTTTAAATCATACTTATCTGACCGTTATCAGTTTGTAGCAGTAAATGAAGAGATGTCTTATCGATCACAAGTTCAGTATGGCGTACCACAAGGCTCAGTACTAGGACCGCTGCTGTTCACTATGTACATGCTACCATTAGGAGATATCATTAGGCATGGCATTATTTTTCACTGTTATGCTGATGATACTCAGCTGTATATTTCTTCAAAACCTAACGAAACTTACCAATTCACAAAATGAACGGAATGCATAGCTGATATAAAAAATTGGATGACTAGTAATTTCCTACTGTTAAATTCTGAAAAAACAGAGATTCTAATTATTGGACAAACTCTCACACGTAATAACCTAGAATACTGTCTAACACTTGATGGCTGCTCTGTTAACCCTCTGGGGTCTGAGGGGTTTTCTGGGCCCTGCAGGTGTTCTGACATGCTCTGACATTTGTGCTTTTTTCAGTTATTTATAAACATGTTAATGGCAAAGGTGTAAATTCACTCTATATAGCACAAACAGGGCTTCCATAATATGTGATCAACATGCATGTATATGTTTGAATTTTTAAGAGAATAATGTTTATGCGTGGTTATTGAAAAAAATAAAAATGAAAGTTGCTGAAAAAAGACCACAAAACACATAGTAAATATGTGTCAATAAGACTTTTGACTAATGAATGTTGTCGCTTCGAGTTCTGGCTTCAAAATGATGTGAAAATCATCCTGCCTAATCGTTCACATAACACAATACATTGATTTACACTTTGTAAAAAAGTTTTTTTGTCAGAAGAGGTTTATGCATGGGAGTGGTAATGGCCTATCAATATTAATGAGATTCAGACCAGGGGTGTGACAGACACTCCCCCAGTGGCTAATGGGCCATCAAGTGAGGCAGCCTGAACAAAGAACAAAGATTGAGAGGAGATTCAAAGGTTTTGTTTTTCAATCTGTTTTATTGTAATTCCTCTATGTGGAGGAACATAATGTTCTAAATTTGCTTAGAAATAATAAAAGAGCAAAAAAAAAAAAAAATCAGTCTGCTATAAACAAAGCAATTGTGAGCGATAAACAAAAGTAAAGGCAGGTATCTCACAGTAAATGCTTATGCCCCGTTGATGCGGGCTCTAAGCAAATCAAATGTGAGCAAAATAAATAAAAGTAAAGGCAGATCGCTATCCTTTCGGAAAGGTTAGCAGAGCACACACATCTGAACACAGTCACACATCTTTATGCCACTCAAACAGTTCCTGTTTAACTGAAGACATAAGTGAACATTGCATGCCTGGCATTTCCATGGTGTTAACTGCTTTTTACCACGCACTGCTTTGCAATGAACACATGAGCGGCGACCAACTGTGGCAGCATCCCTAACATCTGATGTCAGCTCAGCTCCTGGAACTGGTACATGGTCACTATTGGTCCGTTTTGGTGCTGTTTTCTGTGACACACCACAGAGCTCTGTTATAAGCTGCTCCATAAACTCTTTATGGGACAAGTTACCATGTAGCTCTTTGTGCACAATGAAAGAGTTGGTGGAAGCAATGTCCAAGAAGTGTAGAAAGATCTTTCTGTACCACTTCATGGTTTTGTGTTGTGCAGTGTAGTACTGTATCAGCTGGTCAGACAGGTCAACACCACCCATGTGTTTGTTGTAGGCAGTCACAGGTGCAGGACATGGAAATGTCTTTGTCCTCCATGTATCTTGTGTTTTCACCCTCCTCTGTGCAGTGTCTCCTGTATAAGCAGGATGGATGGTAGAACTGACAGATACCTCTCGTGTGTCCATCCACTTCACAAATACAAGAGGTCCATCCCGAATCCACCTGATGGATCCTCTGGCAGATTTTTTAGAGAGTGAATTAGCTGCATTCCGAGGGCAGTCTTTCCGGTTGTCCCTGTAAGTCCCACATGCACCAAACTTCATTGCAAACAAGTCTTTTAGGAGCTTTGGACTTGTATAAAAATTGTCCATGTACACATGGTACCCAGAACCCAAAAATGTGAGGTCTAAAAGAGATGTTACAGCATCATATGACAGTCCATGGCCTGTGGGAAAGTTGTTCTTTCCTGTGTACACAGAAAAGTCCACAGTGTATCCATTCGATGAGTCTGCAAGAACAAACAACTTGAAACCCCATCTGGTTGGTTTGGCTTTCATGTACTGCGTCATACCTGTGTGTGCTTTGCATGCCACCATTCTTTCATCCACAGCTAAGTTTCTTTTAGGATGATAGATGGATTTACAAGCATGACGGATGGTGTCCATGAGAGGTTTGACCCTGAAAAGACGGTCATGTTCAGGTGTGCCCCTCTTTCTGTCATTATCCATATCTGCATCTGGGTGACTCATGTGCACATTCCATGAAATGGTGCGGTATCTGTCTCGGGACATAACTGTAGCTGGAAAGGGTACGGAGAAAAAACTGCTAGTCCCTGATGGAGCTGACCTTCACCATGGCCATGTAGAACAGCAGCCCAATGTAGCGGTACATCTCACTGATGCTGACATCTGTCCATTTATATTTGGAGCCCTTTGCAGTTGCCTTGGCAGCCTGAGCATTGGTGTTGTGGCACAGAGTTGACACAGCACTTTCTGAAAAAAATTGTTTGAATAGACTCATGGGCAAATGTGAGTCTACAGAACTCAGTTGTGGTCCTGTTTCCCGTGCAGGACAGAATCGCACAGTCTGCGGAATCATGTCAACATCAGTCTCTGTTTTCCATGCCAGAGTGGACTGCCTGTTGCTTGCCTGCTGGTTAGCCTTGGCTCTCTTCGGGACAGGTGCTTGGACAAGTTCATTGTCACATCTGTAAAAAACAAAACAAAACACACTGTGAGCATACTGATAACACAATCAAAGACACTGTATTATTATCATTATCGATCACTAATGGCCATGGATAAAAAAAAGACAACAGTTTTTGTAATATCACACAAGAATATGTACTTTTATATTATGACGATGTAAACAATTATATTTCATCTGTAAATATTACGTCTGTGGACTTACTCGGGAAGATTCTCCATCACACTGAGAACTGAACGTGCCCCGCTGCGTGCCCCTTTGCGAGGTGCTGGAGAAGGAGAGCTAGCTGCAGCCACATTCCTAAAAAACAACAACAACAAAAAACTGTTAGCATACATTATCCAAAGTAAACTGATGGGCAATTAATTGATATGGACGCACAATGTATGTATATATCTGTTGATGGTCCATAGGACAGAGAAATATCACTGCGAGTATCTGTTTATGATTCAAGATTCAAGATTTTATTTGTCACATACACAGTTATATACAGAATATACAACCAGTAGTGAAATGTAAATAGGGTGAACTCCAAGATAGTGCAATGTTATAAAAACACTAAAAATATTAACAATTTAAGCAATATAAGATAAAATTCTAATAATAATAATAATTAAAAATTAAATAGATAAAAATAAAAATAATAAAAAAATTAAAAATAAAAAAAAAAGATCTGTAAGCTAACTGAGAATATTTACAGAAATGTACAGACAATAGTAACGAGGTAGTTACATAGCAGCAGTGTAAAGTGCAGGGATGCAGATTTGTAGCTTCGTTACAATAAGAGCAGTCAGTGCTGAGTGCAGGTATTAATGTCCAGAGTGCGGGTATGATGTCCAGGGTACAGATAATGCTAGGAGGCCGAGTTTAGGAGCCTGATGGCCTGAGGGAAGAAGCTTCTCCTAAGTCTCTCTGTTTTAGACCTCACGCTGCGGTAGCGCTTACCTGATGGCAGCAAGTTGAAGAGACAGTTATGTGGGTGGTTGAAGTCCTTAATAATTTTGTTGGCTCTGCTCTTGCAGCGTTTGTGGTAAATGTCTTGCAGGGGGGGAAGAGAAGACCCAGAGATGCGCTCAGCTAAGCGCACAACTCTCTGAAGTGATTTGCAGTCGTGACTTGAGCTATTCCCATACCACACTGTGATACACTGAGTTAAAACACTTTCTATGGCCCCTGAATAGAAAGTTTTTAGGATCGTTGGTGATACCCTGAATTTTCTCAGCTGTCGCAGATGGTATAGTCTTTGCCTGGCTTTCTTCACCTGTGTGTGAATGTGAGAGGTCCAAGTAAGATCCTCAGAGATGTTCACACCGAGGTACTTGTAGCTGCTCACCTTCTCCACAGGTGTCCCACTGATCATAAGAGGAGTAAAGGCCTGCTGTCTCTTTCTGAAGTCCACAATCAGCTCTTTGGTTTTGGTCACATTCAGAGAGAGACAGTTGTCCTGGCACCAAGATGTTAATTTCTCAACCTCTTCCATGTATGCGGTCTCGTTGTTGTTGGAGATAAGGCCCAGAACCACTGTATCGTCAGCGAATTTGACAATAGAAGTGGAGCTGTGAGAAGCCACGCAATCATGTGTGTAGAGAGAGTAAAGTAGGGGACTCAGAACGCAGCCCTGTGGCGCTCCTACGCTCAGGGTGATGGAGTCGGAGGTGGACCGGCCTACTTTCACTACCTGGGGTCTGTATGAAAGAAAGTCCTGAATCCACTTGCAGAGTGAAGGATTCAGACCCAGATTTAGGAGTTTGGAAGTTAATTTGCTGGGAATTATAGTGTTAAAGGCTGAGCTGTAGTCGATGAAAAGCAGCCTTACATAGTTCCCATTTTTGCTGTCGATGTGGGTGAGAGAGGAATGTAGGACGTGAGAGATGGCGTCCTTCGTAGATCTGTTTGTCCGATAGGCAAACTGAAGAGGGTCCAGTGTATCAGGTATGAAGGAGCAGATGTTGTTTTTAACCAGTCTCTCAAATACCTTCATGACTGTGGATGTGAGGGCAACTGGACGATAGTCATTCAGGCATGAGGGTTTATTGTTCTTCGGCACAGGAATGATGACCGATTTTTTTAAAGATGAGGGGACCACGGATGTAGCAAGGGACTCGTTGAAGATAGATGTAAACAATCCAGCGAGCTGATCAGCACAGCACCTCAGAACGCGACCAGAGATGCCATCAGGTCCGGCTGCTTTCCTGACATTAACCCGCTTTAGCGCCCGTCTAACCTCGTCCTCCGACACGGTGATTGCAGGGTTGTCGCCGCTCTGTCCGCTACTCTCTCGCGCGCCGAGAGGCAGAGTTGCTCTGCCGCGATTGCAATCAAAGCGAGCAAAGAAAGAGTTTAACTCGTCAGCCAGCGACGGATCTGCTCTCACCTCTGTAGAGGATTTGGTTCCGAAGGTGCAGATGGTCCTCAGTCCTTGCCACATGCGTCTGGAGTCATTTAGTTGGAAGTGAGTCTCCACACGATCCCTGTAGCGGAGTTTGGCGTCTTTAACTGCGTGGCGAAGAGCATAGCAGGATGATTTGTACTCGCTCATATTTCCCGACAGAAGACCGGCGTTGTATGTTTCCGTGCGTTTGTTCACTGCAGCACGAATATTTTTGTCCACCCATGGTTTCTGATTTGAGAAAATCTTGATAGTTACAGTTTCCGTTGCTTGTTCTGTTAGTGTGTTTACAAAACTTAATGCTACGTCCGTAAACTCGCTGACGTCAGATGAGCTCGCCCGGAACATGTCCCAGTCTACGTCATCAAGAGCCGCCTGTAGCCAAGTTTCAGAAGTGGAGGACCAGCGCGTCACCACTTTCTGCACCGGAGGTTCCTGGACGAGCCTTTGTTTATATTCCGGTGTGAGGAAAATGGCGGCATGGTCCGATTTGCCAAAAGCAGGTTGTGATCGGGCTTTGTAGGCATTCTTAAACTGAGAGTAGCAATGATCCAGCGTATTGTTCCCTCTGGTAGGGCAGGTGACATGTTGGTAAAAGTTCGGCATGACTTTCCTGAGATTAGCTTTGTTAAAGTCCCCCGCGATGATAAAAGCAGCATCAGGATGTTTGTTTATGTAGCCGCTTAGCACTTCATGGAGTTTAGACAAAGCCTCACCGGTGTCGGCCTGTGGTGGAATGTAAACAGCAGTAGCGATGATCGATGAGAACTCCCGGGGTAGATAGAATGGACGGCAAGAGATGGATAAATGTTCCAGATGGGGCGAGCAAGAGTGCGACAGAGTGGTGGTGTTCCTGGGGTCACACCATTTCTTGTTAATCATAAAACACACTCCACCACCCTTTGTTTTCCCGGCCTCAGCTGTTCTGTCCTTCCGTAACACAAAGAAGTTATCAGACGGCGTCACAGTAGAGTCCGGGGCTGAGGTCGCGAGCCATGTTTCAGAAAAACAAAAGATGTTACAGTCCCTGATGTCCCGTTGGAAACTTGTCCTGGCTCTCAGATCGTCCATCTTATTCTCCAAGGATTGGACATTGGCGAGTAAAATGCTAGGCAGAGGAGGACTGTGTGCTCTCTGCCTCAATCTGTTTCGAATACCGGCGCGTTTCCCGCGATGTTTTTTGTAGCGTCGTCTCGGTGGGTGTCCATTGTTTGTTTCTTCGTTGCGAAGAATCTCCGGTGGAAATGAAGAGTTTGAGGATAAAGTGTCCCAAAACAAGTCAGTACAGCGATATCCAATATCCAAAAGTGTCATTTTCTCGTAAGTTATCAGTGCAGATGTAATACGGGTAGAAAGAGAAAGAAAAAGTAAGTAAAAAATTAAGTAAAAGCACAATCTATGAGGAGCTACCCTGACGGCGACCGAACGCAGCGGCGCCATTGTAGCGATTATGTAGCCATTGTAGCATTATGGTCCATGACCGCACGTATTTAGTGACGCACGCAATGAACGGATCGTTCGCGAACGACACATGCATTTCAAACATTTACACCTGTATTCACAAACATCTGTGCATAAGGCAGTATGGAAGCATGATAAGCAGTGTCATAGTCTAACCAAAACCATACGTTTTTATATATATATATATATATGTCTAGTATTTAGACAGTAGGCCTAGGCTATCACATATTTTACCGGAGGCTGAAATATATTTAGACTAAATCACATTACACTTAAGCAGATATTCGCAAATAAGCTACATTAAACATAAGGCAGTATTTTAGCATGATAATCAGTGTTATAAGCTAATCAAAACTGAGTGAAATATATTTAATATACAAATATGTTTAGAGAGTAATAGCCTATCACATTGAAAAAGTTTACACTTGAGCATATACACGAATGTTAAGGATATTGTAAGGCAATCTTCCCTGTAAGATGTCAAAAGCTAGCCAAAATTAAGCAAAATATAGTCTGAAAATTCATATGAGTTCTATATTATCAGAAAAATAATTATATAACAGTAAAACTTACTCCGAAATTGTGTCCTCGGCGGGATCAATTCGCTCTTCAAAATGCAACCGTTCGTCGTCCGAGTTACAATCTTCCTCTGAGGAAAAGGTGAATTCTTCCTCGCTGTCCAGAATCATCTGAAGGGCGTCTTTACCGGAGAAGCGTGCCATACTCAAAACGCGATGAACTATCAGTGAGTCTGATGAAGAAACTGTGTTTGTATGGCATTGATCGGGGGGCGTGTGCGTAGATCACCTAAACTATTTACCATGTGAATAGTGCCGGGGGCGGGGCTGCCTCAGCTCATTAAGAGATAATGAAGGGAGAACGAAAAAACGGTACCTCTCCTTGCTTTTAAAGGGACTACATAAGCTGAGAATATTTGTTTTTTATATAAATTACTTAATTTAAAAGAAGAGATTTCAAGCTTCATAAAGACATATCTCACGTGTCTGTGTGAGAAGTATTCGCTGAGTTATGGTTCATTTTCGGACGCGTTTCAGAATGGACTTAACTGACAGAGAGAAGGCAGAACTCGCTTCGTGTTTATTTTTCTTTATTTGGCGAAAAGCACAACACTTTGTTTTTATTGTGAGTATACACAAAAATAATACACATTTAACAAGATCGATTGATGTATGAAACTCCTATGGAAAATCAAAGTCAACAGAGTATTTATGAGTTTCTTTTACACTGATAAAAAAAAAAGCGAGCTGGTATCGCCGGCGATACCGCCGACCCCAGGGGGTTAAGTCTTCGCCGTCGGTTAGGAACCTGGGTGTGCTCTTTGATACCAATCTTTCATTTGAAAGTCACGTGTCTAGTATCTGTAAAACCGCATTTTTCCATCTTAAAAATATATCTAAATTACGCCATATGCTCTCATTGACAAATGCGGAACAATTAGTTAATGCGTTCATATCATCAAGGCTAGATTATTGTAATGCTCTACTGGGTGGTTGCCCTGCACGCTTAATAAACAAACTACAGCTGGTTCAAAACGCAGCAGCTCGAGTTCTTACCAGAACCAGGAAGTATGACCATATTAGCCCGGTTCTGTCAACACTGCATTGGCTGCCTATTAAACATCGCTTACATTTTTAAATATTGCTGATTACTTACAAAGCACTAAATGGTTTAGCTACGCAGTACTTGAGCGAGCTCTTAACGCATTATAGTCCTTCACGTCTATTGCGATCTCAAAATTCCGGCCAGTTAATAATACCTAGAATATCAAAATCGACTGCTGACGGCAGATCCTTTTCCTATTTAGCACCAAAACTTTGGAACAGTCTTCCTACCATTGTCCAGGAAGCAGACACACTCTGTCAGTTCAAAGCTAGATTAAAGACACATCTCTTTGACCTAGAATACACATAACACATTATAGACTTCTATAGTTTAATATTAGGCTGCATAATTAGGTCAGCCGGAACCGGGAACACTTCCCATAAATCCTGATGTACTCGTTACATCATAAGAAGAATGGCATCTACGCTAATTTTAGTGTCTTTGTTTATCCCAAGGTTTTCCCACAGCCTGCCGGATCCAGGCCGTATCCAGATCTGACGAAGGACCTTCGCCTGGATCCGATGACAACGCAGTGCTGAAGTGCCACTAGTCTAGTCTCTCTCTCCCTATGGAGGATCCCTTTACTACTCCAGATAAAGCGTTGCCGGGAAAATTCGTTTCGTGTACCTACCCCGAAGTGACAAAATATAATTCTGTATCAAAAAAGGAAAGACCAGTACTTTGTTTAGGCTTGGTTTGTAGGGAATTACAAACCTGCGCACATATATTCAAACGCACATAACTATAGAACCAATTCTTAATGCGCATGTGAATGCCATCAGCGTTTATCACAGGTTTGCGTTTAAAGTCTGTGTAGAGAGAATGGTGTCGTCTTAGCGGCCCCTAATTTAATAACAAATGATCGTTGCGACGGAAGCGAATCAATCAAAACTAACTTTAGCTGGAAAATAACTTTATTAAAGAACCTAACAGAGATGTTCGGGAATCAGACATGTTGTGTTTTTTTTTTTTTACTTAAGGCCACTGATAAGCCAGTCGTCTACTATTGGCTCAACAATGTCCAGTTTTAATGTTGGACTGACAACTCTTCCTTCCCACCTAAATTTCCCACTGTGCTCGTTCATCTAGGACTGGTAGGCAACATCGGCCCTGGAGAGCCGCTGTCCTGCAGAGTTTAGCTCCAACCCTAAAAAAATCTGCCTGTATAGCTTTAGTACTCCTTGGCCCGGTTTTTCAAAAGGTTTAATCCGGATAAAATTGATCCGGATTTAGTAATCCTTTTTTTTGCGATCCGTGATCACGTAATCCAGCTTACTTTTGAGCCAGTTTTTCAAAGTAACATCGGATTGGATCAATCTGATCCGGATAGGAACTTTTCAGGATCACCAAATCTGGATAACCAGTGCTCAAACAGGATAGGAAATCACAATGTAGAACTATAGATATGTAAAGAGCAACAAGTAGAATAGCCAGTGTGGGGTCAATATAAGTTTATTTTTATTTGAAATGAAAACACACACATTTAAAAAAAAACTAAAAACAAGAAAAACCCCACCCCATCCTCTTCCAGCAGTCCGCTCATTCCATTCTTTGCATTTTTTTTGGTTATTCTGTAATCATTGCATGCATCACTAATAAATATTCTAAAAACAAAAATATTTTCAATTGTGATGAATGACTAATATATCAATTTGTGACAGAATAAAATGTATTGGTTTTGGTCAATTTTGACAGCTGTTTGGGGGATTATTTTATGAGGCCAAACTCTTTCTACTTTGCTGTAGGCCTATACTGAAAGGCTGAATACGTTAAAGCCTACCTAATGACTGTAGCCTGACGGATGAACAAATAAAATGTTTTTAAAAAAATTATTTATAAAAACAAATAAAACCTTATGAATAAATATGATATCTTGTAAAATACTGCATGATCCAAATATAGTAGTATTTGATACATTTTTTAAAGTTTTCATTACATTTTGGGCATGAAATCCACGCTGAATCCACCCTTCTGATGGGATCAGTTTAATCCAGATTTTTTGGATCAAAGTGATCCAAATCCTACAAAAAAGTTCTGAAAAACCCAAACTAAAGGTTTGATCCGGATCAAAACCAAGATTGGATTACGTGATCTAATCCGATTATGTAATCCGTTTTTTCTTTTGAAAAACCCATTTTCAAGATTTGATCCAATCCGTTATCCAAAATCCTAGTGGATTACTTTTGAAAAACCGGGCCCTGAAGACATTGATTAGTTGGTTCAGGTGTTGGATCTTAACTGTAAGACAGTGTCTCTCCAGGACTGATGTTACCTACCCCTGATCTAGGAGAAGTGGTCCCCCAACTGAGCCTGGTTTCTCCCAAGGTTTTTTTTTCTTCTTCTTCTACTTTCTCCATTTCTGTCACCTGATAGAGTTTGGGTTCCTTGACCTATGTAGCATTTGATTGGAGCAAAGTCCAACTGTCTCTGTTGCCAGTTGTCTATTGTTTTGTTTTCCTTCTTTGTTTGGCCGAATAACAATACATTTTGTCTAAATTATATACAGAATTTTGCTGACTTTGAAAAGGATAGGTCTAAATATTCATTATGTGGCTCCAGCAGGATGTTTCTACATAAGATGACAATCTTTTTTAGACTACTTTCTTTCCTGCCCTCTCAGATGTGTAATGTGTACATGTGTCCAGATGCAGATTGATAACCTGAATCCAGAGTTCCTGTTCCCGTTTTCACGACCAAATCTGTTTCTGTTTAGTCCCGTGTCTGTGTTCTCTGTACTCCCTTCTTAGAGGCAGTATAACTGTTGGTTCTGTGATGTGAATAAGCTCTGAAAAAAGTTATTGGCATTGAAAAAGTAAAAGATCAGTTTTATTCAAACAACTTCAGATTCATTTGGTTGTATCCAGGGAAAAGAGCTGAGTCTGCATATCTCTATCTTTTTAGATTGCAATGAAACAGTCAATTTAATTTGTGTAATTTTGATTTACCACTCATAATCGACTGAGATTGATTTTTACTTTCATATTTATGGTTCCATGTGTAAATATTATCAAACATATTACACTTTTGAGTTATTTAACAAAGTGAAGATGACTGTATGCAAAAATCGTTGTGAAACCGTAGATTAACTGAAGTTGACAAACCACCTAATGCTGGTTTCCTTTTCCTCTGGTTCTTTAAAGGCCCCCAAACCCCACACCCCATTCAAGGTGGAGTCAAAACACTCTCCTCATGTTCATCTCAGATTATTTCTTTGTTACACTCAGACAGTTTTGACTTTCTTACCACAGTCACTGGTCTCTCAATTAATTTCCTCTTTCATAATGTTAGGTTTGAAGTATGCTCATTTTGTTCTCTTGTTTCTTATCACCCCCTCTGTAAATGGTAAGTTAAATTCCATACTGGTTCTAACCTTATTGTTATAGTGTTGTTGTTGTTGTTGTTGTTTTTGTTAAGATAATTTGAAGACTGACTAACTGAGTGAAGCTGTTTATTTAAAGTTTAACAAAAGTATGCTCATAAGACTTGTTGGATTTTATTTTAGCAGTCTAAAGCAGTTCTATTAGTGTGTGTAACTTTCATAAAATTTTCAATACATGTGATTCATCTATACAAATGTTATTAACTTGTAGCCATTTCACCTCAGCACATGGAGGTATTGTTTATATCCACAGAGTAAGAAATTCATCCATTGACATTTCCTGCGAATCAACCAATAAGGAGGGAAAACCATTCGCCTTTTCACTGGAACGCAGGTTGCTGCAGTCCAGACGAGTACTGTATCTTTCTGAAGGATTATTATCAACCATCACTAAATCTGAGGACAAGGATCGTATCACAGTACGTGATGAGTTGTACAACCACACAGTTCGTCTGACAATCTCAAACCTGCAGGGTCAGGACACAGACGTGTACCACTGTGAATTCTACTATGGCAGTCTTCCACATGATAAGAATATCCCTGGCAAGATGGATTTCTTCATCTATGTTGAAGACTTCTGTAGGTGACCTTTATTTATATTACTTTCAAATATGTGTTTACATAAAACAGTCTAGATCCAGGTCTATGGTGATGTCCCGTCCAAACATAGCCGAAATAGGTTAATCTTGCATTTAATGCCATCACCTTAACAAAAAGAAATCATACAGATGCGCTTCATTTTCAACAGTAAATAGTTAACTCAGTGCATTATTTTCATGCAGTGTGGTGTGTTACTTTTGGATACAAATGTAGGATAATCAATTAATAAACCTCAACAGGAACAGATTGATTACTGTTATTTTTCAGTGCAAGTAGCTTGTAGTATTCGAATCTTTCAGTCAACATGCTAGTCATGTTAAACTGGAATGAAAGTTTTTCAAATCCATCAAATCTACAATTAGATCTACATTAGATTACTTGCAATTTACTACCCCTGTTTATGTAGGCTACTGTGAGTGAAACTAGACAATCTGATGCAGTCAAGCAGGGAAAGTATCAAATTACTCATAAGGAAGCAGAAACCACAAAAGCATTTGTTCTTTTTTGTGTACTGTGCTTTTTTATTTGCAGATGATTGTTACAGAGCCTAAGACTGAAAATTTTAATAAAATAAAATTGGTCTGAAACCTACCTAGTGCATTTACTGAAAAAGAGAGACATTTTGTGCATAATTCTTTTGGCTCCTACTTACATATGTGTGTGATACAGATAGCTTCAATAAATCCATAATAGTTTAGTATGAACTAAAGTTTAGTAATAGCCATAATAAATACTATAAAATAACCCACTTTACATGTGTTCAGCCTATTTCTTATTGACTGATTTATAGGGCAGATAAGGGCAGATATCTGTGACTGCAAACTATTTTTTTTTATATAAATATATTATGTATATTCATTGATGGCTCACAAAAATCAGCAGCATATCTTAAAATAAAATGAAAATAACCATGAGAGCTGTGGAAATACAATGCATTATATACAGTAGTATTGCAGCATATTCCTTTATTGTGATTGTGTTTGTTGTGAATGTGTTGCAGCTCATGAGCCATTGCCATCGTGTGATTGTTTAAGCTACCTGTCATTGCTGTATGTGATCTCTGGAGCTGCATGTCTGCTCGGGGTTCTGGTTTTCACTCTCACTGCAGTTTACTGTGTAAGTATTTAGTTTCAAGTTTGTTTTTAAATTCAACGGATAGGGGAGAGTGGGGTAAGCTGTGCCACCCTGTTTAGGTTGTTCTTTAGGCAAAAATACATGAAATAGAAATACTCCTACTTATGGTCAAGATGTCTGCTATTCACTGAAAATAGAAGAAAGTACATATAATAATAGGTCCATAGACCTTTTTTTCATCCTCCTCAAAAAAGTGGGCCCTATAGGGACCCCATCATTGGGGAATATGTCAATGATTATAATAAAATAATAATAAAATTATAATATGAGAAAGAACACATTTGAAAGTTTCATTGCAACTTTATTTTACAATGTTTAATTGTTATATTGGTTCAACAAAATCAAAAATTAAATAAATAAAAAATCCTGACACTGTTGACAGCGATTTGCCAGCAAATATGTGGTTTAAAGGTGGTGTCTTTCTAACCATATATGGTTTATTCAGTTAAACCCTCCCTTATACCGATTTCCTCTCACATACAGTGTAAAAGGCCCAACCGTAGAAAGCCGCAGCCTGTAGTTCCTGTTTACGAGGAGATGACTGGGGTGCGGCCGGCCAAAAGAAAAGCCACAATCTGTCAGACTGATATTGCAAAACTGGAAGAAGAAAACAGCTCTGTGGCCACTTTGTTCAGCAAGGAAAACCTCTATGTTAATTGATTCAACAAAATTTAGTGAATAAGAAGTCACTCTACTTGAGTGTTGACGTTCATGATGATGCTTTAGTTGACCCACAAGACTTTACTGAATCATCAGCATTAAAAGGTGTTTGATAGCATAAAATTGGTCTTTTCATCTTTCATCTATACCTCTTTGTTAAAGGTACTTTTAAGACGTAATTTTATTGCTACAAAAACAGAATCTCAGCTCGTATCCTTTTTATACAAAAATGAATTGCTTTTTTAAAAGTATAAAAATGATGTATTATATGATAAAAGACAGATAAAGTACACACGCGCAATATCTGTATTTGCCGTTTTTGTTTTTACCCCTTGTGTGGAACTGAATAAGAACAGTAGTTTCTCACTGTCTGCACAGTCTCCATGTAAAAATTTTGCAATATCACAAAATAATGTTGCAGGACCTGTTTATTGAAAGGTTGGAAAATGATGGAAACTGACAAGGGAAAAAAATGCTGTTGATAAAGACTTTCACATCATTTTTCAGACATTATGTAAAACATTAAAGCATGCAAATAAAGTTTAGATGAAGTGTTTCCACAGTTTCACAGACAGGCTTTCCGGTCTTGTCTGCCACTTGGTTGGTTTTGGTTCAAAAACAGTGGACCACAGATCGCTAACAGTCTATCTGACAGTCTGAGATAAAAGTGAGAGCAAAGTGTGGCATTTGTTTGCTTTAAATATGAATGCTATATGTTTTATTCACATGGCAACAAATAAATATTATCTCTCATGTACATATTTACAATTTGCTTGTATCATGTTTAAAGAAAAACTTTATAGTTTTCTGTCTCAAATAGAGTATCAAGACGTGGGAATGTACATTTGACAATAAATAGAAATATAACAGCTATGTTGCGTCATGCATTCTTTCTTAAAAACGAAATATTCCTGTTTCTATTGATTCTTCTGCAAATGGGAGATAGCTAGGGCAGACAGGAAGTGAGGGATGTAAGTTTTAGGGTCTGCTCATCGAGATCTGAGGAGGGCTCTGTACATGGCAAAGCCTAGAACAGCACAAACAGTGGCTCCAACACTCGTTCGGAGCCAAAATGTAGAGCTCTTCAGGTCAGAATGGGTAATATGCCTAAAAAAGCAAACAGAAATGAAGAGAAAAAGGTTCAATTAATGTTTAGTAGCTTGCATTTATAACTGTACTAATTATACAGTTACGTGGCTGCAACTTAAGATAATTACAAATAAAACATTTAGGAACATTCTGTAGGGAAAACTGAAACACAAGTTTAGTGAACGATGCCCGAAAAGTGACAAACCAAAGAATTCAAATAAATAGATTGAATATACAAACAGTGTTATTGAAAGAAAAGGAGGAAAAGCTTGACACTAAAATGTTACAAAACTCAGTCAAAGATGAAGAAAGATGAGTCAAGAAATGGCAATGACAGATGGAGAACACAAAGACACTTTAAGAAGAGGAAATAGAGAGGAAAAGGGTAATAGCTCAATCACTCTGTTGCAACTTAAACCTTGTGTGAAAATGAGAAACTAAATTGCTGAATGTCACAAGTTGCAAGTCAGGTGAGGATGACAAGATATTGAATTTAAGAAGCATGTAGAATGTGCAGGAAAGTGCTCAATTCACTCAAGCAACCCAAAATCCACACCCGTGACCCCCTTCGCCATATGTGGTATATGCGAAGGGTATATCCCTACTACTTGCATGTTGCATGGTTTGTTTTTTAATAGAAGTCATTATAATCATTAGGTCTAATTACACACACACACACAAAAAAAAAAAAAAGTGTGAAAATTACCATTAATACAGCTAATCCTCAAAATAACATGTGTTTGTATGCAGGCATTAATGTTTGTATAAGGCATAAGGAGGTGGGATTCCCCAGCGTGAGAGTCCCCAGAATCTTGGTTCCAACAAAGGATTTTCTCATCTACTTAAATATCTTAGGGAGTTTTTTCCTTGTCATTTTGCTTGTTCATTGGGGCAATTTGTGAGACACTATTCTTTGTAAATCTCCTTTGGAACAATACTTTCTGAAAACTGCTACACAAATAAGCAGGACTGAATTGAAAAAGTATCCAAAAATCTACAGCCCAACTCTGAAAAGAGGTGACAGTCCACAGAAGATCATAACTGCAGCAGCTCTGTTGCCTAGAGGGCCTCCCCACAATGCATTTTCATATAATCTATATAGTATTATGACTATATAGTATATTCAAAAGTTTATTAGCACATTATGCCAGGCCAAAACAAAAAGCTGAATGAAAGAAAATGTATGTGAATCAGCATGAGAGTAATGGAGAAAAAAAGTAAATGAATAAAGATAAATGCAGAAGAGATAAGTAAAAAACAAAGAGGAAAAGCAATGAAGCAAGATAAAAGCATCCTGAGAACCTGCTAAAGACGACAGTGTAGAGTTTGGTCCGAACCGTCTGCACAAGCTCAGAGTTGAGGAAGTTCTGACACAGACAGAAAGTGCACCTGTTACAGGTACACATGCAGCGCAGACGCGCATGGCTGCCAACACACAGAAAGATACAAGCACATGACAGAAATGAGGCATTTCTAAGAAACAAGATATAGTGTACTTCTGAGTTAACAGATAAAGGGAAAAAGTTAAACGATTAAAAGCACACTGTCAATTTAAGTGTTCCTCAAGTTTTTTTAAACTACTAACAAGTGTAACATTCTCTGTTGTTTTCTCTTTTGTGGTCTTACAAAACAAAGGAAAAAATTAGATCACATGCTTGGGACTTCACAAACTGACTCGCTTCTGAGTAAACCACCTGACCATGTACTATTTTTATTGTTTTAATGTTTATCTGCATTTGGAAAAAATACCCTGAGAGATAAACAAGAGCAGTAAATTAACTCTTTCCCCGCCAGCATTTTTGAAAAAAGTTGCCAGCCAGCGCCAGCATTTTCACAAGTTTAATGGCCCCCAAAATATCTTGTTGTATGAATATCTGATCATGCAATATCTCAAAAGAAAGAACAGACTATCTGCTTTTAAACAAAAAAACAGACATTTTATTTACAGCTTTTAATGCATTCTTTTTATCAACACTTAAATGTGGGTAAGTTACAGTTAACAGCAACATTTTGAGCAAAAAGCTGAGAAAATCGGGGTTTTGTCAAAGGCTACATCTAGATCGGATTCAGAACGATGATCAAAACATAGATGGAGTAGATCAGGTCCATCAACACCTCCAAATGCTTGCACAGTCCTATAGCTCTTCCTGGGTCGACATTTCATTTGGTAACATTTGATTTATATGCTGTTTAATGTTGATGATCGCATTATTTTACATATGCATCCGCTTACATATGATATTGCTCGTTTTTGCTTCTTTTTCACATGTCTTTTGATCGGGAGATTCAGTACTCTTTCAGAAGATGTCTAATAGCGGCCCTCACCATATAACAGTAAAAACACGGAAAGCCGGAAAATTTTGTCAATGGCGGGGAAAGAGTTAAGAGATAACGGAGAGAATTCAAAAATAGTAATTTATAGTAAGAAGTCACTTGTCTTAAAACACCCTAAAAGGAATTAACAAGCAGAGGCAAACTCTACTGTGCTTCAAATGTGTTAAAATACCCTATAAATATTATAATTGTGGACAATGTAAACACGCTTACGGGTACACGGCCATGGTGGTGAGTTTGATGAAGATGTCTTTGCTGGGAGCCGCAGCTGTGTTACAGGTATAGGACTGAGGCGGAGGCATCTTGTGCTTGCGACAGAATTCCAGTGGAGTCATGCAGTATTGCTGCTTTGTTTCTGGCAGGTCTGACTTTGCGGCAATAAGCATACATGGAGTCTTACTGTCCATGAAGTGTTGCTGGGAAATGAGGTAAAACGTGCATTTAGAACACATATATCAGAATACATGCAGAATATAGGATGTTTAAATTAGTCATAAAGGAACATTACCACAAATGTGAACTTATTGCTCTCTCTATTAAACAGACAGCATAGTATTGGCTATGCTTTTTTCTTTAGATAGCAAAAAAATTGTCATCAAAGTGTAAAACAACAATACTGTGAACAACACTGTGTCAGTATAGCAAACCTTGAATATTCGTGAGCAGTACTCAAAAGAGCAGGGGTTGCTGACATCATAGATCAGACACACAACATCACATGAAAGTTCTGTCTCAGACAGGAAATCAAAATCTGGAAAGACTTCGTGGAGCTGAAGGAAAAACATAGGAACTTTAGAACAAAGTTTCAAAGATTCAGTTTACTTTTCGAAAAACTGATAAATAGTACAAATAATGATAAATGGTGGTCAATTCTCTAAACTCTTTAAATGGATTAAATGCATGACGTAAGTTCAAATGGTTTGAGGAACTGCAATAGACTGAATTAGTCTTCTGTCAAAACCCAGAAAGCCTTATTCGCCTGTGGTTTCCTCAAGATTTTCATGTGGGGTTTTATACTGGGGTTTTTCAGTTTATTAGAAAAAGAAGGTCTGTGGTAAATATAACTTGATGACACTTGGACATTTTGCTTTACAGCATAAATTACACACACACCCATAGCGAAAATGTGAATTTTGAAGTATCTAGATAAAAGCGTTTGGCATGTGAGTGTGTGCAGTTTACATGGTAGAGCAAAACATTCAAGAATCGTCAAGTTATGTTTATCACAGACCTTATTTTACTCACAAATTGGAAAACCCCATTTTAAACCCCATAGGAAAATCTCGATGGAACCAGTAGCAAATTAGTCTTCCGGGTTTTTAACTCATCCCTGCACCACTCTCTATACTTTTTAAAAAGAGTGTTCAGAAACTAGTTCCACAAGCTGAAAAAAACAACTCTAATGTGTAAGATTCTGTAAGAAAAAAATATTTACCAACAAGTACTTCTCCTGTCCGTACACATGTGCAGTGCTGATTGCATAATATGATTTATGCTCTTCTCTTATTGTCCTCTGATGCTGTGAGGAACAGACAGTAAATAAACAGCAATCATGACAATGTCACATCTGAAACTACACAATGTCACATTTTTTAATGAATAAATTGCAAATACCCTACCACAGATAAGTATGCAAAATATTTCAAAATCATGTTGCTGTTGTTCCTCTCATTTCTAGACAAAGTAGCTCTGATGAAATCTAACAGCTGAGCTATGAACAAATTTCTTCATGTTCGTACTATGAACAAACAACATAATCCCTAATGCATTAGATGTAGCACATTTTAACAAACTTAACTTTGTTGTAAAGTGTTACCCAAACTGCTAATTTAATTCCACAATATCATGAGCAAAAAAAAAAAAAAAAAAAAATCCAGACAGGATACTTATTTGAAGGTAAGCGGTCTATATAGATTTTCAATAAAAAAATTTTTTAAAACATTGAAGTGTTTTTCTTGTAACTGACCACAAGGTTTCTGCCGAGGAAGCCCTGCAGGAAACCAGTTTTGCCACTTCCAGTTAGTCCAAACACATGACAGCGAAATACATTCCGTTGCGTCTGTTTCTTCTGAAGGTCGAGATTCTTATCACGGGTCACTAGCATGAGCAAAAACATTCAGTCAACACCACAGCTGTCATACGATGACCTGATACTGACTTTGATGAATTTTTAAATAAAATACATGTCATGATGAATTTTACACAGTCATTGACCTGAACTGAATCAAGACTGAACTGACTTTAGCTGTATTTTTTAGAACTGTTTTATAGCAGAATTGAAATCTGTTTGCATCAATGAGCATTATTTTCCTGTTTATCAATGTAAAGCTGCTTTAAAACAATCTCTATTGTACAAAGCACTATGTAAATAAAGTCAGGTCACCTTTATTTATTTAGCGCTTTATACAATACAGATTGTTTTAAAGCAGCTTTACAGGGAAAATGATGCATTTCGGCTGATGTTCGGCTGAAGTCAGTTCAATGTTGATTCAGTTCCCTTATAAAGATCATTAATTATTAGAGTTTTTCTCAATAGCTTTGGCCCATTTTTCAAAACAGTCTTAACATTCTCTAAACTGTAAGCTCAATTGTCACAAGTTTTTGCTGGAACATTAGAACTCAATTGCATGTCTGCAAAACATAGTAACTCACCTAAAACTTTTCATTCATGCTTCAAAACCAAGTTATTGTGTTAGTAAATTGGCCATGGGCACCAAAATAAAAAGTGTTTTTGTCATCGTGTGAGCCACACTGGTCAAAATGTTTAGATGCTTTTTCACCATGGAATGTTGTTTTTTTCTACACAAATTTCATGTTTTTTTCCTGCTTTTTTGTTGACTAACTGCCTTCTATACTGTACAAGAATTTACTGGGAAAAGTCAACACTGTGATACACAAAAAGAAAATGAACATTTGTATTTTTACAGTACATTTATTTTTGCTGCAATGTGTTACGTCAACTGAAAATTCTCAGTTGCTTGTTCATTTTTACACACTCTATTATCTCTTTCTCTAACATACAGTACATATCTTCTTAGTTACGTATCTTCCTATTGCTCTTCCATGACAATAATTTTTAGTTTACATGTAACACATTTCTAGAAGAAAAAAAAAAGTACTGTAAAAATACAAACTTGGTTGGTTAAACATTCCATGTCTTAAATATTTATGGAATATAACATGTCTGACAGATTTAGATCAATGAATGGATCATTTTGCATGTGATGGCTCACACGTTGAAAGAACGTTTAGAAGTTGTGTAGAATCAACTCATCAGTTCTGATCAACAAGCCATGTGCATTAAGTCATTGTGCAAATTGTAGACAACTGTACTTACTCTTTTGCATACATGTGCCAAAGCACATGCAATTTGCTTAAATCAATAAGAAATTCAAATCTGATGTGAACAAGAAACTAATTGTTCAGAGATCTGAACCTATTGTTTTGAGAAAAAAAATGAGAAAACAGTGATATCAACAGGGTGTGGTTTAATTCCAGGCTACATCACAGATCAAGGATTTGTCTCATAATTGATGAAGTTTGCAACACTGATTCTGTTATTTTTCTCTATATTATTGTGACGCTGCTTTGAAACAGCTGTATTGTATAAAGCGCTACATAAATAAAGGTGATTTGACTTGAGTGGGGTCCGTGTACTTTCTGATAATTTCATTTCCTGTTTTTAATGGAATAACGAGAAATGAAAACCAGCTTGTTTATTCGTTTTTTAGTTTAGTTTAAAAAACGAAAAATGAGATTTTGGCTCGATTTTTCATTTTTCGTTTGTGGTTTACAAATCGGTTTATGGGTTTGATATTTCATTTGCACAAGTGGGCGGTTGCTGGTCACGTAATTATTGCTGCTGCGACTTGCAAGCAACCCCATTAATGTGAGCCACAGTATATGACAGATTATTTTAGCATGATGTATTTCCCATTGATAAATACAGTGCAAATAGTTCAGTCTATTTGGAGAAAAGGAAAGTGGAAATACAAATCAATAATAGGCTGAACTGTACCATGATAATATGTCTGTAACATTAGATGTCCGTAGATGACCTACCCATAACTGTTACATTAGAGTTAGGGGATAACACAGTTTGTACAGTATAAAAATCATTATGTCTAAAGTTCCCATGAAACATGAAAACCCAATGGGAATATATATCCTTGTTGTGTAAAACATCTGTCCATAATCTGTGACTACACAATTCCAATACACAATACTCCAGCACTGGGAGGCATCTGGAATAACTCTGCAATGATCAATCCGCTTTTTTAAGCCAGCTAATTTTACAGTAGGCTCATATTCAGAATGTCCTTCTCGTATAACACCAACGACCGCACAAATGGGCTTCCTTTGTGAAATATAGCAGACCACCGTTTTAAATAACAGTTTAAAAAAGGTGGTCTGCTATTTTTCACAAAGGAAGCTCAGTCAGTCAGTCAGTCAGTCAGTCAGACAGACAGACAGACAGACAGACAGACAGACAGACAGACAGATAGATAGATAGTTTAAATGTATTAGGCCTATATAAATTTAGGAACATAACAAGCATTACAAACTACAATAGCCTAAACAGAACTGGAACCTTTGTAAGATATGCGCTCGTCTTCACAAAAACCACATGCAGGGTTTTTAAACATCTTGTGTGGAGAAAATATTGTTTATTCTGGGCAGTATGGCAAGCCATGGCAAAAAGCAGGATAACTTGTAGGCTATAGCCTACTTGAAAGTAAAACCAATTTGCCGAGTAAAAACAGAGTTTGTGTTGTTGAATCATATCTTTTTCTAGTAGGCTACATCTTGAAATATAGATCTCATGACAAATAAAAATTTCAGATGGACAAACATTAAATGCAAAAAAAACAGTGTGAATAACAATAAACTAGAGAGTGGATACACAGATATGGCCTATTTATTATGAATGAAATTCATGCATTTATTTGTCATTTAAACTAATGCAAACAGGGAAAGAGAATAGAAAAGACTTATTATCCTGTCGTCCCCTCTAGTGGACAGCATTAAGTATTACGGCCTTCATTGCTCAGATAACACAAGTCAGTGGATTTTTTGTGAAAGTAAGTCTGACCAGTAAGAAAAGATATAAGCGAGTCAGACCAGTCTGAAGGTCTGAGCTGAGTTTGGTGAAGCATTAAAGTTCTAGGCGGAGTCAATTTCTCATAATAATAATAAATTATAATAATGTTTAAATATATGCTGGCTTTCTCAAGCCAACATAATAAAGAAAACTCAGAGAAACATCGACCAATTCAGTGTGTAATAAAATTGTATTAGTTTTATAATAAAACTAATAACATTTTAAAGGTATGCCGTGCTCTTCAACCGACATGATTTTAATTAATCCCAAACCTGGTAATTTTGTCAGTATTAATGTACCTTCACTGATTCTAGCTTCTCTCTTTTCTGTCTCTTTCTTTTCATGTGAACTGGGTAGGCTACACATGCTTACATTCATAAATATAAACTTTATTTCTATTCAATTTTCAAAATTATTTAAAGCCTACATATGTCACACACACCTGCCTGCCTTTTGATGTAAATAAAAGACGAGAGTGGTAAATGTTACCAGGGTTCCCACACCTTGGTTAACTTCAAATTCAAGGTCCTTTCAAGAACTTTCCAGGTCCAATACCCTCAAATTCAAGGATGTGTAGGATCTTAATGTGGGGACACATTTCAAGTGAGAGCAAGGTTACATCATGTTACCTTGTAAGATACATTGTTACAGTTTTGCGCACATGAACGTCATGGCAACGTACAACACGAACTCACGCGGGAAACACTTAATGTAACGCGGAAATGCCCATAACTAACGTAAATCAAGCAAGTTTGTATGCATAGGCCACGAAGTGTAGGCGAAATAACACATTAGCGGACAGGAGCAAATAATATGGAATGTTTTACAGAAAACTTCTTGCAGAAAATAAATTCAAGCACTTTCAAGGACCTGTATCTATGTATGTTTATTTTCAAAAACTTTCCAGGGCCTTGAAATCTTATTTTCAGATTCACAAACTTTCAAGGATGTCAAGGACCCGTGGGAACCCTGTGTTACGGACATATTATCATGGTACAGTTCAGCCTATTACTGATTTTTATTTCCACTTCCCTTTTATCCAAAGAGACGGAACGATTTGCACAGTATTTATCAATGGGAAATACATCATGCTAAAATAATCTGTCATATACTGTGGCTCACATTAATGGGGTTGCTTGCAAGATTTGTAAACCAAAAAAAAAAAAAAAAAATAGAGTCAAAATCTAATTTTTCGTTTTTTAAACTAAACTAAAAAACGAACACACGAGCTGGTTTTCATTTCTCGTTTTCTCCAAACAGGAAATGAAATGGTCAAAAAGTACATGGACCGAGTGGACTACTGACTTTCGATTTCTGCATCTGCAATTACCATAATAACCACAGGAGGGATCAGTGACTCATGAACAGGTTACCCAACGATGAAAATGTTGTCATTTTCTCATCACTTTTAAAAACCCGCTCAATTAATGCATATTCGAAAATACAGACTTTTTGCCCAAAAATACCAAGAATTAGTAATTATACAGTGGTGGCCAAAATGATTAGAACGGTAAGATTTTTTAATGTTTTAAAAGAAGTCTCTTCTGCTCAAGGCTTCATTTATTTTTGCAAAAACAGTAATATTGTGAAACATTTTTACAATATAAAATAACTGTTTTCTATTTAAATATATTTTAAAATGCAATTTATTTCTGTGTTGGTAATGCTGAATTTTCAGCATCATTAGTCCAGTCTTCAGTGTCACATGATCCTTCAGAAATCATTCTAATATGATGATTTGATGCTCAAGTAATGATGCTCAAGTAATGATGCTCAAGTAATGATGATTCAAATAGAAAACAGTTATTTTAAATTGTACAAATATTTCACAATATTATGTTTTTTGCTGTATTTTGGATCAATTAAATGAAGCCTTGGTGAGCGGAAGAGACTACTTTTAAAGCATTAAAAAATCTTACCGTTCTAATAATTTTGGACACCACTGTATATGTATATAATTATATGTTATACAATATATAGCAACTATGTCTTTTAACTTACCTGTTATGGCAGATGCCTGAGACTCCTGCTCAGCAATGATAGAGTAACCAAGGTAGCCAAGATATTCTAGACATCGCTGGACATCCAGGTAAGTTGTTAACCTGCAAAAATGACATTGATAACTGATAAACTGATGAACCATCCAGACAGAAATGAACAAAAGGGTAGCATTTCAATGATCAATAGATTCATTCTACTGTTCAAAAACACATAATTACATTCACAACATTAAGGACACAAAGACACATGGCATGGTTGATACACACGTCCACTGAGAGAGATAGCCTTGATATGTGATCCAGCCCTGGTCATTAGTGCAGACCGTACTGTTCACATCCAGTCCCCAGGGGATGTAGGGGAAAACACTGAACAGATCCATAAGCTCTTCAGGGGACAAAGCACAGTCTCTGTCCTAAAACAGAAACAAACAAGCTTCAGTAAAAACAAGATACAAATGATGATCCAGAAAATGGCAAATTAAGTCTAGCACTACATTTGTGACAGACATTTTTATCTAGACATTTCAAAAGGATCAAATAGGATAATCTTAATATGTTAATGTAATATTATGATAAACTTTTTTTTTCAGTCAATGTCTGAGGAAGTCAACCATTTGTACCTTATCATGTTTGTCAAAGACGCTCTGTAGAAACAGGTAAGCATTGTGATTGAGCTCTGTGGTGCAGTCCGGTGGTATTTTTAACCTGTAGGAACGTAAACATAGAGTCGGATGTTGATAACTGTAAAATTAGCAGATTAGCATAGTTGGATTAAATTGGGATTGCCGAAAAGTCTCTAATGTTCAAAGCAGATTAAGAAAGTTCCAGATTAAGAGAGTTCAAGCTTGATTTTAATTACTGTAAGGGAGCAGTTCAATTATTTTTGTACCATTTATCCGTTTCTCAAAAAAGATATTCTGTGCACTCACATACTCACATGTAATAAATTAATAATTCATTTATAAAGTTTTTTGTACTGAACAGTGGACACAATTACAATATGTAAACAGAACAACTAAGACCCAGTAAAAACATCTGTATTTCAAACCTGAGGAATATAAATCTACAGTATGTTCTAACCAACAGAAAATTTACAGAGGTCTCTTTAAACAAGCCAACTGAATAGAAATCAGAAATTAGGTGTAATAAGACGCTGCTGCTTCCACCCATGACAAGAGAATGTGACTTGCTGAAAGAGTGACTGATGGGAAGTGGTATTTCTTACGGGGGAAACAGGTAGTCCTGATGCAGCTCGAGATCGTCATCATATCCAAACCTCCGCAGTACCGTCCACGTGGTCTCATGCCTTCCTCTTTGGATAAAGAGAGTATGTAGGAAAAGGAAACCTGTGGAAAAAAACAATCTGGATATTCCTTTCTGGGGAGATTTAAGCAAACACAGGGCTGTATGCAAATGTTAAGCTTCACAAATGCAGCCTTACCTTTGAGAGTGAGCCCATTGTCATGCACTCCATCCGTCAGGTTTTTACTTACAACATTTTTTACATCCTCTAGGGCTTGTGGGGCTAATGGGGTGTTGAAACAGGTCCTCTAAAAATAAAGAATCAGACAATGACATTGAATACACAACAACATGAAGGGGTAGTTCACCCAAAAAAATAAATTCTGTCATCATTTACTCACCCTCAAGTCATTACAAACCCATAAGAATTCAGTTAACCTTCGAAACAAAAATGAAGACATTTTTAATAAAGCCTGAGAGCTCTCTGTCTCTCCAGTGAAAGTCCATTTCACCAAAACTTTGACGCTACAAAAAGTTAAAGGTTGTAAATGAAATCCATATGATAAAAAGATTTAATTTTGGCTTGTATTATAAACATTGATCAGCATGCATACATGGAGCACATCAAATATCCATCATTCATATTTTTCACCTCCTTCATATTTTCATTTTGTGTTTCGAAGATGAACGAAAGTGTGTTTGAAATAACAAGAGAGTGAGTAATTTATGACAGAATATCCTATTTAGGGTGAACTGACCCTTTAGTTTGATTATATGGTTATGGTTTGACTTAAAGCAAAATACAGAGTTAGATTGTCTTCTTTAAGGTTAGGACCAACAAATGGTTGTTTAAGTGTATAAATATGAAAACATGTTCTTAGGGACATCAAGGACATCAATGAAATCAGGCATTGATGTTGGCGATGGGACCGGTGTTTCAATTCTTCTTAATGTTGTGAAAGTGGTTCAGGTCTTAGCCAGTCTTTGGCTTTATGGAGGCCAGTTAAGCTCTTCCACACCAGAATAAACTATTTCATTATAGACCTCACTTTGTACACCAATGTTATGCATGAGCAGAAAAGGGTTCTCCCTAAATTTTTGTAACAAACAGGAAGCAAACAATTCTCTAAAACATCATGATATAACCCTGTTAATTAGAAGGGGGTGACCACATATTGTGTCGTGCACCCTAAAAGGCCATACACAGCAGGTATCTCACCTGAAAAAAGGTGAGTTCATAATCATTGAGGACACCATTGTTGTCCAAATCTGACACCTTAAAGATTCGTGTCAATGCTCGAACACAGGCAGATCTCATCTGTGAACCAAAAAAACAACAACTTAAACTTCACATACATGAAGTACTGTGTGGTTCATGCAACTACATATTAAAATGTATATATACACAAAGATGTGCAGACCTCTTTCTTCTCTGGACAATAGAGTGGCCCTGTAGGGTGAAGGACAGCCTTCTGTGCATAGTAAAACAACTCTGAAATATTCTTCAGATTCTTGGCTGAACACTAAAAAAAGAGGTAGAAAAGATGCAAATTAAACATTAAAATAGATGAAGCCAGGAGTAAGCTTTAAATATAGTTAGATTTAGGACATTTAAAGGCATAGTTCACCCAAAAATGAAAATGTTGTCAATTAAAACCAGACAGTTGACGGTAGCCATTGATTTCAATAGTATTTTTTTCAATAGTACTATGGAAGTCAATGGCTAACATCAACTGTCTGGTTACCAACTTTCTTTAAAATATCTTCTTTTGTGTTCAACAGTAGAAACTCATACAGGTTTGAAACCACATGAGGGTGAGTAAATGATGACAATTTTCATTTTTGGGTGAACTATCCCTTTAAGTAGCTTTTATAAACATGCCTTAGAAAAATACTTTATTGGTGTGCATCTTGAAACAAAACAATGGCACTGACATATTTTAAGATATGCCAATGCAAGATGCTTTCAGTTACGACAGCTCAAACATCCATTTTAGTCTGGGACTAGGCTTAAGCCTTGTCTGTGAAACCAGGCATAAATGTTATACACAGTCAAAGAAAAGACAGGAATACAGGATTTTTTTTTTTTTTTATCTGAGCGATTTAAACTTCCAGGTAATATTAAGCGATTTGCAAATCTGACAACTAGAGACTTTAGCTTGATTAAAGGTCCCATGACATGGATTATTTTATTATTTTATAATGTTTCCTGGGGTGCCCTTATAATGTTAGTATGTTTTTAAGATCAAAAATTGTTTTAGCCTCTGATTTGAACGCTCTGTTTGAAGGGGCGTGTCTGCTGTGAGACTTCAGTGTAAACAGCCAATGCTGTGATTGGCTGACATGCTTGCATATGAAATAGCTAGCATTACAGGTGGAACTCTCTCGAATACTTTTACTATTACAGCTATTATATGTTTTTACTATTACAGCTATCGAGATTAACGAATCGTGAGAAGTTTTTTAAGTATTTAGATCTATTCCCATCACATAAAAGGTTGCAGTGATGAGTATTGAGTGAATGAAGATCTTATCATTGCAACGCAGTTTCTGCACTCTCACTAATGATTTCACCAATGCAAACATGAGGTAAGTACAGTAAGAGCTTCGTTGTGCAGTGTAACAGCGTCATTGATTTCATAACGAGTTTTGGCAAGTGTCCGTCCAGATAAACTCGCGCTGTGTGATTGACAGCTTGGGCGACTGGAAAGGGATTGTTCTTTGATCACTTTCCGTATGTATTTTAATCACAGTTTAAATAAGATTATTTTCATCCTACCAAGAGAAACGATGTGAAGTTGATATTTTAGTCACTGGCTTGATTTACTGATGCATAAACATTATTGAACGACTTTGAGAGAAAGATTATCTGTCTGAACTTGAACAATTACACAATCAGAAATTCACATAACCCACTGGTTCTTCAGAGGCTCGGATGAAGGAACTAAAAAAATACTTTTGTGTTCATTTTTACATCCAAACACTGAGCAACTGCCATGCTTCGCTCGTTTGCAAGCCATGATGTATCTCGAGGAAAAAACAATATCGCGCTCGTGCAGCTCATTTTCTCATGGGCGAGCCAAATTCTCTTTGCGGGCAAAGAAGAGAAAGGGGAGGTAACCTTTCCCCTTATGACGACATAAATGGAAGATTCTAGATTCGCCCGTCTGAGCTTTCATTTTCTCAAAAATACCCAGGGCTTGGTTTACACCTATAAAAATGTCTAGCCACTGGGGGACCATAGGCAGGCTAGGGGAACTCATATTAAAGGATTAGTTCACCCCAAAATGAAAATTTCCTAATAATTTACTCACCCCAATGCCATCCAAGATATCCATGTCTTTCTATCCTCAGTGGGAGAGAAATTATGTTTTTTGAGGAAAACATTTCTGGATTTTTCTTCTAACAATGGACTTCATTGGTTACCATCGTTTTTAAGTCCAAATCAATGCAGTTTCAAAAGTCTTTGAAGTGTTTAAACGGGCTTTACGCGATCACAGCTGAAGAAGAGGTTGTTATCTAGCGCAGCCTTTCTCAAAGTGGGTGCCGTGGCACACTGGGGTGCCCCCTGACTGTGTCAGGGGTGCCGCCAAAAAAATTAGTAGGTTAAAAAATAAATAAAAATAAATTCGGACATTTCATATATAAATATATTTGAATTTACATAAATACATTCTTCTTCTTTTTAACCCTTTCGCACGTACGACCACACCGGTGTGATCAGTCTAGGCTGGTCCCTGGAGCAGCGGTGTGATTAGAACGGTCAGTGAGTGCATGACGTGATCAACTGCTAAATTCAAATGTGCTTTCGCGCGTTGGCTGGCGCTGAGCCAGAGACAGGTGCGCTCAGCTGTCATATATCACAACTTTTCAGTGTTTTCATCCACATAATGTTTGTTTTAGGTTTCAGACATAAGTACTAAAAAACAATACATTTAGAGTTTGTAAAATACACACTGATGTCAAAGGAAGAGGCAATAATAATCCTTTCCATTATAATTAGTTTTATTCATATCAGATACACATTGTGTAAGTAACTTTAAAGTTTACTCTGTTCTTCTCCCAGTTCACCTGCCACTTACTTTTATGTATTTCGGGAGAAGTGGATGAATTCACTTGTTGTAAATCCAACAGATCCGATTCTCTGAACTGCATCTGCGGCACAAACTAACATGGCGGCGCCCATCGCGCATACAGCTCAACTAACGCGATCGTTATAAAGGTGTTCAAAAAACAAAACACTTCCACTTGCATATATTTGACAATCGGAATATCAGATATTTCATGCCATATCTAACAAATTTGTGAATATTTTGAATAAAAAAGGAAAAATGACATAAAAGCAGATCATCATTCATTCAGCTCTGTTGTTGCTGCGGTGTGTCACGTGACAGGCAATGACGCGTCACCATGGAAACCATAAAGTGACACATTCTGAATAACGGTCACCTTAAAAAACTCACGCTGGGGGGTCAGCCAGAATATTTTAAATTTACGTGTGAAAGGGTTAAACATATGAACGGATTAATAAAATTGTAAATTGATTTTATATATATATATATATATATATATATATTATATATATATATATATATATATAATTTGCATTACATTTGGGTTATGCAGTGTTTTTAAATTATATTTTACACTGGGGTGCCTTGAGATTTTATGCACTTTTGAAAGGTGCCCTGATGGAAAAAAGTTTGAGAAAGGCTGATCTAGGGAACCGATAGGTCATTTTCACAAAAAATTTATAATTTATAGACTTTTTACCTTCAATAGTTCGGATTGAGCTGATCAACAAACGGACAGGGAACTACGTCATCACGTTGAAAGGTCACGCCGGTGCCGGCAGAAGTACCGCCCCACTGTTTACAATGCGACCGTACGTAGGAGGATAGTTCAAATAGTATTGTTTGCTATTATATATAGTAATAGTATTCAGTGAATATGAATATGATTATTATATGAATAACATTCTGATGAATATGAATAGTAGTTCAAATAGTATAGGAAAGAAAGACATGGATATCTTGGATGGCATTGGGGTGAGTAAATTATTAGGAAATTTTCATTTTGGGGTGACCTAATCCTTTAATGTTAAAAAAAACTCATAAAGTGAAATGTTCATGTCATGGGACCTTTAACAAAATTGCAGTGTAAATCCCTACAGTGAAGCATAAGGAATTCACCTATGAACCAGACAAATAGCAACAGAGAATTTTCCAATAGAGGTGAAATTGCCTGTGCCACGTTAAACCCACACAGTTCAATAGTTAAAAAAACATAAATTAATAGTTCAAATCTTTAGATCTCACTTGACCATAGACAGACCATAGACCATTTATGTACACCCCTTTTTTTTTTTACCATCAATTACTTTCTTATACATCCCTGACTTTGCCTTTGACTAGCTGAAACATTCTAAGACTGAACTGAAAACACTTAAAGACTGTTTCCAACAACTGGAGCAGATTTTAAACACCGACTGAACGCAACTGTCTCTGATTCGGCGTGTTTGGGAATGATCAGTTGTAAGTATCAAATTACATTCATAATCGGCCTTACAGTCGTTAAGTGTGTCCCCGCTTTAGGAGACATTCAGCATGGCTCGACATACCTCCACACAAGTCTCTATCTCTGTGTATTTGTTCATGATGGGAAGGACAGTCTCCATACTGCTGTGTTCAACCAGATCAGATTTATTCCCCACAAGGATCAGAGGAACCCTTAAACACACACAAACAAACAAACAAACATACACACACAAAAAAGGTAAACACAAACAGTTTCTGGCTATTTTTAGTATACCATAGACCAGAGGTGTTATTGTACACACTGCCAAGAATTTCAAGTCAGCATCAAATGAAAATTCTGACTTACTATCTGTTTTCTAAATGCATGTTATAGATTTTATTGTGAACAATTCATCCATGTATATGTTTCAATTATAAAAAATAAAACATTTTGAAATGTCATAACAGGATCTTCCTGTAACGACTTGTCTCTGGTGACATATAAAGGGCTATTTAAACCAGTGGTTCTCAAACTTTTTTGTTTTCTATGCCGGGCTTGTTCCGACGATGCAGTCAACGGTCTAGAAGAAAAAATATTCAGAGGAATTGTCATTCGGTGCAGTGCCACATTATAAAGGCAGTGAGCCAATTGCCAATTACGCACTCGAACGCATTTGCCACCGCGGTTTTTCTTTTCTTTTCTTTCTCCCACGCATTTTAGCTACTGCCCATTTGAATGTGCAATAACCAACAGTCACTCAAAGTTTGGCAAACATTGGGCATCAATCATAAAATACAGGCTTTTTTTTTTCTTTCTTTCTTATTATTTTTTTTTAAGTATTAGTAAAACTGTTCTGACGTAAATTTTCAGTTTCATTCATTGTTTGTATTTTCAAAATGTAAGCTGCCACTAAACTGACAACACATAAATTGTGTGTAAAGCATCAGAATGTTGTTCTTTTAGGCAAACTGATGACAGTGCATTCTGATAACACCATTTACCATAAAAATATATAATAAAATTATTAGTTAACCAATTAGTTTAGTGTGAAATTTTTTTTTCAATGATACACAAAAATGATTAAAAACTGCCACGTAGTCCACTTTCCTTTTTATTATAGTTTACTATTAATCTGAGCACCAGTAGTGTTTACTGTAATGGCATTTATCTTAGTCTCTTTTGTATTTATGCCATATACTGGAGCCAAATGTGAGAAAGGAGTTCAGAAGATCATCCCATCAGAAGACAATACCAGCGGGTACCTACCTGCTATCTTTGTCTGTCCTCTCATTTATCAGGGGAATCCAGTGACTTGTCACCTGTGACAATGACATTATTTTCAAAATCTGAAAGCTACAGAAAGGCCTGTTCACACCAAGGATGATAATTATAACGATAACTATAAAGATTTAATAATAATTTTAATTCTATCAGAATCCACACCACAACTATAACAATAACAGCAGGGAGGAACAATATTGTTATAGTCACATTCAGAATGATTTTTACCAGCTGGTGAATGATAAAACATTGACAGCCAACCAGAATCCACTTTAAAGGTTGTATCAGCGATTTCAGGCCCAAACATAAATGATCACATTCATCTAATCTTTCCTAACGATCCGCTAAAAGAGCTTGATCATTTAAAGTAACATACAACATACCTGCAGCAAAACTAGTTATAATAAATGAGTTGGTGTGGACGCTAATATAGTTATATATCTTCATAGTTATTGTTCTTGATGTGAACAGGTACCATATACCATATATTGACTTGTACCATATAAGAGCAAATAAAATATATAAATTGTTAATTGAATGTAAAATATGTAAATTGTAGTATCAGACAGATTTGGAAATCATGGATCAAATTACTGATTATTCTAATGAACGATTAAGTTATTCTGACTTATAGCATGAAGACTAGAATGTATGATCAAGTTCTCTCACCTTCTCAATAGACTTCTTGTTGTTCACAGAGTAGACTATACATATAACATTGGCCTAAAAAGGGACACAAATATATATTATAAAAAAATATATTTCTCTGAAAATATCAACAACAACAACAACAAAAAAATCACTGAGTGTTGTGAATCCTCATCTCACCTTTGATATCTCTTGATACAGTTGTTCATCTGTCTGTTCAGCTTCTGTGCATATTTTAAAAAAACAACAACATTGTTATCTCCTCTCCATTCAATAATAATAATAAACATATTTACTAAAAATAAAAAAGTTAGTTAATTTTAGATTTAAAAAAGACAGAGGTTATTTGCACTAAGTGCACAGAGCAATAGAGGCTATTTACAGTCAGTTTAAATAGCAAAAAAAAAAAATATATATATATTTTTGTGTAAATACTAATAGCAAATAGTGACAGAAACAGTGTAACATAGTATGTTATAAAACATTATGCATTAATAGCACCATCTTCTGTTTATATATTATATTTATAAAAGTAATAAATGGATGCTGCCTTTTTGAAAACTTATTTGTCCCTATCCCTGAAGTCATCCCCTTACACAAACTTGCCACAAGATGGGCTATTGGCAGTATTTGCTGAGCTAGCTGCACAGTGTACCTAGTACCTCCAAAAGAAAGTCAGTAATGTTGTGCTTTTGCTATCATAAAATCAATCAATACATCAGTATCGGCCATTGAACTATAGTACATAATTCAGTTGCTGGTTTAATACCTGAGTAGTCCACTATATGAGTGGGGACCCTCTCTGGTGTGACATCTGCTGGTATAGTGATTTCCTCAGCTCTATAAGGAACCTATTATGACAAAAACATCCATACTGACACCAAAAACTGTTGACACTGTTGCAAATAATAAAGTCAGAACAATCATTTTTACAGAGACTGTAATAATAATACATACCACAGCCGGGAACTCCTCACTGACCAATGACATGATCAGGGATGTCTTCCCCACTTTGGCTGTTTATACACACAGACAAATAAAAGAGCATTACCGGTTTCCTCATCTCCACAGATCAACCTGATCAACCCTGAAATCCTTGATGTAACCTAGACACGAGAATTCCTCATGCAATTTGAATTTATATTTTAGTGGGGACTGGGGACGTCCTTTCATAATGTTACAGGCTACCAGGTCTCCATTAAAGCCAGATGAAACCCTCTTATGGTCATAAAACTCATAAGTTAACGGAGATCATCATCAGATCAACTATGAAATTAACCAACCTTTTGCATTCTATAAAAAACCCTGTCACAGCTAAACATATCCTTCCTTTTATTGTAAACAGGTCTTCATGGACCACAACAGATCTTAATGTTATAGGAGTCAGAACCCTTAAAGGGATAGTTCACCCAAAAATGAAAATTCTGTCATCATTTACTCACCCTTATATTGTTCCAAACCTGCATGAGTTTATGTAGAAGGTAGCCATTGACTTCCATTTGAAATACTAATGCAAGTCAGTGGCAACCATCAATTGTCTGGTTACCATTATTCTTCAAAATATCCTCTTTTGTGTTTAAAAGAAGAAAGAAACTCTTACATGTCTGGAACAACATAAGGGTGAGTAAATGATGACAGAATGTTCATTTTTGAGTGAACTATCCTTTTAAGTTATTATTTTTAAACATTGTATTTTGCAAATGCTGCCTACCTAGATGTCATTCTGTAAACCTAGTGAGCTGCCTAGTGCCTACCAAGAAAACCTTCTGTAAACCCAGTGAGCTGGCTACCAAGACAGTTTTTGTAAAAGATAGTGGGCTGTCTGCTTAGACAAAAAAAATCTACGTAGTGAGCAGTATACTTAGTCCTAGACAGTATATGGTAATGGCTAACACAGACTGAAACAGGCACGTAAAGATGCTCAAAAACGTTGACTAGATACTGTATGAAGTTCACTAACCCTCTCATCTTGTTTCATATTGTCACACATAAATCTAACCAAATGAGTCAATGTTCAATGTTACTGTTATGAAGCCATGCGCTGTCATTACAAGAGCGGGTTATAACAGTCTGCAGTGACAGTTACTGTATAACCTTGTCATCAGACAAAACTGCGATTTCATGTTACAATGCAACAATTTCAAACATTGATATCACCTATAAGCTCAATCATTCAGTGGAAGAGTGTAAACGTTGATTTCATTTTAAGGTTCACTTATTTTAAGGTTACGGTCGTTTCGTAACAAACAAGGACACCATCCCATTAATAAGAGACTTACGTTCTCCAACCAGCAGAATCCTCACGTCTTTTCGCATATTTCCCACTTCTGAAGTCAAGTCGCATTTACCCGTTTATAATCGTCAGGATTTTACAGGCGTTAACAGCAATCCACATCAAACTTCACAATAAATAAGCGTGGCATTATGTAAAAATTAAAGCAAGTTTATTTTTTAAATTATGAGGCGATACGACGTTTCTGGATGATAGAAACATCAGTATTGGTATTTATGGAGTGGATTCACTCAGCGCGTCTGTTAACTGGTGTAGATGTAACGCGCACACACGCCCCCTTCTGACCTCCAACATGCCTACGGGTCTCACAAAGGGACAAATAATGCAAAAGACAAAAGAAGACGCAAGATTCTTCAGTTTTAAAATAGTAGTTGTTAGTTGAAAACAACCATTTACACATGTTTTCAAGATACATTCCATCGAGAACCTTTTGTGTCATTGAGATTACAGTATATTAAACAATTAACAGTACATTTACATTACATGTAGCCTATATTTATTCATTAACCTTTATCCAAAGTGTCCAAACACACAAAAAAAGACAAAAACAATATCTTAAATGAGCCAACAGTATTAGCCTAAGTTTTAAACTGTGCGTGACCACTTCCACCTGATTTTGTTACTTAGGTAAAGTTGGTTTTATATTCGGACTTCCGCGTTTAAGAACTTTCTCAATTAGGCTACATGTGAAATAAAGCAAATTTTTGCAAATTCGAAGCAGCTACATGATATTTACAACAAAGATTGTCAACTACAAAATTATTTCACAATTCATCAAAATGGGCAAGTTGACAATCTTTGTTGTCAACTATCAAAAAAACTTTTAATGGCATACTTGCGAATGTCCACAGAATGTCCAATGTAGTTTGGTAAACAAGATAGGGACCGTCTAAAAAGTCATCGTCTAATTTTTTCCATTGTGTGTAAACAGACAACTACATTTTAGCCAACTACAGATGTACCAGCAAATATCTCTCACATTATGTGTTCTATATGCTATAGAATGTCTAATGCTGATGGTGTTTAAAAAAGGTGTTTAGGAAATAATTAAGAATAGCCTACATGAACTGTAATTTGTTAAAAATCCAGACTGTAGAAAGTGGAAAATCATGTGTAATCTCCTGAACATAGCCTAGTTAATCGCTTCATTTTACAACTGTTTATATTTATTTATTTATTTATTTATTTGAAATCAAAATGAACAAGAACTGTGTTGGTGTGTTGGTTTTAATGACATATGATTTATTTCAAAAGGTTTTGAAAACATGGGCTGACTGCTCCAAAGCAAGTTGGATCTTCAGCCCATGTCTTGCTGTTTTATTCACCTCTGTTTTTCTGTTTTTAAGTGCGATAAAGACTTTACAGTGTAACAGTAAATATTTATTCCAGGTGTTGAATAAAAAGAATGGCTAAACTAAACTATCTTTTATGTTTTCCTGTTGAATGGCATCTTCGTTTAACATTAAACTCTCACAATAACACAATTGATGTGCATTGATTGATGTTTACAGTCCTGCAGTAATATCACTGTCCGTGGTACTGAATCCATCAGATTATTGTACTCAGAAAGCATGACAGCAAACATGATGCTTATTTTGGGTGTGAAGGGTGTGGATTTTGGAATAAACTGCTGCTTCAATGTATATGTAATAAGTGATTATAATCATGATCAGCCCGGCTTCCAGAAATGATATGTGGAAAGATGTTTTGTTAAGAAAGGTCTTCAACATGTGTCAATGCATACATCTGTTTTTCTAGGGTACCCTGACGACTATAAGTCACAGGGGTCACTGAAGCCAATAGTTTAAGGGACCATTTCTCTTTCATTTCTCTTCCAGTTAGACTAATAAATAGCTTGAGAGAAAGAACACGTTATCTTGATGTTTTGAGAATACTCCACTGTTTGTTAGAGCCTGGCCAAATCCAACCTTGAAAAAGCTGTCTGTCATAAAAAAGCTGTCTATCACACTTGTCTCTAGTCCAAGTGTGTTAGTCTTTTTGGTTGCAGGTTAAGGAACCACTGGCATTATTGGAGATTGACTGAGTTGTTGTTCGGGACAGGTTGACGCCCAGCAACCCAAATCTGCGACCTGGAAGGTCACGTCGTGCCTAACTTCAGGGTCCGAGTGTCAGCTGCATAATCAATGGAGATATGCTTCCATCTATCTGTATATGTGTGGAATTTTTTTTTGATTTTATGTGTTTTTAGCCAATCAGAAGTAGCTAACCTGTAAGCAATGATGTAATCAATGCCCTTGGAAATGGTATAACTGCTGTAATCTTTGTAACTGTAAGCGGGGTGACCTACGAACTCCTGTGTGAGTGAGTCTTGAAGCTGACTTCTGCTGATGAAACTGCAAACTATCTTCAGTAAATCTTTTCTTTAATTTATTATAATTCAGACTCCGGGTCTTCATTCATCATATCTGGTTCTGAGTCTTTGACTGTTCGCCCCTAACAGGTGAACACTTCAAAACGTCTATGGGGTTCTTCAATGGCACACCTTCCATAAAAAATTTTTACATTATCTAAATTTATTTGTTATTGTAACAGCTGAAAACGGATGTATTTATAGAGGAATGATTTGCTTTAAAAGAACTTTGAAACCATTATAAACAAAGTACAGTTTCACCTTATACCTTCAATGTGTCTGTTATGGTTATTGAATCATTTTTAAGTTACAAAGCACACCCTACAAAGAAATACACTACCTCAAATTGCAACCTCATAAAAACAAAGACATTGACTTACCACATGTGAGATTTTGCCAATACCTGCCTCACCATACATACAGTACACAAATATTTTAGAATCAAATTACATTAAAGGCAGGGTAGGTAGAAATGGTCTAAAAATTTTATTTTTCAAATTTGTTTAAACTTTATGTACATATCAATACATAATTAAAATGTAAGTACTCTGAAAAAGAAAGTATCAAAATCGAGTGTCTGTAGACCTCTCACGACTGTTTTAAAGACATCTCATTATTTCCATTCACTCCACCCCCTCATTTCTGTGCTTCTTCCAAAGCCACGTCCCCAAAACACATGAACGCGCGACTCCGACCGCTGAGCTAGAGGACGCATTATTTACCTGAGACAAGCGGAGGGGAAGGGGCATTTTTTTGCCTGGTTTGCCTTCACTAACTGCATATGCCGGTACTGTAAATTTAGATTGCTCTTTCTCTGCCATTGTTTTGGTATTCCTAGGTTCAGTGCCTTCTTCTTCTTCTTCGATAGATTTTATTGGCAGCTTGCAAACATAGTGCATTACCGCCATCTACTGGACGGAGGTGTGATCAGGTTCCGTGCCTCTCGCACTCCTCAAATCAAACGGTCGCGCGCAAGTGGGTAGGTGCTGTGTGGCAAAAGGGTGGTTGCCATGGTTGCGAGAGAGTGACAGTCGCCTAAGCCAATCCTTTGATTCGTCCCGAATCGAAATAATGAGCTGTGTTTAATACAGATTAAACGGTCTAGAGTCACTTGATTTTTATTATGATTTTTTCAGAGTTCTTACATTTTAATTATGTATTGATATATATAGAAAGTTTTAACACATTTGGATCTTTAATTTTTAATAAATCCTACCTACCCTGCCTTTAATTCACCAAAGGGATTTTTTTATTATCCAAAGGTTGTAGCATGTTCCTATTGACCACACTGACTTATTACAGGTGAAATTTTGACAATAACTCCCTTAATGTACGTACAATTATCAAATAAGTTTATGAAAAAATTACTGTAATTCACTGTAAGTATTTTTTTAGCGCAATTTTCCACCGGACAAAATTGCGATTGTTAACTCATGATTTCTGTTCTGTCTGTGCGCACCAATCTTGCACTTCTATCTACTCCTCAACCAGACCACCTAGAGACTTCGGGTTTTCGGCATTATGTTAAGGAAGGTCTAATCTCGGGAACGCACAAAAAAAAATCCAGGAAAAGATTTTGGATTTCCTGGAAATTCCAGAAAAAAATCCGTTTTTTGCAAATTTCTCGGCAACCATAATAGCTATCGAGTTGAAACAAATTGCAATCGATAGCTTCTAAAATTTACAATAATATTAGAAAAAAAGAATTGATCAAAAATCTTTCCTTTATGCTTCAAAAATTAATTAAAACTTTATATGAAGGGAAATAAGAAAAATATTGCCTTTTCACCTATAAAACTATTGTTCCACAGAAATACGTAAGGCAGGTATTCACAAGAGTCATGAGCACAATTAATTCCACTGAATTACGGCAAGAAATCAATGAAGGTATCGATCAAGATTTGGAGAAGGAGCAAGAATATATGAGAAAACGACAAGAGGTTGTTGCAAAATAAATGGAAGAACGTTCAGCAAAGCGACAAAAGATGGCGACATCCACACCAACGGCTTCCTCATCAGGCGTATCTGATTTCTACGATGACTCGTGGCTTTCAGAGGATGTTTTGGCAAATATCTCGAAAGCAGAAGAAGAGTTTACAAAGTCACAAGCCAATAGTCAAGCAGAAAAGAAGGAAGAATCTGAAGAGGACAAAGCAGAAAAGGAAGCTGATACAGAGAAAATCGAGGATATTGAGTGAACAACAAGATGTAAAAAATAATGAGCTAATAAAAAAAATGATGTTCAACTAGTCAAGTGATTGTGCCTTTTTTATTATCCATTGCTGATTTGATTTCAGAAAGTTCATTTGAATTTCAAGAGAAAGTTATATTCTCGAGCAACTTATTTTCTCTTTCATTTACTATCTCTTAGTGTTGTGATCCCATGACGTGAGAAAATTGTGCTAAAACACTCACTGAGTTTTTATTACTTGTCTTGTTCCAAAGGGCGTAGTGCTTTCCTAGCGACCAGACTGACTTACTACAGGTGAAATTTTGACAATAACTCCCTTACTGTACGTACAATTATCGAATATGTTTATGAAAAAATGACTGTAATTCACCATAAGTATTTTTTTCGTGTTCCAAAGGGCCTAGTGCTTTCCTAGCGACCAGACTGACTTACTACAGGTGAGATTTTGACATACCTCCCTTACTGTACGTACAATAATCAAATATGTTTATGAAACAAATAACTGTAATTCCCCTAAAGTATTTTTGCATGTTCCAAAGGTTGGAGAATGTTCCTAGTGACCTGACTGACTTACTACAGGTGAGATTTTGACAATACCTCCCTTGCTGTACGTACAATAATCAAATATGTTTATGAAACAATTACTGTAATTTACCTGGAATGTTTGTTTTTGGTTTTTTTTGTTTTTTTTGGGGGGGGGGGGGGGGGGGGGGTCATACCAAAGGTGTAACGGATGCAAAGGACAGGATGTAAATGCAACAACGCTCTTTATTGAAAACACACAAATGGTCAGAGTCCAGAACACAGATGGTCGTCAACACAGAGGGACAGGTGGGCGGACACAACGCTGATGGTATGGTGACGCAGGGACCTCGGTGGGCAACTGGTGCTGGTGCTGTAATCCCGTGATGATCCCTCGTGAAAGGTGCTCGATGAATCCGTGAAGAGTGCAGGTAATCCAGATAGACACGACAAGGGCAAGATAATCCAAACGGCACAGGGAACACAGGAACAGGTACGGGAAACACACCGGGAAACCACAACGATCTGACAACATGAGACACCAGTTACTGAGCTTATAAAGGGACATACAATTGAAACCAGCTGGCGCTACTGATCACTGATGATCAGTGACCACGCCCACAGACACACACACACACACACACAACAGCACGTTAGACGAGAGAGAGACAGTGAATTCATGAACCGTGACAGTACCCCCTCCCCTAAGAACGCCTCCTGGCGTTCCCCTGACGGACTTACCTGTCGATTGTAATCATCGATAAGGGAGTGATCCAGAATGTCTCTAGCAGGAACCCAACTTCTCTCCTCCGGACCGTAACCTTCCCAGTCCACCAGGTACTGAAATCCGCGTCCCCTCCTTCTCGAGTCCAGAATACGGTTAACCGAATAAGTTGGTTCCCCATCTACGAGACGCGGCGGGGGGGGAACCGGGACTGGCAGATTAATGCGTGCCCAAAACACAGGTTTAATCTTTGACACATGAAAGGCGGGATGAATTCTCCTGTACGCAGGAGGAAGTTTGAGTCGGACTGCCACCGGACTAATGATCTTGGTGACAGGAAACGGGCCGATGAATTTGGGAGCAAGTTTATTAGAAACGGAGCGGAGAGGAATGTTCTTGGTTGAAAGCCACACTTTTTGACCAACGACGTATACGGGAGGCTTCGACCGGTGGCGATCGGCCTTAGCCTTGGTGTGCGCCCCCACTTGGAGAAGAGTCTCACAGGCTCTAGTCCAAGTGTGGCGACACCTCTGGACGAAGGCGTGAGCGGAGGGGACCGCGACTTCGGATTCCGTACTAGCAAAAACTGGTGGCTGGTAACCTAAACTACATTCAAACGGAGTAAGGCCCGTGGATGACACTGGTAATGAATTGTGGGCGTACTCCACCATAGAGAGTTGTTGGCTCCAGGAGGAAGGATTCTTGGAAACCAAACATCGCAACACTCTCTCCAGATCTTGGTTGGCTCTCTCCGTTTGACCATTGCTTTGGGGATGAAACCAAAAGGGGATGAGACAGTCGCCCCCAGTAACTTACAAAATTCTTGCCAAGATTTGGACACAAATTGGGGTCCCCTGTCGGAAACCACGTCCATCGGGAGGCCATGTAAGCGAAAGACGTGATCTACGACAGTTACCGCTGTCTCCTTGGCTGAGGGTAATTTGGGCAAGGGAATAAAATGAGCCGCCTTCGAGAACCGGTCCACGACAGTCAAAACGACCGTCTTGCCCTGGGAGGGCGGGAGGGCGGTAATAAAATCTAGCGCAATGTGGGACCAGGGTCTCGAAGGGACAGACAGCGGTTGGAGTAACCCATCCGGGGGTCGATTGGAGGTCTTGCCAGTGGCACAAACCGAGCAAGCCAAAACAAAACTGCGGATGTCGCGAGCCATTAATGGCCACCAGAATCGTTGCTTCACCAAAAAACTGGTGCGATTTACTCCTGGATGACATGCTATGCTGGAACAATGACCCCACTGAATGACGTCGGACCGACACCCCTCTGGTACAAACAAACGATTCGGTGGGCAATCGGGAGTAGACGGGCGTTCGGATTGGTCAAAAATACGAGATAAGGAATCGGGTTTGATGTTCTTGGAACCCGGGCGGTACGAAAGAGAAAAGTCAAAACGTCCGAAAAAAAAGTGCCCACCGAGCCTGCCTAGAGTTGAGTCTTTTGGCGGTTCTGATATATTCTAGGTTCTTATGATCGGTCCATACGATAAAAGGTACCCCTGACCCTTCTAACCAGTGACGCCACTCCTCCAGCGCTAACTTGACTGCCAACAATTCTCTGTTACCAATGTCATAGTTACGTTCTGCAGGTGATAAACGATGAGACAAAAACGCGCAAGGATGCATCTTGTCGTCTGTGGAAGAACGTTGGGAAAGAACTGCTCCTACCCCCACCTCTGACGCGTCGACCTCCACCACGAACTGACGTGATGGATCAGGGGCAACGAGGATGGGAGCCGAAACGAAGCGGCTCTTAAGTTTGGCGAATACAGCTTCCGCTGTATCGGACCACCTGAACGTCGTTCTGGGGGAGGTCAAGGCAGTCAGAGGCGCGGCTAGTTGGCTGAAGTTGCGAATAAAACGCCGATAAAAATTGGCAAACCCCAGAAACCTCTGTAGGGCCTTACGGGAATCTGGACTTGGCCAATCTATCACAGCCTTAACCTTGTCAGGATCCATACGCATTCCTTCAGACGAGACGATGTACCCTAGAAAAGGAACAGACTGTGCATGAAAAACGCATTTCTCCGCCTTGACAAAAAGCCCATTCTCTAGCAACCTCTGAAGCACTCGTCTGACGTGCTGAACGTGTTCCTGGAGAGAAGATGAAAAAATCAATATGTCATCCAGGTAGACATATATGAACTGGTCAACCATATCTCTCAGCACGTCATTGACGAGTGCCTGGAAGACCGCTGGGGAGTTGGACAGCCCGAAGGGCATGACCAAGTATTCAAAGTGCCCCCTGGGGGTATTGAACGCGGTCTTCCATTCATCACCCTTCCTTATGCGAACCAAATGATAAGCGTTACGTAAATCCAATTTTGTGAAGATGGATGCTCCCTGTAACCGCTCGAAGGCTGAAGACATCAGCGGCAAAGGATAAGTATTCTTTATCGTGATGTTGTTCAACCCTCGGTAATCAATGCACGGTCGCAGAGATCCATCCTTCTTCCCCACAAAAAAAGAACCCCGCCCCCGCTGGAGATGAGGAAGGTCTAATGAATTTGGATGCTAGAGAATCAGAAATATATTTCTCCATAGCCTCCCTCTCTGGAACAGAAAGTGAATATAACTTGCCTTTAGGCGGAGACTCACCTGGCACTAAGTCTATGGCACAGTCATAGGGACGATGTGGAGGAAGAGAAGCAGCACGAGACTTACTGAACACTTCTCTCAGGTCCTGGTACTCCCCGGGCACGTTAGACAAATTCACCGCCTCCTCCTGGAATACAGACACTGGTACAGACGAACACGCAGACACTAGACATGACTCATGACACGTATTACTCCACATGGAAACAGAATTGTAACACCAATCGATTCTGGGATTGTGTAGCGTAAGCCAGGGATGACCGAGTACGACAGGTGCGAGAGGTGAGTTCATGAGGAGGAATGATATTGTCTCTGTGTGGTTACCAGAAGTGATGAGAGTGATAGGTTCAGTGGTGTGTGAAATGTTAGGAAGTTGTTGTCCATTTAGAGTATCCCACCCAATAGTAGCCTCATTGTTACTACCGGGCTTGATCTTTTAACGGGCACGAGTGGATGAAGTGGCCCGCCCTCCCGCAGTATAGGCACAGTCCTTGGGACCTCCGCCGTTCTCTCTCCTCCCGGGAAAGCCGAGCTCTACCCACCTGCATGGGCTCGGGATCACAAACGGGACTGACTGTGTCCAGGTTCTCAGAGCGCGGGTTCTCCATGCCGTGAAACGGAAGGTTCTGTTGGAAGCGACCCATTCTGCTCAGCCGAGCATCCACCCGTAACGCTAACTCAATAAGTCCATTCAGACTGCGAGGAAGGTCCAGCATATAAATCTCCCTCTGGACACGGTCAGCCAACCCATGCAGGAATCTATCCCACTGCGCCTCCTCGTTCCATCGGCACTCTGCAGCCAGGGTGCGGAACCGGATGGAATATTCCGACACCGAGCCGTTACCTTGGCGGAGATCGGCGAGTAGTCTGGCCGCCTCCCTACCCGCCACCGCACGATCGAAGACCCTTCTCATCTCCTCGGAGAGTGCCTGGAACGAGGCGCAGCATGGGTCTTGATTCTCCCACACTGCCGTTCCCCAGAGAGCCGCCTTGCCGGATAGCAGCGTCAGAACAAATGCCACCTTGGTCTGTTCTTGATGGAACGTCAGTGGCTGTAATGAAAAGTGCATAGAACATCGGGTCAAAAATGCTCTACAAAACTCCGGTTCACCTGAATAACCCTCTGGTGTCGGTAGTCTAGGTTCGCGCTGCTGGGGCGGCTCTGGTGGATTGGGCTGAACGGGCAGTGTGGGCGGCACAGTGGGAACTCTTAGCTGTTGGAGTTGTTGGGTGAGCTCGGACACCTGCGTCACAAGCGCTTGAACCGCCCTACCTGTGTTGGAGATGCTCTCCTCTTGGGTGTCCATTCTCGTGATGCTTCGAGTTGCAAACTCATCCCAACTCGTGGCGCCTGCTACATCCATGATGTGGTCAGATCGTTCTGTAACGGATGACAGACAGGATGTAAATGCAACAACGCTCTTTATTGAAAACACACAAATGGTCAGAGTCCAGAACACAGATGGTCGTCAATACAGAGGGACAGGTGGGCGGACACAACGCTGATGGTATGATGACGCAGGGACCTCGGTGGGCAACTGGTGCTGGTGCTGTAATCCCGTGATGACCCCTCGTGAAAGGTGCTCGATGAATCCGTGAAGAGTGCAGGTAATCCAGATAGACACGACGAGGGCAAGATAATCCAAACGGCACAGGGAACACAGGAACAGGTACGGGAAACACACCGGGAAACCACAACGATCTGACAACATGAGACACCAGTTACTGAGCTTATAAAGGGACATACAATTGAAACCAGCTGGCGCTACTGATCACTGATGATCAGTGACCACGCCCACAGACACACACACACACACAACAGCACGTTAGACGAGAGAGAGACAGTGAATTCATGAACCGTGACAAAAGGTTGTACTACTTCCTAGTGATCAGACTGACTTAATACAGGTTAAATATTGCCAATACCTGCTTTACTGTAAGTACAGTACATTCATATTTGATGAAAAAATTACTGTAATTCACCTTAAGTGTTTCTTCATGTTCCTAAGGTTACATTATGCTCCTAGTGATCACTCTACTCAATTTATTTTGATAAATGTATTAGGTAAAAGTAGGTATTAGAACTGCTGTTCCTAGTACAACAAATTTCGTTCATTGATTAAAAACTGTAAAGATTTTAGCTTAATCATATTTTCAACGTTATAAATAAGCAACAACCTTATTGTAATGATTCAATTCTGGAATCAACTGCTGCTTCAATGTATATCTAATGAGTGATTATAATCAAGGTATTAATCAATATTTTCCTTCTAAATATCAAATGAGTTGAAAGACTTCTCTAGGCTTCTGAGATTTTACTTTGTTATAGAAATTACCAGTGTGATTATCGAAAATGTTATTTCATGTATTCTCTAATGTCTGTATTAAATATCTGAGAGGTGCACTGTAAAACCCAACAAGTTAAGCTAACTCATTTCATTTGAGGACACTGATTACCTCAATTCAATTAATAGGGATGTCCCGATCAGTTTTTTTTGCCCTTGAGTCCGAGTCCGAGTCATTTGATTTTGAGTATCTGCCGATACCGAGTCCCGATCCGATACTTAATACATAAAAAAAAAAAATAAAGAAGAGCGAAAAAACAGATCCAGGATGTTCCTTATTTTTTTATTTAATTCACCTTAGTTTAACATTCAACAACTCTGTTAACAAACAGAGCACTTCTGTGAGGTAGCTTGAACAATCAAGTAATAAATAAATTCTTCACTTTTGGACTTTAGTGCAACAGTAAATATAATATAATATAAATATATAATATATTATATAATATAAATACAGTGCGTATTTTTTTCGCCGCCCATGTTAACAGATTAAACCAGGCTTTAGAGCATTCACACCGCACGCAGAGGCGGCGCGGCAGTGCGTAGCAGAGCAGAGCAGGAGTGCCGCGATCGTTTCGGCGCCGAGTCTATTTTTGCTGCGCCGCTTTTGCTGAATTAAAGTGACAATACATTGATCATGGCCAAAATACACCGCAGTTTTATCCAAAAAGTGCATTGATGATATCTATTGTGTTTTAAACAGTCAATCAAATAAAAACAAAGATGAACCAAAAGTTATATGAAATTATTAATAAAATAAGCTTCTTGACAAGTCTTTTCTCTTAAATGTATTTGAAAACGAAAAAAAGCAATGCCAACTTATCCATTATAGAGTAGCCTACTCTGTCTGTAGCCTGCCCTACACAACCCGCGGTTCAGCCGCGCGTGACAAACGCTGCCAGCAGTGGCGGTTCTACATTGAATTACACCCTGGGCGAGACCCCCTTCGAGCGCCCCCCCCCCCCCCCCCCTTTAATTTTAATGGGGGGGGGGTTAATTTTTCTTACCCCATTGGCAGATCATCATGTTTTGCTTGTTTTAAGCAAAAACTCAATTTTAAGTGTTTCACTCAATTTTAAGATATTAGCCTAAGTCTTGTTTTCTGGGGAAAAAAAATAAATAAAATTATTTCCCCAGAAAACAAGACTTAATATCTTATGTCATTTTACCACTTTGTTAGCGTTATGCATCTTTATTTAAGAAATGTTTGATATTTGGACTGGAAACAAGACAAAAATACTAATTAAGAAAAGCATTTTTTGCTGTGTAATAACTGAACTTGTCACAGTTTTGTTGCAAAGCACAATATTATGGTGAAATTAGATCTCGTGTTTAAGTTAAAACCGAATTATTGTTAAGCATAGCAAGAATCATAGCAAAAAGGATAACAAATAAGAGTTATACCCACCAATTAATATTGCCCCTTCATTCATGACATGGATACCGTAATCATACAGAGAAAACATAGTTGCATACCTTTATCTTTCGCTCGTTTCTAAATTGGACACCTGATGGCTTTGACCTTTCTTGTCCATCTCTTATTTGGCACTCGACATCGACAATCAACAGATTTCCCCTGATCCCCCCCATACCAACTGTCACTCACGAGTCACGACCAGAAGTCAAGACTAAACCAATTCACCTTGGTGGTGGTGACCAAGTAATCGTTTTGTATTACCTATTTTTATTCAGACCATTCAGAAAAACAAAAATGTGCAGGAAATATAGAGGCCTGTATTTATAATATTATGAATGAAATGTGCGTTATTTGGAAGAAAGTCGAGGTGTGACTGACTTAGATAACTATATGGATCCCCCCCCCCCTTGTCCGTTCCATTTGGGAGAGACCCAGAGGTGAACTGTCATCCGCGCCCGCGCCTCCGCGCCCCCTCCCCTTTCCCCTTCTCAAACAAACAGCTTCTGTGCGCAGCATCTTCTCAGCAAGCAGGGGCGCCTGCAGCTGAGAGGGGGCGCAAATTTGCCAATTCCCCACACAGTGAAATGATAGATAATAGAAAACAGCTTCGCGGCGCAGATTTAAAAAAAAAAAAAAAAAAAATTCGTGCCGGCAGCGCCGCCCCCCAAAAATGCCGCCCCGGGCGATTGCCCGGTTCGCCCGTGCCTAAAACCGCTACTGGCTGCCAGTGTGAAAGCAAAACGCGCGTGTCCTGCTCCTGCTCACCATACGCACTGCTCCTGCGCTGCTTACGCTCTGCTAACGCGTGCAGTGTGAAACCGGCGTAACTCTGTGCCACCGCATAACTATAGATGTGTTAAAAAATAATGAGAATATATATACACATATATATCCGAGTCCTGATCGGGAGGTAACGTCCGATTCCGATCGAGTCTGAAAACACGTGATCGGGCCCGATTTCCGATCACGTGATCGGATCGGGACATCCCTATCAATTAAGTTTATAAAAAACAATAGATATGAGTACTCTGAACTAATCGAGTCCACTAAAACAAGGATATTTCTTAATTCACAATTAAACTTTACACTGCATTCAAATATCTTATATAGCTGAAACTTCACTATTGTTGTATTACAAATTTATTAAATGTTTAATTTAGGTTCCAACATGAAAAGTTAAGACTTTGATTTTAGTAGGGTCAGTTTCTAGCTAGAGACTCCGGCCAGTCCTGTTTTCTCTATTGTGTTTTAAATGAGTCAGATCACTGAGATTCTCACCTTTTGTTCTGCAAATGGCTTTCGGAGCCCCTGGCCCAGACGTTGAATCGTTAGGTTGATTGGATTAGCTGTAGGGGAGACTTTCACCTTTTGTCTTTAATGGCTCTGGGATGGCTGTTGGAACCGGAGTTCCTGGCCAGTATCAGCATTTGAATAGTTATGCTGATTCAATTGGACTGGTAGCGCTCTCAGAGTAGGGTGTGTTCCTACTTAATTTGCATGCTTTGTTCAGAGTCTCCGCCTCTATGTAATCCCTCCCCCTTGGAATGTATATAACTACAATGCATACTGTATTAGATTTAGACTGTTGAAGAACTGCAGCAACCGCAAAGCGAAGTTCTCAATAAAGAATAACTTCTGTTTGAACGCGATCCCAACGTCTCCTGGTCTTCGATTCTGAGTTTCCTACACTATATTGAGTAAAAACTGTGAAATTACAAACTTTAAATTTACTTTTAAGCGCTTTTAGTTACTGCTAGCTCACAATATCACACACAAAGTCAAATCCTATAAGTTAAGCTAACTCATTACATTTGAGGACACCGATTACCTTAATTAATTTAATTTTAAAAACTAAAAGAAGATATACATTGCAGTCAAGAAGTTAAGCGATTAATTAATTGACTAATTAAGTGATGATTGAGAATTAGTGATGAACACCTGCTGTTAACAAGCAAAATCACTGAAGGAAAGAAAAACACAAGATCTTCAGACTTATGAAATCAACTGAAGATAAAAGAAGATATTAAAGGCGTGGTATAATGCCCTTTTCACAAGATGCAAAATAAGTATCTGATGTCTCCAGAGTGTGTATGGTAAGTTTTAACTCAAACTATTCTACAGATATTTTTATATAGCATGTTAAAATTGTCACTTTTTGAGGGTGAGCAAAATTGCATTGTTTGTGTGTCTGTCCCTTTAAATGCAAATTGTAAAAGCCTTTTATCTGATGTCACAACACTGCTGGCACTTGTGCTGTAGAATTTTGAATAAAACAGTTTTGAATAAAACTAATAGTATGTTGCCCGTTTAATCAGATATTAGACTCTGAATGAGATCAGTGAATCAGGTCACTACATGATGACTGTCATCATCAATACTTCATCAATACATATTTTTTCTTGATTTTTGTGCCATAACAAATGTGCTTTGTAAACACATGGGTTACAGCAGCCAGAAAAAACTTAAGTGCAAAAGTCAAGGGTCAGAGACCCAACTAAAGCAAACACTGATCTCCATCATGGTGACCTTAAACGAAACTCGATAAATCATCAAATTCTAAACCTCTGTTAATTCTCTTAAGAACTTCTGTAGACGTAGAAATAGTTAAGTCAAACTGGTTAATAATAAGTGAAGCTGGTAATGCTGTTTGTGCAGTTGTTTAACGACGTGCTGAGATCTTGAGATATTTAATATCTTAATTTATCTTCAGGCTGTGGCTGGAAGTCAATTGTAGTTCTTGTGTTTCTCTTTTCTTCAGTGATTCTGCTTGTTAACAGCAGGTGTTCATCAATAATGCTCGGTCATCACGTAATTATCCAATTATTATCCAATTATCATGCTCTAGAAATGTTCTATAACTCATTCAGTTTCAGTTCTGTGTCCACATAACTTTCGGTAATATTTGAGTGCAGTGAACTAAATTTTATTTAGTACACTGTTATAGAGGTCTTCACAGTGAACCCGAGACCCGTCGACCCGGGACCCGACCCGGGACCCGTACGGGTTCGGGTCTATATTTTAAATGATCAGCCGGGTCCGGGTCGGGTCCGAATCTATTACTTCGGGTCCCGGGTCTGTTTAACATTGTGTGTAATACCCGTGCGATCGGAGTCATCAGATCAGACTCGGAGAAAACCCGGTCGTGATTAGACACTGCTTGTGTTTTTTTGTAACTTGCAACTTATAAAATTAGGACACTCAAAATAAATTGCGTTAAAAATAATATTTTAGGTTGATCCAGCTAGCGCGCATGTGCAGTCTCAAGCGCGTGTCATGTTTCTATGGCAACCAGTTACCAGAGCTTCAGTGAGGGACCGCCAAACCGCGCTTTAGATTTTACAATATAAATGAACAACCGTCTTATTTAATCTTAAAGTTTTAGTGGTCAGATTAGGACTCGATGCAGAGCAGAGAGCACGGAGATGATAGCAAATAAATAACGTCAGCGGCCATGGCACTGAACGAGCAATCGTTATTATAGTTCAAAAGGGCTAACAGTCAAAGTTATTATGCGAGTTAACTCGAGTCAGAATGTAAGTTACATGTGCAAAGTTGCATTTGTCATCCGTCACCGTGACATCAAGTGGACTTTTGAAGCTGAAATAATGAGTGGATTAAGCTTGGACTTGGAATAACGAGAGGAATAACATGAATAACTTTCTTGTCGGAGGATTGTAATGCATGATCACAGCCAGTCAGGTAACGTTACAAGGAAGGGAGAGGAGACTACTACGCTACCACGGCTCCTTAAATTAAGACAAAAAGTTTATTGACTTGTAATAGCAGTTTAAGGTGGAATATGTGACAATCGGGTCCAGTCGGGTCTGTGTCTTCCTGGCGGTTTCGGGTCCAGCTTTGAAATAATAGACGGGTCCGGGTCCGGTCCGGTTAGGCATTTCTCGGATCTGCACGGGTCCGGGTCCAGCCTTTGAAATAATAGACGGGTCCGGGTCGGTTCGTTGTAGCACATTACGGGTCTCTTTCGGGTTCGGGCACGAATTTTTGGACCCGTGAAGACCTCTACACTGTTAAGACATTTTATCGTATTTTTGCGGTAACTTACTGGCAGCACTATTGCCAGCAAGTTACTGTAAGTTCCCCTTTACAGTAGCTTACCTGTAAATGTGTTTTACGGTATGATGCCCTTACCGCAATTTAATTTTACAGTAAGATGCCCTTACCGCAATTTAATTTTACAGTAAGATGCCCTTACCACAATTTAATTTTACAGTATGATGCCCTTACCGCAATTAAATTTTACAGTAAGATGCCCTTACTGCAATTTAATTTTACAGTATGATGTCCATACCGCAATTTCATTTTACAGTATTATGCCCATTTTACACTATTTTATTATTTATATTTTACATGAATGCTATGGAATTTAATAAATTCCAAAAAAGCGACTTGAGTCCATGTACATCAGCATATTCTTTATTCACTCTCACAATCAATTACATCCATTTTATTTATTTATTGTGATGCAACATTAGGCAAGGCAGTTTTATTTATATAGCACGTCATACACTTTGGCAATTAAAAGTGCTTTACACAGTAAGGAATTAAAATAATCACAAAAATAAAAGCAAGGAAAATTAAAGTGCCCCTATTATGGATTTTTGAAAATGACCTTTCATGTAGTGTGTAACCACTCTAAGGCCTCATTTACAAGTGAAATGTAACCCAATTCCAATTTTTTGCTCATATGTGACACAGATCGTATGTGTTCTATGACCGTGTAAACAGGAAAAAAAACACATGCATTCAGATATTTCGAGATCGGTTTCAGGCCTCATTCATATGTGGAAATAAATCAGATATAAATCGGATATGTGCCAATGCGACTGTCATGTAAACAGGCTGATCGGATTTTCTGAGGCATTAGGCTACTTCTCCGCGGTTTAATGACAAGAGCAACCCCGATGCGCGTCTGCAAAGGGACGTCTGCGCGTCTGTCGAAACGTTGTGTCGTCGTAGGAGAGGAATGTGGACAAACGTTGACGCAACATATCAAAGGTTGGCTTGCTCATCCTAAAATTTCGGACCCACTGCTTCTCGTTAAAGCTCGCCACAATATGCTCCTACCAGTCCTGAGATCTCTCTCGCACACAATAACTGAAGCAAATGCACAGGCTGCAATGATGGCACTTTTCGTCCTCCTCCGCCTCATAATCATGGTGATGTTTGGCGAACTTCAAATATATCGCAGAGCTAGCATCAAGCATATTTCGCGTTCATCCATCTGTGTAAGATAATTTAACCCTTTAAGCATGCGCAATGTTTCAGATGGCATGGCAAGTGTAAACACATGAATCGGATATGGGTCAAAATTGAAAGAACATCGAATGATCGAAAGAACATCGAAAAAAAAATCGAATATAGCCAACAAATCAGAATTGGGCATCAAGACCTGCAGTGTAAACGAGGCCTCTGAGGCCTAATCGTTTTTCAAACGAGTCATAAGCCATTTAGTATTGACGTCAAGACAAAACATTAGCATATTGCCGACACCAGGGAAAACTTGAAACCCCTCAAACACTACAGCTGATCCCTGTGGATGCTGGATAGCATCATGTTGAGAAGACGCTGTGCTCTACAATGTGACTGTAAAGCCAGTTTTATTTTCACTGCCCAAGGACGAGCATGTGAAGAATCAGTGGTTAAAGTTCACCTTTACCACGATATCACAGCAGTATAATCCTAAACTTTTGCTGTGTTCCCTTTATTTTACTGATGACTGCTTCTCAAATCTCGGAGTTCAATGCAGGATTCGCAAACCACTTGCTCTTGGAAGATGGAGTTCAAAATACTTAGTTTTGAGTTTTATATTGTGTAGGTCTCCTGCTAACTGGCTAACTCACATTATCACTGTCTTACTTAAATACCTATGCTAATCAGTTTGTGGGCCACGATTATCTATAACTGTGTCTATTAATGCAGATTGTCTGTCATTCTCACTACTTTGAGGAAAGATTAAGCATGGAGCAAGATTTGTTTTACCAACATTTGTTACATCAGTCATTCACGCTAGAGCTCGGCTAATGTATGCACTGTTATTGATAGTTTCCAGGTGTTCACCACAATAAATTAGAAAAATACTCTGTAAATAAATAAGTACAAGTAAAATAATCGATTTGTTTGATGTACATGCACTTGTTAATGCTGATGGTGAGGAATTACAGTTGCAACATCTCATAATGTACCTCCAACTGCGTAGTGTATCACTGAGAAACGTCCTGCTTGAGTCGTCCTTGTGATGGAGGTTCGGGTTGAATAACTAGTTCTTCCAGTGTTTCATTATTGGACTCACGTTCGGATTGATATGCTAAAATCGACGTCATTGTTCGTTACTGTGTTTAGTTTACGGTGTAGGAAGCCTCAGGTCAGCTGATGTTGTTATGGCAATGGGTGTTTTTGTTTAAGACGCGCGCTGTACGCAGTAAACCAATCACAACAGACTGAGATGTCTGGCCAGTAGCATGTGGAAAGGAGGGATTTAGAGAGATTGATTCATCTGATGAGCCGTTTAAGAATCTTTGAAAAATGTGGTGATATGCAAATGTATATTATGAGAAAATTCAACAGTTTTTTTTTACCTTTGATGCACGTAAACCTGTTGTAGGTAAGTGTTGTAGTAAATAGCATAATAGGGGCACTTTAAAACAGTTATAAAAACAATTTAAAAAGATGTACAGCACAGTTATAAAATGAATTAAAAGAGTAAAAAGATAATACATAGATAAACTTCTCATCTGGCAATACACCGGTGTATCATATTTTTCATATCTCCCAGTTTTACTCTGAGATCTTCCCATGGTGATTACACTGTCTGTGGTGTTCTTGCAGCACGCCTAAGAAATCAGCGTATCCAAAAAACCCGATTTTTCCCTAAAATCGTACATGAGAAGCTCTAGGACTGACTCACGGGGTAACCTCGGGTTCACTGCCCCATCAGACCGCACCCCAAAGATTTGTCCGGAAGCTCTAGGAATGGAATCGATCCAGTCCGCACCCCACAGAACCTCGAGTTTAATTACACGTCAAACTCACTACTTCACCACAGAGGTCATCAGCATGGTTTCATCTCTCAATTTCCCAATTAAGTAATTTATGTTTGTCTCTTACCCAATTCGCAGTGCCATTTGAGTTCAGTTTAGAATCAAAAGGAGGATGCAAAAAGAGAACTGAATTCATAACAAATCAAAACAGGGATCATGACAATACGCAAAAAAACCATGAAGCATGAAAAAGCATCCCAGTTGGTCTTGACTGGCCTCCATACCGGTAAACCACTGATGGCTGATCTAAAAAAAAAAAAAAAAAAAACAGAGAAAATGTGTGAGAAATGGTCATGAGTTTATTTAATCTAAATTTGTTCATGGACAGACGAGGAATCAACTTGTGCAACAGCAGTTATTACCAGTCGAGTTAGTTTAAAGCAGGGCTCAGTAGTTTCGGGATTTCTTCGCTGTATTCTCGCTTTTTGCTCGCAGGTTTCTCTCTAGAGCTCCCCCCACAGCTTCGGAATAGATATTTGACAACACTGTTGTAAAAACTCATTGGCGATTCTCAGACACCAGAGGCTAGTAGATCAACGACATCAAAGCAGATGGGACATTCTTTAAAACGTCTTTTCTCATTCGGGTTCGAACAGCGTGAGGGAGCGCAATAATGACAGCATTTTAGCAGATTTCTTTTGGCCGTAAAGCAATTGTTTACATCGCGAGACCTGATAACACGCGATACTTCCTGGCGCGGCGGCCGGCGGCCCGCCGGCTCAAAGTTGCAAGTGCGGATTTTCCGCTCACGGGCACCGGGGGGTGCGAAACGACCACCATTCAACCCGAAATAAGTCATATAACCATTCCAATGACTCCGAAGCTGTTCAGTTAAGGTAAAAAAGTTACTTAGTTCACCTTTAAATAGTATAGCTTTATTGCACATCCCTTGTTAGGGAACTCTATTAATTTCCTGAATGTACAATTACGTTAAAGGTACACTGAGTAACTTTATGGCCCTTCAAACTTAAATCTGAAATAGAAAGCTTTTGTAATATTACAAATGTTTTTACTGTCACTTTAGGTCAATTTAATGCATCCTTGCCGAATTAAAGTATTAATTTCATTCAACAACCAAAAAAAATAATACTGACTGAACAGTAGTGCTTTCTATTTCAGATAAATGCTGTTCTTTTGAACTTTTTATTCAAAGAATCCTGAAAAAAAAAGTGTATAACTGAAAATAATCAGAAATGTTTCTTGATTCACACAAGTGCTCCTAAAAAAAAATGTAAGTGTAGAGCCCTGCAAGTTATGCATTACAATATGTTAATCACATAATGCATCTGATAGTTAGTCAAACATACTTACAAAGCCAAAGATGCTCAGTGCTGAGGCTCTTAAAAGAGCCTTTGGGCTGTAGTTAGCTCCTGTTGACACAGGGAAAAGAGAAATAGAAGAAACATTATTTATCAGCAATGATTATTGGCAAATGACTATGAACATGATACATGACAGATCTAGGATGACTGCTAGATTGATCAATTACACAATCAGATGACAGTTTTACCAATAATTATGACCGCCGCTAGCGTAGCTAGCGAAAGCGGTCATATAGGGATTGTCAAAGTTTTTTTTTTTTTTTTTTTTCGTCACCTTACTGAATTTTTCGTCAACGATACCAGGGACACCGAAGCACCGGGGAACATGAAATTTGGTGGGCATGTAGCCCCACTAGACTTCTAAGGAAAAATTTCGTTTGGTCCCCGGGGGCCACTCCCCCCCCGCGCTGGGCCCCCCCAAACCCCAAAAAATGCAGTTTTTCCTAAATAACTACCTGAACCGTGGCACCGAGGATGAAGAAATTTTTATGGTATGTTGGTCTACTAGACTTTTACGGAAAAATTTTGTTTGGTCCCCGGGGGCCACTTCCCCCCCCCCGCGCTGGGGCCCCCTTAAATTTTTCGTCAACGATACCAGGGACACCGAAACACCGGGGAACATGAAATTTGGTGGGCATGTAGCCCCACTAGACTTCTAAGGAAAAATTTCGTTTGGTCCCCGGGGGCCACTCCCCCCCCGCGCTGGGCCCCCCCAAACCCCAAAAAATGCAGTTTTTCCTAAATAACTACCTGAACCGTGGCACCGAGGATGAAGAAATTTTTATGGTATGTTGGTCTACTAGACTTTTACGGAAAAATTTTGTTTGGTCCCCGGGGGCCACTTCCCCCCCCGCGCTGGGGCCCCCTTAAATTTTTCGTCAACGATACCAGGGACACCGAAACACCGGGGAACATGAAATTTGGTGGGCATGTAGCCCCACTAGACTTCTAAGGAAAAATTTCGTTTGGTCCCCGGGGGCCACTCCCCCCCCGCGCTGGGCCCCCCCAAACCCCAAAAAATGCAGTTTTTCCTAAATAACTACCTGAACCGTGGCACCGAGGATGAAGAAATTTTTATGGTATGTTGGTCTACTAGACTTTTACGGAAAAATTTTGTTTGGTCCGCGGGGGCCACTTCCCCCCCCGCGCTGGGGCCCCCGTAAATTTTTCGTCAACGATACCAGGGACACCGAAACACCGGGGAACATGAAATTTGGTGGGCATGTAGCCCCACTAGACTTCTAAGGAAAAATTTCGTTTGGTCCCCGGGGGCCACTCCCCCCGCGCGCTGGGCCCCCCCAAACCCAAAAAAATGCAGTTTTTCCTAAATAACTACCTGAACCGTGGCACCGAGGATGAAGACATTTTTATGGTATGTTGGACTACTAGACTTTACGGAAAAAATTTCGTTTGGTCCCCGGGGGCCACTTCCCCCCCCGCGCTGGGGCCCCCTTAAATTTTTCGTCAACGATACCAGGGACACCGAAACACCGGGGAACATGAAATTTGGTGGGCATGTAGCCCCACTAGACTTCTAAGGAAAAATTTCGTTTGGTCCCCGGGGGCCACTCCCCCCCCGCGCTGGGCCCCCCCAAACCCCCAAAAATGCAGTTTTTCCTAAATAACTACCTGAACCGTGGCACCGAGGATGAAGACATTTTTATGGTATGTTGGTCTACTAGACTTTTACGGAAAAATTTCGTTTGGTCCCCGGGGGCCACTTCCCCCCCCGCGCTGGGGCCCCCTTAAATTTTTCGTCAACGATACCAGGGACACCGAAACACCGGGGAACATGAAATTTGGTGGGCATGTAGCCCCACTAGACTTCTAAGGAAAAATTTCGTTTGGTCCCCGGGGGCCACTCCCCCCCCCGCGCTGGGCCCCCCCAAACCCCAAAAAATGCAGTTTTTCCTAAATAACTACCTGAACCGTGGCACCGAGGATGAAGAAATTTTTATGGTATGTTGGTCTACTAGACTTTTACGGAAAAATTTTGTTTGGTCCGCGGGGGCCACTTCCCCCCCCCGCGCTGGGGCCCCCGTAAATTTTTCGTCAACGATACCAGGGACACCGAAACACCAGGGAACATGAAATTTGGTGGGCATGTAGCCCCACTAGACTTCTACGGAAAAATTTCGTTTGGTCCCCGGGGGCCACTCCCCCCCCCCCCCCCCCCCCCCGCGCTGGGCCCCCCCAAACCCAAAAAAATTCAGTTTTTCCTAAATAACTACCTGAACCGTGGCACAGAGGATGAAGAAATTTTTATGGTATGTTGCTCTTAAGGGCCCACATCAACCTAGCCCATAATCACTCATTTGTGATTTGCGCCCCTCCCATAAAAAATGAAAATGCAATATTATTCTGCTTTAATCGCCCCTATCTTCAGTGGAGATGTTCAGAACTGCACCATATTTCATGTGTATGATTAACTTGACATCCTCTGGGGGTATCCTCTGCTAAGTTTTGTAGAATTTCATCCATGGGGGGGTATAAAATAAATTCATTTATGTGCACATTTAGTGACTGTACACTCATCGGCCTGTAGATGGTGCTGTTGAGCGAAGGGTTGCTGGTTTAGGATGATACTGTCACACACACACATGCAGGAATACAAACAAACGCAAGCATGCACACACACTGACATCCACACGCACAGACACACACCCATACACACACATACAAATCCACATGCACAGACACACACACACAAACACACACGCGCACACATGTACGCACACATACATACACGCACAGACACACACACATGCACAAACACACACACATACACACACACACACACACACACAGACAGACATGCACATACTATTACTTTTTTTTAGGTATATACATAAACACGCAATACAGCCAAATTACTCCACGTCATTTATTTTTCTGGAAAGCCAGTGCAGGCCTGAGCGGCGGTCATATTTTGTACCGCGATGCGGTACATCTAGTTGGCATAGAATTAAAAAAAATATTTTGCAATGAATATTTTTCAATTAGTCTGCCTTTACATTGCTTTAAATGCCTTACTATTTTAACATGTCATATTTCAGTCATGTGCAGAGTGAATCCAGCATTTATACGTAGCTGTCACATCTCTTACATCGTGTCTACACTTTTTTAATGAGAGCCTGCATAATGCGGCATTGAATAAAAACTCCTGCGTTCTCCAGAGCGCGAAAACAAATAAGTTAAGCACAAATATGCACTGGAGCGTTTGGTTTGGCAAATCTGTTTCGCCAATATATTATAAACAGTATCAATCGAGGCTGCTCTTACTTGCGTTTGAGGGTGCATAGCACCCCCATAGAGCCGGGCCTGGGGCAGAGAGAGCGCGAGAGAGTGCCTTTGAGAAAACGCGCTAGGCCTAACTTACTTCAAAACGCCACACATTAACTGACGAGTAAAATATGCCATAACTTGTCGTAAAAAAGACAGAAAACCTTTGTTTGTGTAAATATTAGATTGGGTCCATCTACTCGAAAAGGCAGTCAGTCAATTCTATGGCATTTAATGGGATATTAAAGCGGCAGTTTCGAGGAAAATTAGACTGTCCTGTGAGCTGTTATTAAAAGCCTATTAGATTGTATTATTTACTTTCTTCATAAATTTAGCTATATTTAATTGATATTGGTAATGGTTTACTTTGTAAAAGTAACTTATAAAATAAATTTGTTCAGTAAAAAGTACTTACCTCAAATAAAAATCCACTCTCAGCAGGGACGTCCGAGTGCGCACTCGACACGTGACGTCACACAAACCTCAGTTTACATTCTGCCACGTTGTTGCGCGGGCTTTGCAACAATTAAAATTTTGTGAGGTGTAAGCAAAGTTTATATAAAGTTTATATTAATTTAAAATAAAATAAAAATACATTTATATAATTTATTTTGCCTGTATGGGAACCAGTTGTGAATTTTTGTATATATATATATATATTATTATTTTTTATTTATTTATTTTTATTGGAGAAAATGCTAATATAAAAATGACTCTGGTCTCTCACTAAGAACTAATTTTAAATCCTTCCATCCACGTGTTTATTTATTTATTTATTTATTTATTTATTTATTTATTTATTTAATTTAACTTTTAAACATCCAGTGTTTGCATAGCTTAAAAATGAGAATGCAGTTTCATGATTTTCATCTGCAGAACAAGATGGGGGGAACAAATATAAAACATTATCATATGATATTTTAATATGCCTAAACCATAAATACAATATGCATATACAAACTTACAAAAATCTGTCTTCTTCATTTACGGTAGCACTACTGCTTTTGCGTAAACAGTAAAGTACTGTAAATTCCATAAACAGTAAGTTACTGTAAATTTCATAAAAATACCCATAATAAAGTGCATATTACAGTAGTTAACCGTAAATATTATAAATGGTATTTTACTGGGCTTTTTTGCGGTAAGTAACTGTAAAATTACGGCAAAGTGTACATATAACTGTTAGGTTTTACAGTGTGACTGAAGGGTCTGGCCCATGCCAGGAATGCAGTAACAGCGCTTGCTCATTTCCAGAAATGAAGTATGGACTTCTTTAACAGGTGTCACTACATCCATCTGCTTATCTAGGGTACCCTGCAATAGTCTCAGGGGTCATTGAAGTCTATAGTTGAGAGACCATTTCTTAGTTAAAGTCTTTACTTTACAGTTAGATTTAAAGTGTCCACTCCTTGAGAGAAAGATCATGTTATCTTGATGTTTTGAGAAGACTCTCATGTTTATTGTTAGAGCCTGGCCAAACCCAATCTTGAATAAGCTGTGTGTCTGTGTGTGTGTGTTAGTATTCTTGGGTACAGGTTAAGTAACAAGTGGAATTATTGGAGATTGACTGACTAGTTTTCATCGACATGTTGGCGCCCAGCAACCCAGATCTGCGACCTGGAAGGTCACGTTGTGCCTAAATTCAGGGTCTGTGTATCAGCCGCATAATCGATGGAGATATGCTTCAGTCTATCTATGTGTAGAAAATGTGTGTTTATCTATTTATTAGCCAATCAGAATCATTCAACCTAAAGCAAGGACGTAGCTTAGACCTTGGTGAAGGGTATAATTGCTGTGATCTTTGTAACTGTAACAGAGCGGCCTACAAACTCCTTGTGAGTCTTGAAGCTGACTTTTGCATGATGAAAAAACAAAATACTGTATCTTCAGTGAAACTTTCTTTAATTTATTATAATTCAGGGCCCGTATCCCTAAAGATTCTGAGAATCCTCTCAGAGAGCTCCTAACTTAACCTAAAAATTCCTTGCCAGGAGTTTTAGCTTAGAAGTGATTCCAGAACATTTTCAGTGAACTCTGAGCAAGGAATGGATGGAAAATCCTATCTTAGTGAGGAGGTGTGGTTGACCCCGTTGCTAGGTATGAGTCATCATTTCAAAAGCCGTGATTGGTTGATCCTACAAGTTTGATGAAAATGAACTTTTGGTGATAATGAGCAAAGGATGTACCCTCAAATCAATAAACATAATTATACACTCTAATCTTATGCAGACTGTAATTGTAAATAATATTTCACATTCAAGAAAATATCTGGAAAATGAATAGTAAGCTGTAGGGGTTATAGCCTAACATTAGAATCTAAAATATGTGAAAACTTAAGCTCATTACACCCTGTTCAAATAATGATTCGTGTCTTATTTGCTCATATTAATATCCTAGCTGGCATATTTTGTACTTTCACTCCCATATGGACCCCATTGAAAACAAGATGGCCTATCTCAAGGGGCTGTCCTAATGAAGTAGAAATTGCAACGTTACAACTCAGTGTGGTCTTAACGAGGGTAACACGGCTCAGCTTTTATCAATGTCTGTGATTGCTGGCTGGTCTATTTATGAAGGCGTGTTAACAAATATCCAACAAACACAGAAAATGGAGAAAAAAAGGAATGTGCAGCTGCTTAGGGGAACTCCTAAGCCACTAAAAGTCCTCTTCCCTGCTCTTAGCAGATCTCGCCTTAGGAGCCCTTTTAAGCGCTAGGAATCTTGAGGAATAGCTTTTATATTAACTGGGATTTTCGTGTCACTTTTAGGGGAAATTCTAAGAAAACGTCATGACTCTGAGAATTTTCTTAGAATTTGGCCGCTAGGAGCCACTTTTTGCACAAAAATTCTTTAGGGATACGGGCCCGGACCTGTGTATTGGCTTCTGCAATCAGACCCATCATTCCTGCTGTACAAGAAGCAAAAATTACTTGTTGGTCATAAAATTTTGCACTGTACAGTATCTTGAATGCCTCCATGATCTTGCTGTTCATTATCTGTCAGATTTGCTGCACCAATGCGAGCAGGTTCACTCACTACTGTTATTAATAATGTAGCCCCTATTAATGTACTACAACCTAAAACAAACAAAACCCCTTTTAGTGAATTTAGTGAACAGTATTATTAGGTATCGTCAAAATTTCACGTGTAGTAAGTCAGTCAGGTCACTAGGAAAGTACTACAACATTTGGAAAATGACAAAATAATTTAGGGGAATTACAGTAATTGTTTCATACACATATTTGTGTAATGTACGTACAGTAAGGGAGGTATTGTCAAAATTTCACCTGTAGTAAGTCAGTCTGGTCACTAGGAAAATTCGACAACCTTTGGAACATATCTTTGGTGAATTACTGTAAGTATTACATTAAAAAAAAATTGTGTACTGTACGTACAGACGGTCCTTAAAGCAGCCTAGGTGAATATTCAGCAAGTATCAAACCTAAAAATAACTTTACCCCGCTTGGCAAACTTTACTTTTTAGGAAAACTCGACTATGTTCGTGTGACATGGCGCTGTCCATGTATGTGGTATTGAAGGTCCTAAATGATCCTACCTGCACCTCAAAATTTCAATAACTTTCAATAACTTTTCAGTGTTTACCCAAGTTAAACACTTGAATGTTATTAAGCACTCTCCAAAGAACACACTACACCATGGGGTCTGGCATATTTATTGCATTTAGATGACTGTGAAATGCAGCAATATTTAAACCTCAAAAGCCTTATATGGTGAAATATATACTGTCTATGGGAACTACACCACTGGTTATATTAGGTGTTATTTGAGTCGTAACAACGTTTAGTTCATGAGTTATTGAACGCGGAAGTCAGCGAATGTGCGAATATAAAACCAACTTTACCTAAGTGATTTAGTTAGTTGAACAGAAACTATTGTCACAAAGAACTGTGCAGATGTTGTACGTTGTGAAATACAGTTTTCTATTGATCAGTATTTGTAGAAGCATGTCATGGGCAGCCACAGTGGTGCAAGGTATGAATATGTGTAAGTATACACTTTTTTTGTATTTGTTAACATTAGTTAAAGGAGAAGTTCGCTTTTAAAATGAAAATTCTGTCATCATATACTCACCCTCATGTTGTTTCAAACCTGTATGAATTTCTTTCTTCTGCTTAACAGAAAGGAAGATATTTAGAAGAATATCAGTAACCAGACAGTTTTTGGGTCCCATTGACTTCCATAGTAATTTTTTTTCCTACTATGGAAGTCAATGGGACCCAAAAACTGTCTGGTTACTGATAATCTTCTAAATATCTTCCTTTCTGTTCAGCAGAAGAAAGAAATTCATACAGGTTTGAAACAACATGAGGGTGAGTATATGATGGCAGAGTTTCATTTTAAAAGTGAACTTCTCCTTTAATGCACCGTGAAGTAACATGAACAAACATTGAACAGCTGTATAACGTTAACAGGTTTGCAGGTCATGCATTCTGCTTCACACGGATCCCGACCGAGACGAAAACACAGGAATTTTCTTAGCAATGCTAAAACGCACATCAACCGATCACTTGTTTAGCGTTCATGTAAACACTACATTCAGATTCACCAATCGGAATTAATTCAGTCCTATTGAATCAAAAGATGTGCATATGGGTCATTGACGAATAAGGTTTTTAAAAGTGTAAAACAGTTGAATGGAGATATAACTATAGGCCTATTTGAAACCATTTTTTAGTTTACCTAGGTGTTAACAATAAGATTCTGTGGTTTGTACAATCAATTAACACTGTTTTTTGTCATTTTTTACAAGATGGACAAAATTTGTCACCAAAAAAGTAATTCGGTTTAACCATGAATATATCTAAAATTATTCATTTGCAGATAACTATTAATGAAAAAAACTGATTTGACATTGATGTTGAGATAGTATATAGTGTGTACCACAGAAGAAATATTAAATAAAATTATCACTGATCTCATAAATGTAATCATTTTATTGGACTAGTCAAGTCAAGTCAAGTCAAGTATATTTGTATAGCGCTTTTCACAATACAGATTGTATCAAAGCAGCTTCACAGTATTAAATTAAAATAATACAACAAGGTTTGTTTCTAGTGGAATTTATTGATAAAATCAAATTAGATATCCCCAGAATATCCCCAACTGAGCAAGCCAAAGGCAACAGTGGCAAGGAACCGAAAAACTCCATCAAGTAACCTAATAGTGTCCTAAAACTCCATCAGGTGACCCAATGGAGAAAAAAAAAACCTTGGGAGAACCCAGGCTCAGTCGGGGGCCAGTTCTCCTCTGGCGTTTATTAACTAGAGGCCGGATTGTAATTTGAACTGTAAGATTAAAAATATTATATGAATGCCTGGCTGAAGAGATGCGACTTTAATCTAGTTTTAAACTGGGAGAGCGAGTCTGAGCAACGAACAGTATCAGGAAGGCTATTCCAGAGTTTTGGAGCTAAATGTGAAAATGCTCTCCCTCCTTTGGTGGTTCTGGATATTCAATTCAATTCAATTCAATTCAAATGTATTTGTATAGCGCTTTTCACAATACATATTGTTTCAAAGCAGCTTTACAGAAAGTGCATTTCAGAAATGTACATAGAGAAATACAGTTAGTTAATCATGTATTGATTTAGGGCATAAACATATCGCCAGCGTCGAGTCGTCTCTTCACGGGCGTCGAGTCGTCTCTTTACGGGCGTCGAGTCGTCTCTTCACGGGCGTCGAGTCGTCTCGTCACGGGCGTCGAGTCGTCTCTTCACGGGCGTCGAGTCGTCTCGTCACGGGCGTCGAGTCGTCTCGTCACGGGCGTCGAGTCGTCTCTTCACGAGCGTCGAGTCGTCTCTTCACGGGCGTCGAGTCGTCTCGTCACGGGCGTCGAGTCGTCTCGTCACGGGCGTCGAGTCTTCTCTTCACGGGCGTCGAGTCGTCTCGTCACGGGCGTCGAGTCTTCTCTTCACGGGCGTCGAGTCGTCTCTTCACGGGTGTTGGGGCATCTGTAGTTTCCATGGGAGGCTGGATACAAACTGGAGCTGACGATCTGTATTTATCTCGGGACTAGCGTCCCGAGATAACAACAGTAAAGCAGATGGGAAATAATTAGCGTAGCTGCTGTTCATAATATTAATGCATTCAATCTGATTCAACTGTGGTATAAAAGGTAATTATTATGTGAATGCTTGGCTAAAGAGATGCGTCTTTAATCTAGTTTTAATCCCTGGTCATACCTAGGATATCCTAGGTATGACCAAAAGCCTTGAATTTAGTGATCTTAAAGAGCGCGATGGATTATAGGGCGATAGAAGATCCGTTAAATAGACTGGAGCTAAGCCGTTTAGGGCTTTATAAGTCAGTAGCAATACCTTGTAATTAATACGGAACTTTATAGGTAACCAATGCAGTGATGATAAAATCGGTGTTATATGATCATATTTTCTCGATCTAGTAAGAACTCTAGCGGCGGCATTTTGGACTAACTGTAGCTTGTTAATTGAGGATGCAGGACAACCGGCTAATAAAGCATTACAGTAATCTAGTCTCGAGGTCATGAATGCATGAACTAACTTTTCTGCATCAGAAACTGATAGCATATTACGTAGCTTAGCAATGTTTCTAAGGTGGAAAAAGGCGGTTTTTGTAACATATGAAATATGATTTTTGAAAGACAGGTTGCAATCGAGTATAACACCCAGGTCTTTTACTGTAGAGGATAAAGTAACAGGACATCCTACTATATTAAAGTTGTATTGCGAGAGGTTTTGTGGGCGGTTTTTTGAACCGATAAGTAGTACCTCTGTTTTGTTTGGATTTAATAAAAGAAAATTACGCGTCATCCAATCTTTTATATCTTTAACACACTCTGTCAATTTGGATAATTTAGCGTTTTCATCTGGCCGTGATGAAATATATATTTGAGTGTCATCAGCATAACAATGGAAACTAATTCCATGTTTCCTTATAATATTTCCAAGTGGCATCATATATACTGAGAATAATAGAGGGCCTAACACAGATCCCTGCGGCACTCCATAGTTTACTGGAGTTATGATCGATTTTTCTCCATTTAAATAGACAAAATGGTAGCGGTCAGATAAGTATGATCTAAACCAGCTTAATGCTTGTCCTTGAACACCAGTATAATTTTGTAGTCGATCTAAGAGTATTGTGTGATCTATAGTATCGAACGCAGCACTAAGATCAAGTAAAACTAGTATTGAGATACAGCCTTGGTCAGAAGCTAAAAGTAAATGATTTGTGATTTTAACGAGCGCAGTTTCAGTGCTATGGTGCGGCCTGAAACCAGACTGAAACTTCTCATAGATATCATTTTCTTGCAAGAAAGAACACAATTGAGCGGACACCACTTTTTCTAATATTTTAGACATAAATGGAAGATTTGAAATGGGTCTATAATTTGCTAGGTTATTATGATCTAATTGTGGTTTCTTAATGAGAGGTTTTATAACTGCCAGTTTAAATGTTCTTGGAACATGACCTAAAGATAAAGACGAGTTAATAATATTAAGGAGAGGCTCTTCCACTACAGGTAACACTTCTTTCAGTAGTTTAGTTGGTATCGGATCTAATAAACATGTTGTTGTTTTAGAGGAAGTGATAAGTTTATTTAACTCTATTTGTTCTATAGTTGTAAAGCACTGTAATTGTTCTTGCGGGGTGATAATTAAGGCTGAATTATAAGGCGCAACTGAAGATTGAACGTTTACAATTGTGGTTCTGATGCTTTCTATTTTCTCAGTGAAGAACTTCATAAAATCATTACTACTAAACTGTAACGGGATATTTTGTTCGGGTGATGTCTGTTTATTTGTTAGTCTAGCCACGGTGTTAAATAAAAACCTTGGATTATTTTGGTTATTTTCTATTAGTTTGCGGAGGTGCTCAGCCCTGGCTGCTTTTAGGGCCTTTTTATAACGTGACATACTGTCTTTCCACGCGATTCTAAAGACCTCTAAATTAGTTTGTTTCCATTTACGCTCTAAAATACGGGTTTCTCTCTTTAGAACATGCGTAGTATTGTTGTACCACGGTGCTTTAATTTTCTCTCTGACCTTTTTTAATCTAATAGGTGCAACAACATCCAAATGTTCTAGAGAGAATAGTGCTCATAGTGCTAGTTAGTTCTTCTAGTTCATCTGTTTGTTTGGGTTCAGGCAGCAGCTGAGACAGATCAGATAAGCAATTTGAGAAATTATCTATGGTGGATGGAAGGATTGTTCTGCCTGGTCGATAACGCGGCGCCGCATGACATAATGGCAGTACGTAATATGCAAGTTACCATGTAATGGTCAGTGACTTCATCACTTTGCGGTATAATATCTATATCGGTTGGATCGGTTCCATGTGATATAATTAAATCGAGTGTATGATTAAGACGATGAGTTGGTCCGGTGACGTTTTGCTTGACCCCAAATGAATTTAATAAATCTGTAAACGCAGCCCCTAACGCATCATTTGGATTATCTACGTGTATGTTAAAATCTCCAACAATTAATGCTTTATCGACATTGACTAATAGGTCTGAGAGAAAATCTGCAAACTCTTTTAGGAAATCAGCGTAAGGCCCAGGCGGTCTATATACGGTAGCCAAGGCTAGAGATAATAGGGATGTTTTTCTAACATCTAAGAGCGTAACATTTAGTACAAGTACTTCAAACGAAATAAACTTATAACCCGCTTTCTGAGTAACATTGAGAATATCTCTATAAATTGTCGCAAAACCACCGCCACGACCAATCAGACGGGGCTCATGCTTATAGGAGTATCCAGGAGGAGCAGACTCATTTAGACCGAAATAATCATTTGGTTTAAGCCAGGTTTCAGTTAGGCAAAGTACATCGAAGCTATTATCTGTGACTATTTCATTTACAATAACTGCCTTAGGTGTGAGTGATCTAATGTTTAGAAGACCTAGCTTTAGAAATTGTTTTTGTTTACTAATAGCAACATTTTCTGTTTTAATAACAATTAGATTTTTCCTAGATCCTGCAGTCGATTTGTTATTTGATCTCACTAAACGAGGAATAGACACGGTTTCTATGCAATATTCTACACTAGTATTTATATCAGTTAAATTGGTGCAGCAGAGACTATGATTTGGACTTTTGGTTACTAGTCAAAAGGTATTTAACATTTTGGAGATGTTATCCGACAGAAGATCTGCTCCGAATCTGCTTGGGTGTAAGCCATCGGCACGGAAAAGCCTAGGACGCTCCCAAAACAGATTCCAATTATTTACAAAGAGCAGTTTCTGCTCATTGCACCATGACATTAACCATTCATTTAGCGCAAATAATCTGCTAAACTTTTCATGTCCTAGTCGGTACGTGGGAAGCGGTCCTGACACTATGATCGTTGTTTCAGGCGATGTGCTGCGTACCGTATCGATCAGATTCCTGAAGTCTTTCTTCAGAATCTCTGTCTGGCGCATCCTGATGTCGTTCACTCCCGCGTGCAGGACAACAGTTCCGACGCGCTCGTCACCGTTCAGAATCTCGGGAACGTGAGTAGCGATTTCAGAAACACGAGCACCAGGAAAGCAGTGACTGTGCACCTTACTTTTACCTAACGTTGCGCGTACGTGCCGAATGATGGAATCGCCGATGATCACAGCATCGCGTTCTGTTTCGCGAAGAGGGGAGAAGCGGTTTTGTGTGGATAACTCGAAAACCGGGAGGGCCGGAGAGAGTCTTGGTCTAGACCTGACTCGCGTCTTCCGCTGCGGAACCACCCAGGCTTCGTGGTGGCGTGTTGGAGCCGGAGTGAACGAGACCATGGCTGATCGCGACCTCGGCGCTCGGGACCTATGTTGAGAAACGCACGGAGTAGACGAAGTCGGAGTCAGCGGGTTAGTAACGTTAATCTCTGATTTGTGTGCATCGGCGCGTGATGTTTCAAGAGCTAACCGCCGGTCTATCAGCTCGGCTTGTCTCAATAAAAGGTCGTGGATCTGTTTCTCAACAGCTTCCAGCTCAGACTGCAGTGCGTGCAGCTCAAATGTGTCCTCACCTGCACCAAAAGGTAGACTACTTTCATCTGATATATTCGCCATTTTAACAGATGGACAGTAAGTTAGCAACGAAGCTACCAGTGATGCTATCAATATTAATACTAATTTATGACTGAAGTTTTAGATATAATCCGTCTTTTTAGTGGTACGGGTGTAGAGTAGACGCACGATAGGCGAAAAATGTTTGTAAGTGAGTGTTGAGAAGACGCGTTCAGCCGTGATCCACGGGAGTAACCTATAGGAGTATCCAGCGTTGGATCACTAATAGGCTTGAGACGCGTCTGCTCAACAGTCCGCGTTGTAACTATGAGGGTTGAGCAGTAGTGCTTCTCAGTGAGGTAAAGTAGAAAATGTTTGTTGTAAGTTTAAAGAATAAAATCAAGATTTATAAATCAAATCGATGGAGCTCCAAAGACAACAACGCGTTCAGACGCAACGCATGCGCATTCGAAAAAAAAGCCTTAGAACTTAGACTAGTAGACTACTCTAAACACTCCAACATATTCAAGTAAAACATTGCACAGGGAAAGGAGAAAAGGGGAAATGTAAAAAAAAAAGCCTTATCTGCTTTATATTTGTATTATTGTAGTTCCTTTAGTTATTAAAAACAATATTATTCCATTTAAATATTTACTATATCGGTTTTACCGAATGACCATGTCTGCTGCCCTTGACATTATGAATATTTAAGACAATAAACAGACACAAATAGCTTCAAAAGCACATTTTATTGTTAATATACACTCACCTAAAGGATTATTAGGAACACCATACTAATACTGTGTTTGACCCCCTTTCGCCTTCAGAACTGCCTTAATTCTACGTGGCATTGATTCAACAAAGTGCTGAAAGCATTCTTTAGAAATGTTGGCCCATATTGATAGGATAGCATCTTGCAGTTGATGGAGATTTGTGGGATGCACATCCAGGGCACGAAGCTCCTGTTCCACCACATCCCAAAGATGCTCTATTGGGTTGAGATCTGGTGACTGTGGGGGCCATTTTAGTACAGTGAACTCATTGTCATGTTCAAGAAACCAATTTGAAATGATTCGAGCTTTGTGACATGGTGCATTATCCTGCTGGAAGTAGCCATCAGAGGATGGGTACATGGTGGTCATAAAGGGATGGACATGGTCAGAAACAATGCTCAGGTAGGCCGTGGCATTTAAACGATGCCCAATTGGCACTAAGGGGCCTAAAGTGTGCCAAGAAAACATCCCCCACACCATTACACCACCACCACCAGCCTGCACAGTGGTAACAAGGCATGATGGATCCATGTTCTCATTCTGTTTACGCCAAATTCTGACTCTACCATCTGAATGTCTCAACAGAAATCGAGACTCATCAGACCAGACAACATTTTTCCAGTCTTCAACTGTCCAATTTTGGTGAGCTCGTGCAAATTGTAGCCTCTTTTTCCTATTTGTAGTGGAGATGAGTGGTACCCGGTGGGGTCTTCTGCTGTTGTAGCCCATCCGCCTCAAGGTTGTGCGTGTTGTGGCTTCACAAATGCTTTGCTGCATACCTCGGTTGTAACGAGTGGTTATTTCAGTCAAAGTTGCTCTTCTATCAGCTTGAATCAGTCGGCCCATTCTCCTCTGACCTCTAGCATCAACAAGGCATTTTCGCCCACAGGACTGCCGCATACTGGATGTTTTTCCCTTTTCACACCATTCTTTGTAAACCCTAGAAATGGTTGTGCGTGAAAATCCCAGTAATTGAGCAGATTGTGAAATACTCAGACCGGCCCGTCTGGCACCAACAACCATGCCACGCTCAAAATAGCTTAAATCACCTTTCTTTCCCATTCTGACATTCAGTTTGGAGTTCAGGAGATTGTCTTGACCAGGACCACACCCCTAAATGCATTGAAGCAACTCCCATGTGATTGGTTGATTAGATAATTGCATTAATGAGAAATTGAACAGGTGTTCCTAATAATCCTTTAGGTGAGTGTATATTAACAATATTGTTAATATAATAGGCTATTAATGTAAAAAGTACTTCAAACATTAAAACATTTTGATATCCAACATTTTGATATTGGAATGAACATAACTCGTATCGCAAATTATATTAAAGGAGAACTCTGCAACTCTAGCGAACTCTAGTCACTTCTTCGCTGATTTTCCCTTTTGTTGTCGCATGTTTTCCCCACGAGCTCCCCATACAGCTGTGGGGGGGGGGGCGTATATTTCACAACACAGTCGTAAAAAAACTCACTTGCGGCGGCCTCCTCCCCCTCTCTACCGCTGCTCATGTGCGTTTGTTTTGATCGGAGCAAGCCAACTGTATCGTGTAGAGCTATGTCTACCGAGGTGGGTAATCTGGTAATACATCATACATGCGTGGGTGTTTATGTTGAATTGCCTAAAGCAATTTGTGTTTCGCGCTCGTTCTCGTTCTAGTTCTCGCTTCTCACGAGACTTCCAATTTCTATCTTGCCGGGACAGTAGTCCCCAAGTTGCAAGGTTGGTTTTCCGCCTGGGAACGCTGGGGGGAGCGGGGAAAGTCACCAAGATCACCAGAACAGGTTGTTTAACCATCCAAATGATTTCTAGACAGTTTTATTAAGTTAAAAAAGTTACCAAGTTCTCCTTTAATTAAAACATTAGGGGCCCTATTTTAACGATCTGAAACGCAAGTATCAAGCGCGAAACGCAAGTAGCTTTGTGGGCGGATCTAAAATGTGTTGGTCTGAAGTAGCTTCATTATTCATAGGTGTGGTTTGGGCGTAACGTGAAATAAACCAATCAGAGCGTCATCTCACATTCCCTTTAAGAGCAGGCGCGCTTGTTCCATGGCGGATTGCTATTATAACGGCGGATTTGCCAGGCGCACGCCAGGAGCGGTTCACAGCCGAGGAGACCAACGTTCTCGTCAGGGCCGTAAAACACAGAGAAGTGACGTTGGGGATGGAGAAACACACCCAAATTAGCTTCAGTTAAACAGGCGTTTGATCATTTGGGTAAAGTGTAAGCTAGATTTATGCCTATTTTTTCACATCTTCATGGACACAAGAATGATTTCCCTCGTGTGTTAATATTTTTCCTTATAATAATGTATGATTTGCAAAAATGAAAACTGCTGCTTCTGTGTAGATGAGACAATCAAAGTGTATGCGCGTTGTGCACACGCTACATTGATTATGGCCAAGCATGCGCCCGTAAAATATGAATAACATGCGCAACGCGCCACTGACTTTAGACTAGTGGCGGAATTGTTTTCTAAACCTGCAAAATAGCACCAGGGAACGTTTGCGCCGGAACACGCCTCCTCTTTTCACTGAACCGCCCCCGGGAGCGCAAGTTCATTTCCAAGTTTACCGGCGTGCATCTGTGGAGGGAAAAGTCCGCTGTGCGCGGGTGCAAAATAGGAATGATACATGCGTCGCTGTACAAAGTCAATTGCGCTGGGTGCAAGATAGGGCCCTAAACATTAAAGCATTTAATTGGTCTTGGAACAAGTGTTTAAATTGTTAAACAATGAGTTGCATGAAAAATGTTCGGATTTGAAGATATCCCTCTCTGTTTGGGTTGCTAGGGTGCTCTTAATGGTCACTAGGGTGTGGCTTAAAACCTTCATGATGATCTTGAAAGACTGATTGATTGCCTGAGTAAAATGAGCCCACCCCCTTGATCCTTACCCAGAAGTGATATAATTATAAATCTATAAAAAATTCAGTCAAAATTATATTTTAAATTTTATAATAATATACTCTGCATATTTTCTATTAATAAAATGTTGTATTTATTTATTCCAGATATGTACAAATATGACCAACATACATTGCTGTCATTTGATACAACCAGTAAGTCATTCGTTATAACCAAAATTACAGTTTAACCGAATGAGTCTTTTGGTTATAACGAATGACAAAATCTTCACTCAGTGCTAACAGGCTGATATCTAGCTGCCTAGCTTGTTAGTTAGCTAGCTAGCTACCAAAAGGACAATCAAACATTTTATATTTAGTAAAAGTTTTTAAAATATTACAACATTATCCATGTTTTATAGCGGTTGTACCGAATAACCTGATATTTGGGGACATGTGTATGAGCAAGTGAAAACATGAATTTTTCTAATAGTTAAGAGAGAGTTAATTACTTTGCTTCACAACCATGCAGTCCTTTGCAGGTGTCTGAATTATGTCACATCCTGTCACATAATATTGACCACATGACTTGATCCAAAATGGAGCCCTTTTTATATTGGTTACTCTGAATGACATCAATGAAAATCATTTTTCCGGACATTCTTTCTCATAACAAAGCAACGACTTCTACACATAATTTTAATACCATTTTGCACTATGTTGATATATAATGTTGTAAAATCATGCCAGAATAAAAAATACATAAATTTATTAAATTTTAAGATATTTTAATCACAAATGAAATTGATGTATTGGCCTTCGGAAGGTAAAACCGAATGACCTTTTGACACTTCAGAATCTTTAAAATACCTTTATATGTAGTAAAATATAATTAAAACCTTTTGGATTCAGTAAAAGAGATCAAGTTGTACTACCTTAAATACTTTGGATGTTATATATTTGTTTTTTATTATTATTAAGGCCTTTGGACAAAAAAATTACCCATCACGTCATTGACCCATGTAAACAAAATGAATGGCGACGATAGAAAGTAAAAGCCAAATCCCGGATATTTTGGGCGATCTCGAAATCCCGGCATTGTCCTGGAAAAAGAGTACGTATATGGTCACCCTACATTAACTAATGTTAACAAATTAAACATTATTGTATAGTGTTAGCCTACATTTTGTTATCCAATTAAATGTTTTACTTTGGATTATATTGCTATGGCAGACCCTGCAGTAGAATACACTGTGTAGAAAAGTTAAAGGGTAACTCTCACCAAAATTGAACCTAGGCTCTTTTTGTTAATCTACCCAAGTCAAACTTTCGTGTAAAAGCATAATTAGAATCAGGGCCGTCGCTAGGGGTGAAAGGTGGTGACAGTTATAGTAAACTTTGTGTACACAAACAATGTAGTCAATGCTCAAGTTCATGTGTAGAGCCCCTGGTGATACTTCGAGCACAGTTTTATGTTGTGTCGAGCCTCCTTAGTGTTTTAAAAATAGCGATTTTGATGCTATCATAGAAGTGCCCCATGCACTCCCATTCAAAAGGCATTTTGACCTAAAACGAAAATACGGTCAATCTTAAAAGTGGCGTTTCCATTCTAATTATGCTTTTACACGAAAGTTTGACTCGGGTAGATTAACAAAAATAACCTAGGTTCAATTTTGGCGAGAGATAGGGCCTACCCTTTAAGAAAATATCAAGCACACACAAGATAGCTTTGCAAATTAATTAGTGTATTTAAGTGTTTGCAGAAAAAAAAAGTATTAATAGTTGCTTTTCTTCAAACAGTAATCAAATCTTCTGGGCATGATGTCACCATCGAGTGCGCTACTGATAAAAGTCCTCAAGATGGAGTGTACATGTACAAACAAGGAGAAAGTAAACAGCAGAAACTCTTCTACTTTTACAAAGAAAACGATCTTACCTTTAAAACAGCGAACGAATCCAAAGTCCGTGTAAGTGGAGCACTTCCCAACCTCAGTGTCACCCTCTTACATGTAACTGCCGAAGACATTGGGCTTTACTGGTGTGAATTTAATTTGGAAGAAAAAAATACTGTTGGCAAGTTCACTTGGTTATGGATAGGTAAATGTATCTTATTGCATGTAAATAATTGTATTCTAAAACATGATGAGTTTATTATATGAATGTACCGCATGTGTTTAGTATGTAAATGGTGTGAATGGGAAAATTTTGATGGAGAGATTTAGAAGTACAATCACTTTCTGATTGATATTAAATGGAAAAATGCATAGAGTATAAAAAGTATAATTCTATAATTCTCTGGCCCTGATTTTTTTTTCTTATTCTGTCATTGAAAAAAAGAAAAAGACTGCAGAAGATGCTCTTCCTATTGTGAAGATCATCCTCATTGTGTGTGCTGTCATACTGTTCATCAGTGTTATCTGCTGTATGATTATGAAGGTAAGCATAAAATTACAACATATGTTGTTTAAAGGTAAAAACAAAACTTATGGACAACCTTATGCGTATATCTGAAGTGCATTACTGAGGTATGCTGTCAAGTGACTTTTCATTGATGCTTTTTGTGGTTTGATGTTGAAAATCTTCTCATGTGTAATTCTTTTGCGATTTTTATGATCTGGGATGATTTTAAATGTGCACCATTGGTTCTCAACTCTAGGCCTGAGGACCCACCACTCTTCACATTTTGTATGTCTTCTTTATTTAACACACATAATTCAAATCAACAGCTCATTAGGAAAGAACGTGAACTGAAGTGATTGCATCAGATAAAGGAGACATACTAAATGTGCACAGCAGTGGGTCCCAAGGAAGGAGTTCAGAACCGGAGTGAAAATAAATAGTTGAACCATATGGAAAAGATAGCCTATGATAAACTAAAGCGCTAACCTTTTGTTTAATTTTGTCTTGTCAAGTCAAGTCATCTTTTGTCTTGTCAAGTCAATTTTATTTTATTTTGTCACTTCGGGGTAGGTACGCGAAACAAATTTTCCCAACAACGCTTTATCTGTAGAGTGGTAAAGGGATCCTCCATAGGGAGAGACTAGTTGGCACTTCAGCACTGCGTTGTCATCGGGTCCAGGCGAAGGTTCTTCGTCAGATCTGGATACAGCCTGGATCCGGCAGGCTGCAGGAAAACCTCGGGATAAACAAAGACACTAAAATTAGCGTAGATGCCATTCTTCTTATGATGTAACGAGTACATCAGGATTTATGGGAAGTGTTCCCGGTTCCGGCTGACCTAATCTATGCAGCCTAACATTGAATTATAGAAGTCTATAATGTATTATGTGAATGCTAGGTCAAAGAGATGTGTCTTTAATCTAGCTTTGAACTGACAGAGTGTGTCTGCTTCCCGGACAATGGTAGGAAGACTGTTCCAAAGTTTTGGTCCTAAATAGGAGAAGGATCTACCGCTAGCAGTTGATTTTGATATTCTAGGTATAATCAACTGGCCGTAATTTTGAGATCGCAATAGACGTGAAGGACTATAATACGTTAAGAGCTCGCTCAAGTACTGCGGAGCTAAACCATTTAGTGCTTTGTAAATTTACAAACTTGCCTATCAGCAATATTTTAAAATGTATACAATGTTTAATAGGGAGCCAATGCAGTGTTGACAGAACAGGGCTAATATGGTCATACTTCCTGGTTCTGGTAAGAATTCGAGCTGCTGTGTTTTGGACCAGCTGTAGTTTATTAAGTGTGCAGGGCAACCACCCAGTAGAGCATTACAATAATCTAGCCTTGAGGTCATGAACGCATGAACTAATTGTTCCGCATTTGTCAATGAGAGCATATGGTGTCATTTAGATATATTTTTAAGATGGAAAAATTATTTAATGAGTTTAGCGAATTCTTCCTCTCCTATAGCAATAAGTGAATCGAATTTTTTCCTTAGGGAGACTACAATGCACTCCCTGATGCGATACTGTAGTAGACGGTTGCATAGTTATAATTGTGTCCCTGATATTATCAATCTTATAAGTGAAGAAGTTCATAAAGTCGTTACTGCTGTGTAGCTTGGAAATTTCTGGGCTTGAAGCTTTCTTTTTCGTTAGTTTAGCCACGGTTTTAAATAAATATCTAGGGTTTTGTTTATTTTCTTCTAATAGGGTTGAAAAATAAGCAGATCTAGCAGCTTTTAAGGCCTCTCTGTATGCAATCGAACTCTCTTTCCATGAAATGCGAAATACCTCTAGTTTTGTTTTCTTCCAGTTGCACTCCATTTTTCTGGCTGCTCTCTTAAGTGCCTGAGTGTGCTCGTTGTACCACGGCGTTGGACTAATTTCTTTAATCTTCTTTAAGCGCAACGGAGCAACTGTGTCTCTGAAGTGCTGAAAAAGAGAGAGTTAAAAGTTTCTGTTGCAATATCGCGTTCTTCTAAGCTATCCAGAATGCTGAGATGATGAAACTGATTAGGAAGATTATTAATAAAGCAATCTTTAGTGGCAGAAGTGATAGGTCTCACATATTTGTAACACGGAGTCGGCTTTGCAGCCTTGGCTAAATGTAATTTACACGAGACTAGATAATGATCTGAGATGTCATCGCTCTGCAGCAGAATTTCAACGGCATCAACATTTATTCCGTGTGATAATATTAGATCTAGAGTATGATTACGACAATGAGTAGGTACTGACACGTGTTATCTAACTCCAATAGAGTTCAGAATGGCTTTAAATGCCAATCCCAATGCATCTTTTTCATTATCTATATGTACACTAAAATCACCAACAATTAGTACTTTATCTGCAGCCAATACTAACTCGGATAGAAAGTCATCAAATTATTTGATAAAATCTTTATGGTGCCCTGGTGGCCTGTATACAGTAGCCAGCACAAATCTCAAACGTGATTTGTCATTTACATTATATATTTTTACACTAAGCACCAACTCTTCAAAAGAAGTATATTTAAAACTAGATTTCTTAGTGATTTTGAAAATATTACTATAAATTACAGCAACACCTCCCCCTTTGCCTTTCAGACGAGGTTCATGTTTATAACAGTAATCTTGCGGGGTGGACTCATTTAAAGTAATGTAATCGTTTGGTTTTAGCCAGGTTTCTGTCAAACACAGCACATCTAGATTATAGTCAGTAATCATATCATTAACAATAAGTGCTTTTGAAGTAAGGGATCGCATATTCAGCAACCGTATCTGTGTTATAGCTGTTTTTTATTTGTTGAACATCAATTAATTTTAACCTTAGATGGGTTGAAACGTTTTTTGGATTTCCAAATTCAGGGGAACAGACACAGTCTCTATGTGATGATAGCTAGGTGAGAGAGGCTCTATGTGATGGGATTTATCTGACCTTGGTGACGTGAGACAGCTAGCAGACGGTCGGTTTAGCCAGTCTGTCTGCTTCCTGACCTGAGCCCCAGATTGTCATGTTTTATCTCTAAGACTATGAGCCAAATTACTAGAGAGAAGTGCAGCACCATCCCAGGAGGGATGAATACCATCTCTTTTCAACAGGTCAGGTCTGCCCCAAAAACTTTTCCAATTGTCTATGAATTCTATATTATTTTGCGGACATCACCTCGACAGCCAGCCATTGAGTGAACACAATCTACTGACTACTACCATTTAACATCATCACAGTGGTAGTGAAGAATTAGATATTTAAAATGGGACCACCCTACCTGACCTTGAGATACACTTGAGACCAGATGTACCATTTGCACTTGCTAAAATGAACATGATATTTTATATTGAACATGACATCATTTTTGTTTTGTTGCATTATGTGTTCCTATGCATTTCCTTACGACTTAAAGTTCATAAGTGCTCAATCGTGAAGTGAACATTTAAGATGCTTTTCAGGTATCTCACATAAAGTGTGGAACCAAGGAGAACCCCTTCATCCATTGAGGTCTGCCCAGACAACCGCACCACTGAAGGTGCCAGGATTGGTCAAGAAGGGACAAATTATCATCATGGGGAAGGTGCCAGAGAAGTAGAAGTTTCTCCATGAAGGAATGACACATCAACTGAACAAGTCACAAAGGTCCAGATTGACTCTGAACTTTGCTCACATCACAGGAAGAAAACCTGAGCACATTCATCCACCTGCTGAACTCAAGCTACATACACCTGGTGAGACCAGGTGTTCTGCAGGTGAACACAGCCCTCTGAAAGCTTCTATAGATGCTAATGTGGCGTTGCGAGGGGGAGCTACGGTTGAGAGCACGCTCTCTAATACAGAGCTACAATGTATCACGACTACGCCACCCCAGCATTAATCCAGCTGGGGAAATGCCCATAAAAGAAAAGGGCACACAAGTTCGTTTCTCCCTCCTACAATCACAAGACATTGAGACGTGAATACGTACAGAAAAATATAATTCTTTATTTAATGGCCATAAATAATTTAAAAGGCTACTAGAGTCCATAAAACAACGGGGCTGGATGGCAAGGCCACTAGTTTGTATATGAGCATCGAAGTTCAGTCAGTAAACAGACATGCAGATTCTCGTGACAGAGCTGGGGTGCACCATTAGCTGGACAGGCTAAACAGTAGGCCTCAAAATCAGCCCGCAAGGAGTACACCGTGCCCAAAACTTCCAAAGCACACACACACACTGGTGAAATCCACTACAAGAAAACCTCTACCGCACACTTAAGGAGAATTGCTGTACACCAGGCACAGGATGGCCAGCCTGCCCACTTTTGGGTCACCCCTGCTCCTGGAAAAGAAAGAAGAAAACCAATTAACAAAAGGACATAAATACGGAAAACAGCATTAATTGTTAACAGCATTAATTGTTAATGTGGCCAGCAATAGGCAACTAACGCCCAATAAACACACAGAAACATATGGTTGCGTACCGACAAAAAAGACAGAGCACAAAATCAATTATATCCGCATCAAACCATAAACCAAATATTACAATAAGAAAAAAAAAAAGGAAATAAACCACAAGCAAAGCAGCTGTACGCAGCCCAGCTGTATGCAAAACAGCTGCACGCAAAAAAAGTTTTCAGAAACAGCTATCAGCAAAAGAGTTGTCAGAAACAGCTATCAATAAAACAATAGAAACAACAAACAAAAAGAAACAAAACTAGAAACAAAACAAGTAAAAACAAAACAGATGAAAACAAACCTACTAGAAACAAAACAAATAGAAACAAAACTAATAAAAAGAAAGCAACTAGAAGCAAACCAAACAGAAACAAAACAAACAGCAGCGTCGAGGCTAAACAGCGTCACGATCAAACGCCCACTTTAATAGCCGATCAGCAGGACTTCCGTTCAGATATCCAGCAGACCCTTCCATCATCCCATTTACGCGCAGGAGAGCAGCAGTCACTCACAGCACGCCGTGTTGTACGTGCGATCGGATCTCTTTTATAAACTGGAACTACAGCAGCAATGTAGAGGAAAAACCCTCGAGCAGTACGATCCGCACCTCCAAACAGACACCAGCTCACGCACCGAGCAGTAAAGTAGCAGTCACTCACAGTACGCCGGGTTATACGTGCGATCGATTCTCTTTTCTACACTGGAACTACAGCAGCAATGCAGAAGAAAAACCCTCGAGCAGTACGATCCGTACCTCCACACAGACACCAGCTGCGCGGAAAAGTCAGCTCACACAGAGCAAGCGAGCACCAGCAACCATGACACCCAGATGAACGCAAGGATGACGCCATATCCTACCACTCTGGAAATGCCCTTTATAAGGCCCGCTAAATAATCATGGGGCGGAGTCATGCTTAAAGGAGCACTTCACCACACTAACATTGCAAAGACAATTTTTGGGTTACATCTCAAGGATTACAACAAACGTCTGTGAAAGTGTTCATTCGAATTTGACCCACGGGATCAAGGAGGGAGCTGTAAGACTGGAAAAACTGGAAGAACTGGAAGAGAGAGCTACTCTCTGAGAGAACAAAGGAAATTAACATTTGAACTCACCCTTGTGCACTATCGAGACGAAAGTCTCACCTCTGAATCATCCTAATCTACATTTCTTCCCCTCATCCCCCACTCCTTCTCCCTCAAGCTGAGATCACCAAAACACACACAAGAATCTATATGTTTTAATGTGAATAATTATCATCGAATATTATACATGTTTAGTATCATTTGAAATGTCCCAGTGCAACTGGTACATGTGTCTCATTCCCAAATAAGTAAAACAAAAGGTAATAAGGTTTTTAAGAGTTTAGCGATAACTGGCACACAAAGGAAAATGGTCTCTAGACAAATGGTCTCCTACCCCCAAAAGGTGTCAACTCTGAATGTAAATTCCCATTGTTAGCAGATGTTTCCATGTGAAAGAGGTTGTAGCAAAAGGCTCGGGGCGATTCTGTACCTCAGATCATGAATGCTGAGAGCCGCCGGGACTCAGCATCATGTATTTCCTAATGTCAGGTTTGCATCTCTTCTCTTTATTCCAGAGCATTTGATGTTAATTGTGTTGATTATCCTTGGACTGATTATGAAATTGGCATGATACATTTACCTGACATAATAAATTGTTACATTTGATTATTCTAACTGACTTTGACATTTTCATTAAAGAGTTAAAAAGAATAGTCAAACATTCGCTCACTTTTAATGATGCACGGATATCATTAAAACTTTTCATTTATGGAGTCAAATGAAATAACGAGAAAATACATATGAGAAAATGTATTGCATTTAATCAAAAATACTTTGCCACGAGAAAAGACAGTAACACGTAGAGACCTTCCCCGCTGGTTGGATGCCGGACTTTGGGCCGATCGAGTGCAGGCTTACAAAATCATACAGGTATAAATTCATTCTTAATTGATTATTAAATTGTTTAATTAAGGTTTATACAAACTATTTTCCATGACAGAGTTCAAGATCAATATTTTCATTCTTGCTGGAGCTGCTAGTTTGCTAAGTTGCAAATGATTATAAAACAGCAAGCACAAACTATGCAAAAGCAGAAGTTCTTCTGCCGCACTCAGTGTCCAAATTCACTGACTCATTTTCATTTACTCCTTCAAGTGGACTATATTAGTGGTAGGGGTGGAATGGTACACAGAAGTCACGGTTCGGTTCATACCTCGGTTCAGACATCACGGTTCGGTACGAGTTCGGTACAGTGGAGGGAAAAGCAAAAAAAAAAATGCAGAAGGCTTGTGCATGTCTCAGGCTGTACCACCAAAGGAAAATAAATTACTTAAGCCTTGTATTTTTTAAATAAGTTTTATTAATAAAGTAAAGGCATAGAACCAGTTTATTTGTAGTGCACTGACAATAGTTTTATATAATTAGTATATCAATTAAATTAATAAAAACAGTCTTCTTCGGGAGGGTCAACGGGAACTGGTGATGGTACCGGCAGTTGGGAAAACCAGGGCGGAGCTGGTTGTGAAGCCATGGCGGATCGGCCTTCGTTGCCTTTCCATGGGAGCCCGGTATGATCACTATAGCCAAAGACTAGGGGTGTAACGATTCATCAACTACATCGATGTATCGATTTATATTCCTACGATCCAACTGGATCGATCTGTGCTCGGCAAGTTGGCCTTCCGGACGACATATATCGATCTAATATCGTTTTAAAAGGTAATGAATCGATTGTATCGATACTAGGAAATAGCGCATTGGATTTAAGCACGTTAGACTTTATATGGATGTTTTTTCTTTGCACTTTTAATGATAAAGGCGTTAAACGTTACTCGATTCAGTCTGCCTATCTGTGTCGTCGTCGCCATGCGTGACGCGCCAGCAGCAGCGCAAAGACAACAAGCAGCGCAAAGTCTCTCACCTCAGAAAAACGGACTTTCCTGTCCTCTCAGCCGCTATACTGCAGTAGCGCGCACTCTTCAATTGCACGCGCAAATGCGGTGGAGCGCGCTGTATCACTTCACTAAAGCGCAAAAGAAATACGAGCATGCAACGACGTAAATTAGTAAGTTAAGAAATAAAAGTAAAATACCAATAAATTACGTTATTGGTACGTCATGTGTGTTGCTATTTATCAGGAGCAGTTTCCATGTTTCTTTACCAGTTCTTCTAAGTATTGTGTATCACCATGGTAGCCTAATTGTTGTTTGTTTCCATAACAAAATGCCACTTACTGGTTTTGTATATTTTTATATGACTGTGGTGGCTCATACCAAGATTGTATTAACAAAAACTAGTTTGGGACTGCTATTTAATAGCTTAACCTCGCAGTGCCTACTGTCTATCAGTATTTGTCATATTCTTAAAAAAAAATTGTTAAGTAAAGGGGGACAGAACTTGTGTGTCAACAATTTTTGTGTAAACAAATGTATTATAATAGGCTTATATAATTCCTAAAAAGGTGGGTCGCGGCTTGATGACCATGCGGAAATGTGGGTCCCATGGCCAAACTATTCAAAACATCATTCTATGTTGTGATAATCGTAATTAATAATCACAATTACAATTTCAAGGGAATAATCAACAATTATCATTTTTGTCATAATCGTTCAGTCCTACTTATTAAAATAAAATGTGAATGCATTTTACATTAATTGTTGTTTACTTGTTTGTTTATATCTATAATTAATTGATACCTGATTCCCTTACAAGAATTTTTGGCTAAAAAGTTACTGAATCGATTTCAAGTCACTGAATCGTTTCGGATCGGATCGTTCTAAATGAACCAATATCGTCCTTGAATCGTATCGACAACCATGAATCGCGAATCGAATCGAATCGTTGTTAAAACGAATCGTTACACCCCTACCAAAGACGTATAAATCACCCACAGTGAAGGCTGATCCACTCAACAACAGCACACAATCCAGGTATTGAGCGAATGATTCTGGTCTTACGGCTGAAGCTGGCTGGTGCAGAGGATCATCCAGTCCAAGCCCAAACACTTTCGCTAGGACGTCATCTGTCCAGTTGACCTGGTTTGAAATCTCCAGGAAATCTTGCATGTATTCCTCGATCGGGCGGCCATCCTCGAAACAGGTCAGTAGACGATTGGTAGAAGTTAGATGGGTGCGGGATAGTGATGTGACGTTCGGCACCGAGGCTTCGAAGCTTGTATCAAAAAAAACAAAACATCATTGAAGCAGTGTATCGAAGCTTGATTCATTTTGCCATAACCACATGATCTGTGACGCCCGAAGCTTCGTTTCCACCATAGACTGTAAAAAAATATGGACGTAGTGTCCGTGACGTCACCCATATGTTTCTGAAGAGCATTTTTGAAGCCTAAAGTGGGCGGAGCCAGCCGTCGCCATCTTGGCCTTGCGTCACTCCCGGATAACAGAAAATGGGCAAAGAGGCGGGGCGTGAATGGAGCTGTTAGCTCAGGCTGGGGAGGTAATGCTATAACGTTATGCTACTGACAGTACCAAGTCTGAGACTGCACAGGGCCTCGCGCTAAAGTGACAGTTGATGATATAAAGCCAATTAAAAGTTCCTATTTTTGCCCTTCGAAATATTATAATAGTTAAAAGACTGTGACAAGTGAGACTGTGTATCGTGATTCTGTACTATTCTGCTAGATGAAAATGTATTATGCAGTAACTTAATATTACTCTAAGAGAGTGTGTGTGACAGTGATTTATGAGCATACATGTCAGTCACTCTTTTTTTATAGTCTATGGTCCGTCAGCACGGCAACGCTCGTCAAGTTCGTAGAGAGCTTATTCAGTCCATTTTAAATTCTGATTTTGGCCGCCTTTCAAATGTGTTAAACCATAGATATATTGCCTATGAAGTTCAAGTAAATGCGCTAGAAAATCCGCGCTCATTCAAGGATGTGCATTTATTGCATGGACGGAGAAAGCGCCGACACCTGCAGGATTTCATCTGACGGTACATAAGCATATTATAATCTATCTGTTCCGTGAGAGCAGAACGAACGAGCCTTTATTGACGTTTTTAAATCTGAAAACTCCAAAAAGCAACGAAATTGTCAGACATCCATTAGTGCATGTTCACAGAGGAAAACAACTGAAATACAGCGCTGGTTGTTCTCTCGAACGATACTCGACGACAACGATCGACGGAATCCTAAACCGTGGGCGAAGTAATGGGTGTATTAAATTGTACGAAATAATCCCGAAAAAAAGCACAAAACACTGCAGAGATGGCAAGTTCAGCAGCTAAAATTTGCTGAGGTGAAGTGACGGCTAGTAACAGCAGACAAACGGCTAGCATTGACATCAGCGGCAATCCACCTGTCACTCAAGTGGCCACACCCTTAATTATGCAGAACTTTAAATATTAATCAACTAAACGGATGAGTTATAAAAAAAATTCACCCCCCTCACAGTTGTCATGAAGGGCAAAATTAGCTGTATAGACCAAAGCCACATACAGACACCAGGCTGTAAACACGTTTTTTTCTGCTGTAAAATTTGGCATTTTAACATGGGGGAGATGCAGATTTGACTCACTTTTGACACCAGCCTCAAGCGGCCAGTCAACGAATTGCAGTTTAACTCACTTCCGTGTTGGTTCCAAGAGAGAGACGGGGAGGTTGCCGCTTGGTTTCCACACACAGTCACGTGACTGCTTCATATTCAGATTCAAAAATAGCGCGAACCCCTTGAGCAGGTTTCCAGTGTCATGCCCTTCGGTAGTAGAAAATAAAAAAAGAAATAGACTTAGCCCTCACACACTGTTGAACAAGTCCTGTTCCTTAATAAAAAAAAAAACCTTTAATTGATTAAATTATCCACAAAATAAAATGTCAGCTCCCCAGTTCACAAGCACTTCACCATTCCACACAATTTTCTTTTATTTTGATTATATATGCCTACATGAGCCTTGCCTATGACCTTGTAGGATTAGGACTGAGGCTAAAGTTTATTTGAATAAGGCTGCATTTGTAGATCAAAGCAGATTCATAAGAATTGTTGTTTCTGTACAAATGAATTAGTCCCATTTATTATTATTTTTTTCCATAAATTAATTTATACAGTTGTTCTGTTTATACATTGTATAAGAACTACATCAACACTAACACATGAATTATGAGGATTAATTGTATTGCTTTGTGGTTTACAGAGCACAAAGTGATTTATTAAATAAAAAAATAAAAAATTAAAAACGGCTGAAAGGCTGCTTTTCCAACTTTTGACCACAAGATGTCGTTAACGTGCAACGTGTTGAAAAGCTTCCAGTAATGAACCATTTCATGAAACAGTCGAGGGGGAAAGCCCCAGTGCTTCACAAAGCTTCATTTCACCATCACTAGTGCGGGAAATGCCCATATTTAGTTTTACGGTCAGTTATTCTGTAACATTTAGGTTCTCAAAGGACAATGAAGATACAAATAATAAGAGGATTTATTCTGAACACAATTACTAGCAACATACAATACAGTGTGCACATAACACAAACAATAACCGACAATTAACACTGAACAGAGGGGAACTTAAATAATCAGATGAATTAGGGAAGACAAAGGTGACAACAGCTGAACACTGTGAGTGATGACGATGATGATCGCTGACAGGTGCGGGTAATGGTGGAGTGAGTGCAGGTGTGAGCCGGAGAGGATGATGGGACATGTAGTGCAGACCGTGACTAACAGATGACAGTGACAGTGACAGGGGTGTAGGGAATAGTGAATAGTATAGGGGGCAATTTCAAACATAGCCTATAATGTTACAAGCAGGTGATTTTGGTCAATGTTGGAGCTAAACTCTGTAGGAAAGCGGATCTCGAGGGCCAGAAAAAAACAAAATACCGATCTTTATTTTGGACAAATATTTTATTTGTTTGTGAGAGAACCGAAGCAGGTTTGTAAGTTGATGAAAAGTAAAAAAAAAAAAAAAAAAAAAAGTGACTGCACAATTCATTTAAATAAACTGAAATCGCAATATAGGTTAGTAGTGTGATTATCAGAGTGAAGAGCGGCACTGTGTTTTAGGTGTGCAGCATCAGCATCAGAGCTCTTCGGTTCACAGTAAATGTTGCTTCTCACAAACTCCATCTCTGTATGTGCATTGAGTTTAAAGCATTGCTTTTGCATTTCTGCAAAGCAATGTGCACTAGGTTCACTTCATTTTACCACACAATCTCCAACATTTCTGTGGAGAGCTATACTTTACAAGTTTACAGCATTTTTACCAGTATTCTGCCAAAATAAAAGCTTATACAATATGTCATCAATATTGACTTGTTTAGGTTTAGGCAATTTGAGAATATTTATTATTATATATAATATATATATTTTTCAGGATCTAGGATGACACTATATTTACTATGCTTCCCCTCAGCTTCCTTTAAAAAAAAAAAAAAATCTGATAAACGTACCAATATGACAAATAAAAAGAACAGAAATAACCAGGAAAGCACCAGAATGTTGTTGAGGGGTTTTAGTTTGGTCTAGTCAGAGTAGAACTGATTGAAGCTTGCTTGCTTATGTATTTAAGTGTGTATGTAGCAACTGTAAGAATTGATAAATTAGAAAATTCCAGACAGTCTGTTTTGAGGGTGACCAGGCCCTGAGAGGACAAAAGGACCTCTCTGGAGATTAGCATTTGAACTGGCTCTCATGCACCATCGAGACGAAAGTCTCACCTCCGAGTCATCTAATCTACATCTCTTTCCTCAAACATTCACTCACTTTTAGTGAGGCACAGATATTATTAAAACCTTTCATTTGTGGAGTCAGATGAATTAACGAGTAAATACATATGATTAATATATTACAAATTTAACCGACCAATACTTCGCATGAGGAAAGGACAGTAACATGTGATAACCTTCCCCGTGTATTGGCGAACCGGCAATTGGGCCAATATAGACGGGCCTTACACAACCCATTTATTTATTTTCAGGTCACCTTTATTTATATGACACTTTATACAATACAGATTGTTTCAAAGCAGCTTTACAATGATAATGATTCAGTGATGAAAACAAAGTTAATTTCGGCTGTACAGCAGCTCTAAAAGAAAATAGTGTCATTGTTAAACTGAAGTCAGTTGATTCAGTTCTGTTATAAATATCATCAATTATTGAATGAGTTAATTTCATCTATAAAGCAGTTCTGCAGAAAACAGTGAACAGCTCAGTTCAGTTTTCATCCAATAGTGTCAATGCAGTCAAATCACATTGTTGAACAGTAAATGTCCCTAACATTCATCCATTTATTTATTTTAATCAGGTTTAAGCTTATTTATTTATTTATTTTTAATCAGGGACGATGGAAGATAAATGAAGCTGGCTGAACAAGGCAAAAAAGGGCATTATTTGGTCCTAGAAAATGTATGGTTGTGTAGCTAAGCGGTTAAAACCCAGAAACCAAATGAGATTACACAGGTATGTAATGAAAAAAGTTAAATACAATTCAAGATTCCTTTTTTATATATATAAAGGATATATAAATAGGATACTCTGTAAGCAAAATGGACTATATAAGCTATTGTAAAGGAAATGTTAAAGCATTTTGACATTTCGACAACCCATAAAGCCAGAAGACAGGTCTGAGAGGGCCAGTGAAATGAATGTGGAAACTGTGTAATTCAAGCAGGCTATCATCCAGACTATGAAAGCACAGCTGTCCTTTTGCCATGTCCAGAATAACTCTGATCCCGTTAGGGACACTATGCTTAACAGGGGTCTTTATATTATTGTGACAAGCACTCAGTTGCCCACAGCTCCACTCCAAACACCAAGATGAGGAAGTTCTTCCCAAAATCTCATTACGCATCAGAGTGGGATACGCCACCCCAACAGCCCATCCAGTGCTACGTGTGGTGTCCACGTCCCAGTAAAACCACCCTTCTGTGAATTCCTGCATCGCCATCCACTGACAGGCATCAAAGCGCCCATGTGAAGTTCTAACTTGGTGCCCTGGTTGTGTTGCCATTGTACGACTCTCTGCATGAAAAACCAGCCTTCGGTTTCCCAGCTGGGGAGAGAAGGAAAGCTCAACAGACTTTGCATGAAGAGCAGCTGGGAGGGAGGGAGAGACATTTAAGTGAGAACGTGAATATCACCAAGACACATTTTTTAGTCAAACATGCATGAAAATCACTGTTAGCATAAAAATATTACCCTCAGCACCGTCGCTGTTATGCTGCTGTGCTCCTGCACTGAGAGTTAGATCAGCATCTTCAGACAGATAGACTGGATCCTCTGCTACAAACTCCTGAGAACTCTCCTGAGAGAGATTCGATTTTTGACAATCAGCTTCTTTCCACATCAAATTTAACAAGATCCCTAAATCACTAGCCAGTGCAAGTACTTGCTGGGCTGATGTAATTTGATGAAAATACTTTGGTTCCAAAAACTCTCTTGTAACAACATAATGGGTCTCATTCACATGCGTGCACACAGAATTCATCATGAATAATCTATACATTTGTACATTCACTACCATTTATGAGTTTGGGCGAGTAAGACGTTTTTTATGCTCAACCAGGCTGCATTTATTTGATAAAAAAATAAAGTAAAAACAGTTATATTACTCAAATATTATTACAATTTAAAATAAATGTTTTCTATTTGAATATATTTTAGTTTGTTTATATATACTAATATATTTTAATAGTTTTTTCCCCGTCATGGCAAAGCTGCTCCATAGAAATGAATGAGAAATGCTGTAAACTGAATCCTATCTGCTGCAAAATTGTCTGTGACTATTCTTATAAAACAGCAATTTTTCAGTTGTTACACAAGGTCTGCAGCACGCACAACGAGACAAACTATAAAGCAAAATAGTCTTTATTCAAGATTCTTAACACTCTGGAGCAATGTGGGGAGAACGTAGGAAACTAGCAAACCACATAAACGTCAACGAACAATGAAAAGAAAACAAAAAAGGACTCAAGGCTTAAATACACACAGGTGTAATTAACATAACAAGAAACATGTGCGTAACTCAATCTGAAACCATGGAGACAAACAAGCAAAGGTAACACAGGCAAACAGGAACAGAACAGAGCCAAACTAAAACAATTAAATAAATTGTTACACCGGTGTAAACTCTAAAAATAGATCTATCCAAAACGAATGTTTAATGGAAAACATTATAGGCTGCAGAATTACATATGCAGCCATTATAGCCGGAAATTATAGCCGATGTAGGCTGTAGATTCAATAAATGATAAGCATGTTCATGCATAAGCATTCATGATAATGAATGATAAGCTTTTCCTCCATTGACATCCATTAAAAAAAAAACTGCATCTGGTGTCCTCCCTGCCTGCATACAGGGGTTTTCTTTTTTTCTTTGTCTTTCTTTTCTTTCTTTTTTTGCTAACCTTGGAGGCTTGCCTTAAAGCGGATTTGTCCAAAATCTCAAATATGTGTGTAAGATAAAAGAGACATAAAAAATGTCCAGTATTGGGGGTACATAAACAGTTTTTTTTGTGTGTGTTTCTCAAAGATTTACTCGAAGATCAAAGTATCTATGATATCAAAATGTAGCTTTTGCACCCGTTATATATAAACTGAAATTTTGGGAAAACAATTCATTACTCTTGTATAGAATTATTTGGGAATTATTAGTGAATGAGACCCAATAGGTTGTTGCTTTAAAGGTGCTGTAAGTGATATTAATGGAATGGCTGTGGCTGCCATCACATAATCCAGTAGATGCTGCACGCTGGTTGAGGAGAGACCCCTGATCCCATTGTAAAGCACTTTGAGTATACAATAGTATCTAAAACCAGAAGCACTATATGATTCATTCATTTGTTCATTCATTCAATGGTATGATGAAAGTTACTTTTGAAAGTTTTAATTATTTGAGATGTGCCAATCTGTCAACAACAGCCCTCTGGGGTCTGAGGTGTTTTCTGGGCCCTGGAGGTGTTCTGACATGCTCTGACATTTGTGCTTATTTCTGTTACTTGTGACATTTTCATGGCTAAATTCTGATTACACTGTATTTAGCACAAACTCTGCTACAATAATATATAAGCAGCATGTATGTAAAAGTTTGTAGTTTTGAGATAATGACATTTATGCGTGGTTTGTGGAAATACAAAAAAAAATTGTCACTGAAATAAGGCCATGAAACCCATACTGATTATTTCTTCACAAGACTTTTGAAAATTGTATCATGTAGCCTAGATTATTTGCTCCAAAACTATATGAAAATAATCCTGACTGCTCATTCAGATAAAACAATATATTGATTTAAAATTTGTAAGACGTGTTTTGTGTAAGAAAGCTTTATGCAGGTAGGCGTAAACACATCATTAATATGTATGGATTTTCACACCTGAGAAAGACAAAGACCCTCCCATAATGGCCCTATTATGAGCTATCAGGCCCTATCATTCTGAGAAACCTTGCACAAAGAATGAGGAGATTTTAAAAAAGAATGGCTTTTAGATTGTTTGGATTTATTTACAACACAACATAATCCAAAGATACACAACAAATGACAAAAAAAACACATTATTGAAAACAATTATCCAAAGACAGAGACCTTTGTGCCATTCCTAAAAACATTGTACATACCTTTCATTTCCAAGGTGTTTGATTTTCACTTTACCATGTTCATGTACAGAGACTTATGTGAATGTTGAAGTCAGCAGGACTCATCCGTGGGCCATCTGGTCCCTGTAAAAATAAAAATAAAATTTGAACATACTGATGCTGCACGGTTTTGGGAAGCAATTTTAGATTTTTCTGGTTAAAATTGCTTTTTAAAATTCACAGAATACACACACACACACACACACACACAAATGTTTCCAACAATATATAATGAACAGGTTTATTGTGCCTTGTAGGCATAGGCTACGTGCAGTGCTGCATAAAATAATAATAACAATAACTTATAGCAGCCTATAAATCTTTCAAAAGCAATATTTCAGAGTAACAACTACGCTAGATAAAAATATATTGATTATCATATGTTACTTCAAATGTTTCAATTCGTTATGATGATATGAAATGAGATTAGAGTAAAAACATGAAGCCTAGTGTTTGGTGCGGTTTGCTTTTCAAACGCACAGCGCGCTCCAAAATATGATACATTCAAACGCACAGCGTCATAACATGGACGTACATTCAAACGCACAGCGCGCTCCAAAATATTAAACATTATGGTTACCATATTATACATATCTACGTGTTAAAAGTCCGTGCCCTGACATAGACTACGTTACCCATAATGCATGTGTTCATTTGTAGTTTTGTTCGATCGCGGTTGCGCTAGGCGCTTTTACTTTGGTGTGGTCCAGTGCCATGAGAGCATCATTAACGGTGCAGAGAATTGGCATCCTTTGTTAATCCTGCGCTAATCTTGTGTGTATGAGTGCTGTGTGCGTCCTTAAGATGTAAGTATGGCTTTTGCATGAATGGCGCGTTTATTGCAGAGTTATTAGCCCAGGTGGTGAAGTTGTTATACTCATGTTATTCCCTACTATTATACTGCTGCGGCCCGCTACGGCGCTCCACATGTGCTTCTAAAGTCTGTATACTTTAGTTATTGTCTTGCAAATAACTGCAAATATTATATTCACCATTTGGAGATTTATGGCATTTATGCAAGGTCATTTATAGTGTTAAGGGGGTCGCACACTGGACGCACAGCTCAGCGCTGTGCCGCGCAGGGCAGCGCAGCGCCATGTCTTTTAAATTTGAAAACATTATTCTCTATGAGAGTAGGCCTACACACACCGGCGGCGCCTTTCGGCCCAGCAACGGCTCAGGACCGTGTTCAAAATCCTGCCGCGCCACAGAGCGCCATTTACATAGTTTTATATTAAATTTACATTTATGTGTCTCAAATCGTAGTTAATGTATATACGGACTTCACCCTGTGCTGCAATATACATTTAGTTTTATATTTATTTACAGAAATCTGAAAACTGCTGATGTTATCGGATTTTCAGGTGAGAGTTGTCCGCTGAGCTGCGCGTCCGGTGTGCGACCCCCTTTAGAGCTCCCACTAGTGGATTTTTGGTTGTACTGCGGGTCATTTCTTTATGCAATGTTTATTAATATACATTTTATTGTATTTTCTGTTTCAGATAACCACACACACACACACACACACACACACCCACAAACACACATATTTTGTCATATTGATACCTGTAAACCATCATCATCTCCATGTACCTGACTCCTCCTCAATATATTCTCAAAACTGTACCATTGGATTTGCCTATTCCTTCTGACCGAGGAAGACTCAGTTGACGAGCAATCCATAATCAGCCTCAGACGCGCACGGTCTCTCACACTACGTTTGAGCAGATATCCACAAACACAATATTTAACAGTAAACACAGGTCTAAATATTATAATATTCACCATATATCTAGCAACAGTTCAACTGCAATGTGAAGTTTATGCAACAATAACATAAACTAATAAAGAATTTCTTACCTTACATCTTTCTTGTCTTCAAATCGCGTTCTTCTTCTTCTGAGGTAAATCCAATGTAAGCTCGACACGGCGTGTCTTCCAAACTCGATGAAAATGTTTCGCAAATGTTTCACAATGTTTTGATTTGATTGTAAGTGGACATACAAAAATAGACATATCACAGATTATTTCTTTTTTCTGTATGACCATAAATGATGGAGTAATTTAAGTTTATTGTGCTACTATGTGAAGAAAATCCAGCAAAACGCGCGGGCGTCGCGCAACAACACCTTTAATAATTATTTAAGTTTATTTCAATGTTATGTAGCGTTTTTCCACATGGTACACATACATACAAACATAATGTTCTTTGTGGGCCATCCTAAGAGTCCTCATGTAAAGCGCACACTTATTGTTACAGTTACAATGGCATATCTTAAGATACCAAAGGTGCTGTACCTCTGTACTGTACTGAGAAGGTTGTTCCTGATGATCCCCTGATGCCAGACTAAAACTTCTGTCAGCATAACTTGAAGCATCACTGTCAATAGATGAGCTGGAAACATCCATCGGAACAGCCGAGAAATCATAAAACCCATCCTGAGTCATACAAAATTAATTCATTATTTCTTAAGATTCATTTTTCAAATAGTACATGTGCAAATTTGAAAGTAGGCTACAATGCTACACATTACCTCACAAGCCTGATTTGAGTTTAGTTCAGCTGAAAGTGAATCCTCTGTCTTTTTTATCTCAGTATTTAACCAATCCAGGTGTTTCATTAAACTATCCTATAGAGCAAGCAGTTGAAGTAAAAGTTAGAATCGATCAAATTTAGCACACCAACATGTTAATGGCCAATAACACAAATAACCCAATAATGTTTTTGTTTTGTTTTCAACCAGGAATTTAGGTTAAAATCAAATAGTTTCTGGCACTGAAAAGTGCCTGCTTAAACCAGCCATGCTGGTTTCCTGGGTTAAGATTTTCTTCCAGCCTGGCCAGGTGAAAAGTGCCCAAAACCAGGCAACAGGCCAGCCATGTTATACCGCTTTACCTCTATATTCAATATTATATTATTTCATTATACTGTTTGATAAGATAAAACTATGAACTTGATCAAAATTTGATTTAATTAAGACCATGAACTTGCCACTTTTGTAATAGTTCTCCCAGCGTGTTGAGGTTTATAGTCTTGATCTGTTTCTGTCAGAATCTGCTCCCACCTCTCGCGACCACCAAGCTCCTGTAATTCCAGTATGTCACACAGAGTAAAGTTAATTTCTGGTTTACTACTGCTTATATCTCTCCGGCACTGTGGGCAATCTCTCTTTGCGCCGCTAACGTTACGTGACCAATATTCATTGATGCATTTCAGACAATGGTTATGCCCACAAACTAGTGTAACTGGCTTTGTGAAAATATTAAAACATATCAAACATTTAAGATTATTCGCGACGAACTTCACAATATCCTCATATGATGCCGACATCTTGCCAACAAATTTCGTTGGAATCGAAACTAAAACTCCACGCATTGCTTTGTTTTCTAGGCAAAAGAGTTCATTCGGAGTCGGAACCAAAATCACACGTGCCATGTTTCCTCACGAACCCTTAATGTCGGACCTCTAAGGGCAACGCATGGGTCACATATGTAATATAAACACTTAGCTGTGGCGATCAAACATGTGGGTCGCGAAACGCCTTCTGTCCTCTATCGTCCTCAAAGGTAATAATAACACATGTAAAGACATTAGGTATGAAATTCAATAAGACCTAGACATTGTGATGCTAATCACAAGGACTATAAAGTGTCTTGCCGATCATCACATATCTTTTTGGGTTATCAGTTGCACTCATTTAATTTGAAGTGTAGAGTTATATACATCGTTAAGTATTTTACTTGAATTTATTTGTATTTGTTGAATATATGTTTCAGTTGGGGCTTACAATACAATTACTAATTCAGACAATATTGATTTAACTGTACTGATGCGTTTGAGAACACAAAAACTTGCACGGAATTGAACTGGTTATAATGACACAATATCCTTCTGTAGAGTGGCTTTATAGCTGAAATTGAAGTCCCTAAATAAATGATGAACTTTGCAGCATTGTCTTTGTTATTTTCCTGTTTGATCAATTATTTTCTGACTAAACCATTCATTGATTGCAGGGCATTACAGTCTGTTCTGTCGTCCTCCTAGCTCCTTGCCTGAATATGAGCTCAGATTCTTGCACTGCACCTTTTGCAGAAGGAGCAGAATAATGGTGTCAGGGTTCGACACCCTCAATACATCCATTTCCTCTGAATTGTGCCAAGAAAACGACAAACCCCTGGACTCATGTTATACGACAGAGCAGCGTGCTGTCATCCTCCAGCGCCTCAATACAGCCACAGAGTCAGAGCTGGCACAGGTCAAACTGCTGCGAGGACGGAAAGCTGTCAACATCATCAACTACAGAACCAGACATGGACCATTCAACAGTCTGGAGAGTGTCATTAATGTACCCTTACTGAAACACAAGAGTGCTGTCATAGTCTTTGACTCTATCCTCAAACCAGCTGAGCGGAAGGAGAGAAAAAAGGGAAAAGTCCATCTGGCTAAATTTATAAGACCTGAGGTTGACCGAGCTTTCTTGGAGGTGAGGCAGTTTTTCTAAATCAATATATTTAATAGCTTTTGTGAATGAAGAATTTTGTGCTATGTTTTGTTCTTGAATGTCTTGCAGGATGCAAGCTCTATCGTGTCCATTGTTTGTGGCACTAATAAAATTGCATGGACACACATGGATCGGGCGAAAACGGTCTTAGACTGGCAGCAAGCAGAGTGCAAGAGCTTTATGAAAGGAACGTACATGGCATCAGATTATTTGAACGATGTAAGTTTCTAAATGTAGTTTTTTGTTCATTTATTTGAGATTTAATATTTTTATTTAATTTAATATTTAATATATTTTATATGAGGTTTAATATTAATATTAAAATGTTTGCATATTCTTTTGAGAAGGTAAACCAGCAACCCTTGTGGATTGAAGAAAATGTAGGGTTCTAGGGACTAGGTTCTATGCATCGATTGTTGATTGGATGGAGGCAGGCGAAATGATTGGAGAAATAATTGGAGATCTCTGTCCTTTACCCGGAAGATGCAGTTGGATAATTTTTTTTATTTTTTTTACAAATTACAAAGTCAACAAATGAATGAAATAATTAAGTGTATGCATGGATAAATAGTTTACAATAAGATAGAACTGCACGATTAATTGTTAGAAGATCACAATCTCGATTCAAACACCCTCCTAAATGATCATGATTCGTCTATATCTATTAAACATTTGACTAGTACGATCACAGCAAACATTCAGATCTGTGTTGCTGCTGATCCAGACAGAGCAGTTGTCATGAACAGTACAAGTATGAAACCGTTTCACAAACAGTCTTTTCAACCACACAGTATCATTATTGTCATTACTGGAATAAAAGTTTATAATTTGGATATAAACACTGATGTCTACGCTTGGGATCAAAATAGAGTAAATCACCTTTTGAAAGTAACTTGATGCTTTGATTGTATCAATTACATCGCTACACCAGTTTGTGGCGACAATCGACTGTTGAAAACATGTATTTCTCATTGAATCATTTGAATTGAAAATTAATTTGGGATACAACATGCTGGAATATGGTGGAGGAGTTGTAGCTGGCATTATGTCGGAGGGATTGTCTAATTGTTGAGATCTGTGCTGAGGGCTGTCTTGTCAATGAGGTCTCTTGGGCTCGACTAGTTGTTGTGTTCTTTGCTGACATTCATGGCTGAGTTGTGGTTGTCTCAGGGTGCAGGTCCACAATCTGGTGTTGATACAGACCGGATCCTTTTGACCGTGGTAACCTCGGGATAAGGATGAAAATGAAAAACTAATATTAGTGTAGAAGATACCATTCCTCTTATGATGTAACAAGTACATTGGAGTTTATTGGAAGTATTTCTGATTCAGGTTGACCTAATTCATGCAGCCTAACAATTTGAATTATAAAAATGTGATACTAATGTTATCTGTATGCTAGGTTAAGTAAGTATGCTTATTTTAAAGAATTCAGCTGTGTTTGTACATAATGTACTGTGAAGGTTATTTGGTGTCCAAAATGGGCAATTTTAACTTAAATTTTATACTGTTAAGGTCTTTATTTATTTTATTAATTAAAAAAAGAAATTATGTTCCTCACTGGGCCTGACAGAATACAACTCAAATCATTTGTCTGCCAAAACATGTTGGTTTAAGTTCTTCTGTCAACAAGAGTTGCTGGTTTAAATTCTGTATAGTACTTTATTTCATGCACATTATTTGATCGTAGTTTTGCACTGGAATAAACAATTTGAATTACAGTGCATTTTCTTTGTCAACCCCAGATCTCTACTGTTCTTTCAAGCTTTCCTGCTGCTGACTTTTTTGTGGTGGAGAAGCCAAGCATCTCTCCCCAGAATACTTCTCTTTATCCAGTCATGGTCCATCTCCGGACAGTAGAGGCCATGCTATTTGCTTTACTCACTTCAGCGAGGGAACCGGGAAGCCCTCCCAAAGTCCTTAACATGTTGCGCACAGCCATTGGCCGCCATTTCGACCTAATAGTGGGAGATTGTCGGACAAGTGGAGCTGAGACAGTGAGGAAAATGATGACGGAGTCGGTGATGAAGCGAGACCCACGTGTTCTTTTCCCTCACGACTTGGTGTTAAAGCACAGGAACTCCTTTCAGATGAGCAGTAGGAATAGAGGGGAGGAGCTGTGTGATGCTCTTTTGCAAGCTGTTGCGTTTTTCGAACTCCTGCAGGAATAAATCGCTAATGGATGACTGTCTTATTTATTGGACTTAATTAGCTGAGTGATTAAGCAAGTCTATGACAAAGGATTTAATTTAGTACTTTTGGTTCCCCATCTTTTGTAAATTTAAATGCAATACTCGGGTGGTCATTGCTCCACCTCTATATCCACTAAGAGGCCCTTGGCCTGAGTTAAAGCCCAAGGCTTGTAATCATAATGATGTCGGTTTAATCCAGACAAAGAATGAGCTGAGCTCTTGAGTAAGGCACTAAACCCCAGGTTGCTGCTCGAGGGGGAATGTGTACTGTACTGTGGGAAAGTTGTTTTGGGATTAAATAATGTATTAAAAAGAGTCAGGTGGTTTGTTGTAATTTTTCACATGAGAATTGATCAAAATATAGAAATATAGTGTCCCCTGAGCCAGTGTGGAAACATTTAAGAGCTCAGAGCCTATTCAAGCCCAACACATGATGATTAGACAAGGCATATGTTTTGTAGAAGCAGGTTATTTTTTTATAGTTTCTTATGCTCACCAATGCTGCATTTATTTGATACAGTAAAAACAGTGAATACTGTGAAACATTACAATTTAAAATATTTGAATATTTAAGATGGCAAGGTAACATTTCTTAATAAAATAAAAAAGGTTATGCTTTTTAATATTTTTATGGAGATTTTTTGATGAATAGAAAGTTCAAGAGCAGTATTAATTTTTTGAAGTAGAATTTTTTGTAACAATGTAAAAGTCTTTACCGTCACTTTCGATTAATTTAATGCTTCCTTGTTGAATAAAAACTGACCACAAACTTTTGAATGGTAGTGTGAACACATAGTGGCCACAAATAAAAATGGACAAATGTATTGTATCTATTAATTTGTTAAATGTAATATATATGTAATATATATATATATATATATATGTATATATGTATATGTATATATATGTATATGTATATGTATAAATATATGGCAAGCCGTTTTAACTTTTATTCATTTCCAGGATATGAATCCTTGATATCAACAATTCAATTTTCACTAGTTAAAATGATAATTCTTGATATCAGGAATAATGTTTCTACTAGTAACAATGGCAATTTTTGATATCAGGAATTACATTTCAACTAGTAAAAATGTTCATTCTTGATATCAACAATTGAATTTTAACTAGTAAAAACTATAATTCTTGATATTAGCAATTGAATTTCAACTAGTAAAAACTATAATTCTTGATATTAACAATTTATATCCTGGGAATGGCAATAGGCATATGGCAAGCCGTTTTGACTTTTAATCATTCGCAGGATATGAATTCTTGATATCAACAACAAAATTTTCACTAGTTAAAATGATAGTTATTGATATCAGGAATTAGATTTCTACTAGTAACAATGGCAATTTTTGATATCAGGAATTACATTTCCACTAGTAACTATGCTAATTCTTGATATCAGCATTTACATTTTCACTAGTTAAAATGATAATTCTTGATATCAACAATTGAATTTCAACTAGTAAAAACTATAATTCTATATATCTGTAATTGTATTTTCACTAGTGAAATGTCACCATAGGCTGCCATTCAAAATCAATTGTTGATATCAAGAATTGATTTCTTACTAGTTAAAATTCCAGTTTCACATCAGAAATACAATTCTTACTAGTAAAAACCTTTATTTTTGATATCAAGAATTCAGTTGTCACTAGTTGAAATGTCTATTCTTGATATCAACAATTGAATTGCTACTAGTAACAATGTTCATTTTTGATATCAAGAATTCCATTTTCACTAGTGACAATGTTAATTTCTGATATCATGAATGTGATTGTTACTAGTAAGAAAGCCATTTTAGATATCTGAAATTATATTGATATCAGAAATACATTTTCAGATATCAAAAATGAAAAATTTTACTAGTAGCAATTCAATTGTTGATATCAAGAATAGACATTTCTATGGCAAGCCGTTTTAGCTTAAATTGTACCCAGCGTTACTCGTCGTAATTGCATTTTTACTAGTAAGAATTCAATTAGAGTATGGCAAGCCGTTTTAGCTTTCAGCGTTACTCGTCGTAATTGCATTTTTACTAGTAAGAATTCAATTAGAGAGCTCTACAATTCTATTCTTACTAGTAGCAATTACAATTAGAGAGCTCTCTAATCCAATTATTACTAGTAAAAATTACAATTACAGAGCTCTCTAATTCAGTTCTTACTAGTAACAATTCCAATTAGAGAGCTCTACAAATGAATTTTTACTAGTCGTATGTCTCCATTGACTTCCATTCATTTTTAATTACGGAGCTCTACAATTGAATTGTTACTAGTAAGAATTACAATTAGAGAGCTCTACAATTGAATTGTTACTAGTAAGAATTACAATTAGAGAGCTCTCTAATTCAATTATTACTAGTAACAATAACAATTAGAGAGCTCTACAATTCAATTATTACTAGTAACAATTACAATTAGAGAGCTCTCTAATTAAATTCTTACTAGTAAGAATGCAATTACAGAGCTCTCTAATTGAATTTTTACTAGTAAAAAAACGAATTAAAGATATGTATAATTGCAGAGCTCTGTAATTGAATTAAAGAGCTCTGCAATTGCATTCTTACTAGTAACAACTGAATTAGAGAGCTCCCTAATTGGAATTGTTACTAGTAATAATTGGATTAGAGAGCTCTCTAATTGGAATTGTTACTAGTAATAATTGGATTAGAGAGCTCTCTATTTAAATTGTTACTAGTAAGAATTGAATTAAAGAGCTCTGCAATTGCATTCTTACTAGTAACAATTCAATTGTAGAGCTCTCTAATTGTAATTCTTACTAGTACCAATTCCATTGTAGAGCTCCGTAATTAAAAATGAATGGAAGTCAATGGAGACATACAACTTGTAAAAATTCATTTGTAGAGCTCTCTAATTGGAATTGTTACTAGTAAGAACTGAATTAGAGAGCTCTGTAATTGTAATTCTTACTAGTAATAATTGAATTAGAGAGCTCTATAATTGTAATTCTTACTAGTAATAATTGAATTAGAGAGCTCTCTAATTGTAATTGCTACTAGTAAGAATTGAATTGTAGAGCTCTCTAATTGTAATTGCTACTAGTAAGAATTGAATTGTAGAGCTCTCTAATTGAATTCTTACTAGTAAAAATGCATTTACGACGAGTAACGCTGGGTACAATTTAAGCTAAAACGGCTTGCCATATAAAAATGTCTATTCTTGATATCAACAATTAAATTGCTACTAGTAAGAATTTAAATTTTTGATATCTGAAAATGTATTTCTGATATCAATATAATTTCAGATATCTAAAATGTCTTTCTTACTAGTAACAATCACATTCATGATATCAGAAATTAACATTGTCACTAGTGAAAATGGAATTCTTGATATCAAAAATGAACATTGTTACTAGTAGCAATTCAATTGTTGATATCAAGAATAGACATTTCAACTAGTATGGCAAGCCGTTTTAGCTTAAATTGTACCCAGCGTTACTCGTCGTAATTGCATTTTTACTAGTAAGAATTCAATTAGAGAGCTCTACAATTCAATTCTTACTAGTAGCAATTACAATTAGAGAGCTCTCTAATCCAATTATTACTAGTTAAAAATACAATTAGAGAGCTCTCTAATTCAGTTATTACTAGTAAGAATTACACTTACAGAGCTCTCTAATTCCATTCTTACTAGTAACAATTCCAATTAGAGAGGTCTACAAATGAATTATTACTAGTCATATGTCTCCATTGACTTCCATTCATTTTTAATTACAGAGCTCTACAATTGAATTGTTACTAGTAAGAATTACAATTAGAGAGCTCTACAATTGAATTGTTACTAGTAAGAATTACAATTAGAGAGCTCTCTAATTCAATTATTACTAGTAACAATAACAATTAGAGAGCTCTACAATTCAATTATTACTAGTAACAATTACAATTAGAGAGCTCTCTAATTAAATTCTTACTAGTAAGAATGCAATTACAGAGCTCTCTAATTGAATTTTTACTAGTAAAAAAAACGAATTAAAGATATGTATAATTGCAGAGCTCTGTAATTGAATTAAAGAGCTCTGCAATTGCATTTTTACTAGTAACAACTGAATTAGAGAGCTCCCTAATTGGAATTGTTACTAGTAATAATTGGATTAGAGAGCTCTCTAATTGGTATTCTTACTAGTAAGAATTGAATTAAAGAGCTCTGCAATTGTATTCTTACTAGTAACAATTAAATTGTAGAGCTCCGTAATTAAAAATGAATGGAAGTCAATGGAGACATTATGACAAGTAAAAATTAATTTGTAGAGCTCTCTAATTGGAATTGTTACTAGTAAGAATGGAATTAGAGAGCTTTGTAATTGTAATTCTTACTAGTAATAATTGAATTAGAGAGCTCTCTAATTCAATTATTACTAGTAAGAATTACAATTATAGAGCTCTCTAATTCAATTATTACTAGTAAGAATTACAATTATAGAGCTCTCTAATTCAATTCTTACTAGTAACAATTCCAATTAGAGAGCTCTACAAATGAATTTTTACTAGTCGTATGTCTCCATTGACTTCCATTCATTTTTAATTACGGAGCTCTACAATTGAATTGTTACTAGTAAGAATTACAATTAGAGAGCTCTACAATTGAATTGTTACTAGTAAGAATTACAATTAGAGAGCTCTAAAACTGAATTGTTACTAGTAAGAATTACAATTAGAGAGCTCTCTAATTCAATCATTACTAGTAACAATTACAATTAGAGAGCTCTCTAATTAAATTCTTACTAGTAAGAATGCAATTAGAGAGCTCTCTAATTGAATTTTTACTAGTAAAAATATGAATTAAAGATATGTATAATTGCAGAGCTCTGTAATTGAATTAAAGAGCTCTGCAATTACATTCTTACTAGTAACAACTGAATTAGAGAGCTCTCTAATTGGAATTGTTACTAGTAATAATTGGATTAGAGAGCTCTCTAATTGGAATTGTTACTAGTAATAATTGGATTAGAGAGCTCTCTATTTAAATTGTTACTAGTAAGAATTGAATTAAAGAGCTCTGCAATTGCATTCTTACTAGTAACAATTCAATTGTAGAGCTCTCTAATTGTAATTCTTACTAGTACCAATTCAATTGTAGAGCTCCGTAATTAAAAATGAATGGAAGTCAATGGAGACATACAACTTGTAAAAATTCATTTGTAGAGCTCTCTAATTGGAATTGTTACTAGTAAGAACTGAATTAGAGAGCTCTGTAATTGTAATTCTTACTAGTAATAATTGAATTAGAGAGCTCTCTAATTGTAATTGCTACTAGTAAGAATTGAATTGTAGAGCTCTCTAATTGTAATTGCTACTAGTAAGAATTGATTTGTAGAGCTCTCTAATTGAATTCTTACTAGTAAAAATGCATTTACGACGAGTAACGCTGGGTACAATTTAAGCTAAAACGGCTTGCCATATGCCATAAACTAGTGACAACTGAATTCTTGATATCAAAAATAAAGTTTTTTACTAGTAAGAATTGTATTTCTGATATGTGAAACTGGAATTTTAACTAGTAAGAAATCAATTCTTGATATCAACAATTGATTTTGAATGGCAGCCTATGGTGACATTTTACTAGTGAAAATACAATTACAGATATCAAGAATTATAGTTTTTACTAGTTGAAATTCATTTGTTGATATCAAGAATTATCATTTTAACTAGTGAAAATTTAATTGTGGATATCAAGAAGTAGCATTGTTACTAGTGAAAATCTAATTCCTGATATCAAAAACTGCCATTGTTACTAGTAGAAATCTAATTCCTGATATCGATAACTATCGTTTTAACTAGTGAAAATTGAATTGTTGATATCAAGAATTCATATCCTGGAAATGAATAAAAGTTAATACGGCTTGCCATATATATATATATATATGTATATGTATATATATATATGTATGTGTGTATATATGTATGTGTGTGTGTGTGTGTGTGTGTGTGTGTGTATATATATATATATATGTGTGTGTGTATATATATATACACATATATATATGTGTGTGCATATATATATATATGTGTGTGTGTATATATATATATATATATATATATATATATATATATATATATATATATATATATGTGTGTGTGTATAATATGGCAAGCCGTTCAGGAAATTATTATATTTATAATATGAAGTCTGAATATATAGAATTAATGTCTGAATATATAAAATGAATGTCTGAATATATATAGAATGAAAGTCTGAATATATAAAATGAAAGTCTGAATATATATATATATATATATATATATATATAGAATGAAAGTCTGAATATATATAGAATGAAAGTCTGAATATATAGAATGAATGTCTGAATATATAGAATGAAAGTCTGAATATATATATATAGAATGAAAGTCTGAATATATATATAGAATGAAAGTCTGAATATATATATAGAATGAAAGTCTGAATGTATATATAGAATGAAAGTCTGAATATATATAGAATGAAAGTCTGAATATATAAAACGAATGTCTGAATATATGGAATGAAAATCTGATGTTATCAGCGCCATCTTGTGTTATTCATCTACTATTTTTTATACACATTTTGAACAATGAGCGAGTCCGCACGAAATTTAGTAGCAGCAATTTTAAGTAACAATCATCTAATTAACACCCTGGCGAATGCGTGTACGGGCCAAAATACTGGCAACTGTACTCAACATCGTTCTACTGATGAAGAAATGAATTCGCTATTTCATCGCGGAAGAGTGAATGCGGTGAATTCATAAGATTCATAAATTCCTTCGAGAATGATGCATAATGTTCTTTCAGCAACGTTTTGTTGAACATGACTGCCCATAAGTGCTAAGAATGTTGCAAGAATGGAAATATTATCCTCGAGATGACGTGATGTAGACTCCAAATTGTTTATGTTGTTTGGAGTATGACCAACTGTTGCAAAAAAGTCTTGTAGCTCACCAAAGTATTGGAAAATTTCAGGGAATGACATTTTTAAATGAATCACAATTCAAAAGGCTAAAACAAGCTACACATTATTCAGTGAGAATTGTCAAATGTACACTTTCTTTTCACATATTCACACTTTCACATACATTTAGACTTTCATTCTATATATATTCAGACTTTCATTCTATATATTCAGACTTTCATTCTATATATATATGCAGAATTTCATTCTATATATTCAGACATTCATTTTATATATATTCAGACTTTCATTTTATATATTCAGACATTCATTCTATATATTCAGACTTTCATTCTATATATATATTCAGACTTTCATTCTATATATTCAGACATTCATTCTATATATATATTCAGACTTTCATTTTATATATTCAGACATTCATTCTATATATTCAGACTATCATTCTATATATATTCAGACTTTCATTCTATATATTCAGACTTTCATTCTATATATAGTCAGACTTTCATTCTATATATATATTCAGACTTTCATTCTATATATTCAGACATTCATTCTATATATATTCAGACTTTCATTTTATATATTCAGACATTCATTCTATATATATTCAGAAATTCATTCTATATATATATTCAGACTTTCATTTTATATATTCAGACATTCATTCTATATATTCAGACTTTCATTCAATATATATTCAGACTTTCATTCTATATCTTTCATTCTATATATATTCAGACTTTCATTCCATATATATTCAGACATTCGTTTTATATATTCAGACTTTCATTCTATATATTCAGACTTCATATTATAAATATAATTATTTCCTGAACGGCTTGCCATAATGTATATGTATATATATATATATATATATATATATATATATATATATATATATATATATGTATATATGTATATATATGTGTATGTGTATATATGTGTATGTATATACAGGGCGTGCAGAATTATTAGGCACGTTGATTTTCTGATCATATTTTATTCCCAGGAATATTTTGCCAATTCCAAACCATATTAATCTTAATAACTACTATTAATTTTGTATTTAATCATTTATAAGTGATATATAATTGTTCATGAAGGCTGGAAATTAAAAATGCCTTATTTTCAGGTGTGCAGAATTATTAGGCAAGTTTTCTTTTACAGATAAAATAAGCCAAAAAAGAGATTTAACAAAGACTGAAAAGTAAAAAATTATTAAATCCCCATGAGAACAATGCAATACTAATGCAATATTAGAGATTGCAGTTAAGGCATAACCATTGGACAGTGAAATGCTCATTGGGTCAGCAGGGTCAGACAAAAACAGGTGGAGAAGAAAAGACACATGTTAACTGCAAAAGAATGAAGAATTATGGTGAAGAATTAAGTGTGAAACCATCAGGAACCCTTTAGTCTTCAGCGCCACCATTTTCCAGAACTGCAACCTACCTGGAGTCTCCAGAAGTGCAAGCTGTCAGGGTCTCAGAGACTTAGGTTAGGTAAATAATCCTAAAAAATGCCCCCCTCTTAATAAGAATCCCAAGCTGAAGTGTTGTGAAACACATTGTAGCCGCACTGGGTAGTACATTAACATTAGCTCAAATTATCTATAGGGAATTTTAATAATCAATCATGAATATGATTAATATATTGCATATTACAGTTACATTAAATTGATTGATTGTATACGAATAATCAATCACAACGAATTATAATTCCTCATTCATATATCAATTGTCTTATTTCAGTTCGATTGTATGAGATAACCCTTAATGGAAATTAATGTAATTATCAAACAGTTGTTTGTCCAGCAAAACGGCGTAAGATTAACCTATCAACTAAAATCACAAGACCAAAGTAACCTTTAGGAGAGACAACAAGAAATCACATCAATCAAATCAAAATCAATACTTGCGTATGGTTCTCTTTGTATTTGCTGAGGAAAGAAGACGCGTGTCGTTCTTTTTAGAGCTGGGCGTGTTCCATCGTGTCTTTGGGGCGAGCGGACTTGCGGGAAGACTTAAAGGTTCACTGAACGTGAAGTTACCAACGAAACAATTCAGAGTTCATCTCCCTCGTGGAGGGAGAGGCGAATATGAAAATAAAACTTAGTAAAGAAAAGAAAAACGGAGATGAGCTCCCGAAGGAGCCATGGAACCGGAAGTTCTCTCAGACGGAGTGCTCGTGCGTGCGTCCTTAAAGTCCCACTCCGATCATATTTCGAGGTATTTTTAAACATTCTCAGTGGTCTTTAAATGATGATTATGCCGTTTTTAGCCAAAATCACAAAACCTGTGCCGTTTTCTGGGACTTCGCTTCAGCAGAGCGGCAGTAGCTCATTAGCAATTCGCCTCTGCGTTGTGGGCGGAGCCGTTGGCACGGAGACGACCCTCCCCCTCCTCTCCTCTGTACGTTCACACCCGCCGGCGCCGACTTGAGCTTCCGAGAAAACGGAGGAGAAGCTGATCATCGCCGTTGCTGGGTTTCCTATCATTATCGGATTAATTGCAGTTTAACCATCACAGAGTGAAAGCTTATCATTATGTGTTTTTAAGTCCTGCAAGTTTAACAGGGCACGCTTGACAGGGCATATAAGAACGAGGAGAGAGAGAGAGCCCCGGCTGCGCGCGCGCACTCACTAATAATAATAAATAATAATGTGACCAAAACGGTTATACAAATGCTGTCATTATAAAAGGTTTCTAGTGTCAATGTATTGCTTGTTTATTCTGTTTAATTTTCATGGTGTGGCACTTCTCTTCTCCCATGATCGAACATAGAATGCTGCTACTTCAGAGCGGCCAAAGCGTCAACAAGCTTCCTCGTACTTTTTGACAAGCGTCCTTGACAGGGCGGCCAGAGCTTCTTTGCCGCTCAAGTCGGCGGCGGTGTGAACGTACAGTTAGTATTGCAACCCGCTACCGCACATAGGTGTTGATCCGCCATCGTCTTCTCTACTCCTCGAACCTGAGCCGCGCGGGCGGGGGCGGAGGGGAGTATGAGCTTGTGGCCCCACCCAGTGGAGTTACTACGTCACAACTCCAGTCTATTTTAGCTGGCATTTTAGCGCCTGCTACTGATTCACAGCCATTTGAATGCAGAAATACTCAGAAATACAACTTTGAGCTTATTTTTCTCAATATATGTCCTCTAACATCAGAAAAATGCCACGAGAACATGTTAACACCTAGAAAAACATGATTTTCATCGGAGTGGGTCTTTAAGGAAGAGGAGCTGAGCCGCGGGAATTTCAACAGAGTTCTTTTCTTTGAGTTGAAGTTACCGGCTGCGTTCGCTTCACTGAACATAGGGAGAGTCCGAAGACGAAAATAAAGAAAAGACTTAAAGAAAAATAAAAGATAAACGGAGAAAAGCTCCCGAAGGAGCCATGGATCTTGAAAACCTCTCCCAGGAAAAAGTGCTCTCCGAGAAACTTCGGTGTCAGTCTCTTATGGAGAAGATGGGTTCACGCCTACTCTGCGTACGCGGACCAATCATCTTAGAGCATCTCGGGCGGGAAGATTTTTTCTTTGTCTTGTCAGAAGAACTTCTTTGCATAATTTATGATGGTATAAAATTTCGTCATTTCTACCCAGAAAGATTGTACACATAGAACAATACATTTTACTGTAATCTCCTATGTATGAGTGGTTCAGTCAAAACAAGACGGTTAAACAGATACCAAGAATGAATTATAAAACAGCTAAGGATATACAGTTACAATCAGATGCACGAATAGAAGCATTTAAAAGTTTGTTCCTTCAAATAACATCATAAACGAAGTGAATATAACCTAGGAAACACACAGGAGTATATGAAAAATGACATGCTTATATTCTAAGTTTAATGTTCAAAGTTCGTGTATGTGTGTGTGTGTGTGTGTTGGAATGTTGCGCTCCCCGTTATCTCTCTTGCAGAGGAGTTGGATGAGCTGCGGAAACTTTATGACGTCCTAGTCCGAGGTCGGGTTACAAGACAATATTGGGGAACATTCTTTCAATAAAGACTTAGAATTCAAAACTACACATTAGAAAACTACACCTCTATTATAAAGCAAAAACTAATCACACATGCATAATGGAATTGTACATATATTAAAAGGATATTTCTATCCTAAGTTACACACAAAGGTGTGTGTGTGTGTGTGTGTGTGTGTGTGTGTGTATGTATGTGTGTGTGGGATGACTCCCGGGTGCCATAAAGTTGCCACAGAACCATCTAAACCCAGCCATGCTGGCACCAGGCTGGTCAGTTAGCCTGCAGAGAGTTTGATTTACCTACATGAGTTCAGAGGCTAAAAGCTTTGGGTTTCATAAGGAATGTCCATGGTTTTGGATTCAATGAGCTATGATTCCTTAATTAAAAACCAAAGGATGAATGAATGATCTGCTCATCCGCTACAACATGAAGACAGACAGATTGAAAGTGACTCTTGAAGGACCAGCACCACATCCTCTTCTACCACTATTTGAAGAATTCATCTTCTAGAATACGTTTTAATAAGTTTTGGGAGTTCATTTTTAGTCCATCTCTGCAAAACGGACTTCAGGGAAGGAGATGGACTAAAAATAAACTCCCAAAACTTATTAAAACGTATTCTAGGAGATGAATTCTTCAAATAGTGGTAGAAGAGGATGTGGTGCTGGTCCTTCAAGAGTCACTCTCAATCTGTCGGTCTATAAAGCCTATAAAAAAACAGTCTTCATGTATTTCACAACACTTCAGCTTATGATTCTTATTAAGAGGGGGTCATTTTTTAGGATTCTTTACCTAACCTAAGTCTCTGAAACCCTGACAGCTTACACTTCTGGAGACTCCAGGCAGGTTGCAGTTCTGGAAAATGGTGGCGCTGAAGACTAAAGGGTTCCTGATGGTCTCACACTTAATTCTTCACCTTAATTCTTCATTCTTTTGCAGTTAACATGTGTCTTTTCTTCTCCACCTGTTTTTGTCTGATCCTGCTGACTCAATGAGCATTTCACTGTCCAATGATCATGCCTTAACTGCAATCTCTAGTATTACATTAGTATTGTATCCTTCTCATGGGCATTTAATAATTTTTTACTTTTCAGTCTTTGTTAAATCTCTTTTTTGGCTTATTTTATCTGTAATCGAAAACTTGCCTAATAATTCTGCACACCTGAAAATAAGACATTTTTCATTTCCAGCCTTCATGAACAATTATATATCACTTATAAATGATTAAATAGAAAATGAATAGTAGTTATTAAGATTAATATGGTTTGGAATTGGCAAAATGTTCCTGTAAATAAAATATGATCAGAAAATCAACGTGCCTAATAATTCTGCATGCACTGTATATATGTGTGTGTATATATATATATATATATATATACATACATATACACATATATGTATATATATGTATATATGTGTGTGTGTGTGTGTATATATATATATATATATATATATATATATATGTATATATATATATATATATGTATGTGTGTATATATATATATATATATATATATATATATATATATGTATATATATATGTGTGTGTGTATATGTGTATATGTGTATGTATATATATGTATATGTATATATATATATATGTATATATGTACAAATGTGTGTATATATATATATATATATATATATATATATATATATATATATATATATATATATATCTCAGATAAATTAATAAATAAATAGATTCAAATCAAATCAAACTCATCAAATTCAATGATTCTCATCATTCATCAAATCAAAACGTAATATCACCCCCTGGCCCCGCCTTCACAAACACGCTTCCCGACGTTATGTTCTCAGTCACGGTTCTCCTGTCTGATTTAAATGCATCTACACCTATGATCTACACCGGTTCACGCATGCAGACAAAGTCATTCCTCCCTCCCGCTGAACGCCAGCGATTACTAATGCGTGAAATGCACTCACGGTGGTTGAGCGCGGTAAAGTTAGTTTTAGGTTCGATATTCGTTTACGTTTGTTTTCCCTAGTATTATATTTTATTATTATTATTATATAATATATTAGCCTATATTTATACCGCATATTATTTAACGCGTTTCCACAGCAAATGATGCCTAAGGGAAGTCTGCCAATTCCACCAACTGGGTTAAACGTATAGCCTATAATTTGTATTATTTAAAATTACTTTTAACATTTAAAAACAGACGTTTTCAAATTCCAAAGCTTGTAGAAGGTTCCTATTGGCAATGCTGACTTAGGCTATGCTCCTGGTAGCCTTGAGTAAATTAACCTGTCTAAGAAAATGATTCATAAAACAATTATCAGTTTACTTTATTCACTGACAGAGGCGAAAATGAAGAGACTATCAGTCAAAGTTCAGCTTTAGGAGGGGAAGAAATAGGGCAGGATAAGGAGACTGAGAGAAAAAGAAAGATGAAGATGAGGAGAGAGCAGGTATTGACAAATAATCTAATGACAAGGTTTTAAAGCTATTTCTTATCAACTTTTTTGGCCTTCAAAAGCCTTAAATTGCACATTGTAGGTCAGAGAAATACAAATTTTCTCGGGGGAGCATGCCCCCGAACCCCCCTAACTACCTCACATTTGAGTCACTTTTGGACTTACCATTTTCATGTTTCAATATACAGTGTGTTCCATATTGTGGTGTTCAGCATCACAGTTTAGTATCGTCATTATATCAGTGTAGATGTAGATGGACCAAAATAAAATCATTAAAATATCAAGTAAATAAGTATTGTGATACTTGGTGCCACAGTAACACTCTTGTCCCAAAAAGTATTGCTACGATAGGCTATACCACGATAGGCTACTCAATATGTTGTCCCAAGGTAATTTTTCACTGTCCCCCACCTATTTTATTACATATATATATATTACATATTGAATATATATACACTATATATTACATAGTGAATTGGCTTATTATTCAATAAGCCCGCAAAATAGTTTCGTGTGAGGACGCACGGGCACACGTCTAAACTTAATCCGCTGTATTAGCAACCAGTACTAGACTTTGTTTAGGACTTAGTCAGTACAATTTTTTTTATTTTTTTTTTATTTTTTTTTATTAAGGACCATGTACAATTTCTAACATAAATGGTGCCATTTGATGCATTGTACCAGAGTTAGCCGCAGGCTAATTTACATCTGCAGTCCATACAAATAACACTCCCCCACCCCCTATACAAAAAAATAAAATAAAAATAAATTTGAAAAACACACACACAAGATACAAAAAACACAATTTGACAATAGCACATCAATGTCAGTGAGTACAAATTTGATTGTTTTTCAGAGAAACTTTCAGTTCTGATTTAAAACTCTTAATGGAACTGCAGCTTTTTATAACATCTGTTAGTGCATTCCACTGTGTGGTTGCTTTAAAAGAAAAAGCAGATTGTTTAAAAGTCCAGCGGCAATAAGGTATGTTACAGTCAAAAATAGACGCTATTCTAGTAGATTTGACAGAAATCGCAGGATGAGTGTGAACATAAACCAATAAACATGCAGGGGCCAGGCCATGTAGAATCTTATACACTAGAGTCAAGTTAGAAAAGAGTATAACATTTTCAAAACTCAATAGATTGTGTTTCTCTAGAATCTTACAATGGTGGTATCGAAATGGCTTTTTATCAAAGATTTTTAAAGCTTGCTTATATACTGATTCTAGAGGTCTAATGGCAGATTCAGATTCGCTGGCCTGTCCCCAACAGGTGACACAGTATGAAATATGTGAGAAAATTAAAGCATGCATAAACACTTTGGCTACATCTATTGGGAGGGACGATCTAATCTGTCTGAAGTTTGCTAAATTATATTTTATAGTTTTTGTCATTTTCTTGATATGTTTCTTAAAGTTAAGATTCGAATCTAAAATTATACCAAGGTATTTAGAGTCGGTAACTATATCAATTAATTAATTTTTAATAAAAATGTCTGCAGTTTGAATCTGCCGCTTAGTTTTATAAAAGAACATACCTTTTGTTTTGTTAATATTTAATGTAAGACAGGATTCTTCAAGACACTCAACAACGCCTTGCATGGCACAAGTTAATTTATCAGCCGCTAGTTGAGCATTTTTTGCATATGTGTACAACACAGTGTCATCGGCATATAATTGTATATCAACACCGTGACAATACTGTGGAAGATCATTAATATAAAGACTAAAGAGTAAAGGACCTAATACAGATCCTTGAGGCACACCAGTTGTGTTTTTCATATAACTGGAGTGTGCATCTTTAATTTTAATTTTAATTTACTATCACCTGCAGCTCAACCTGGCAAAGACTGAGCTGCTCGTCCTCCCTGCCAATCCATCTCTACAGCACGACTTCACCATCCAGCTTGATTCATCATCAATCACCCCATCAAGGTCGGTCAGAAATCTGGGAGTAACGTTTGATGACCAGCTGACCTTCACAGATCACATTTCAAAGACAGCTCGATCATGCAGGTTTGCGCTGCACAACATCAGGAAGATCAGGCCTTTCCTAACCGAGCATGCAACACAACTCCTCGTCCAGACCCTGGTCATTTCTAGGCTTGACTACTGCAATGCTCTTCTGGCCGGACTTCCAGCATGTGCAACCAAACCTCTTCAGATGATCCAGAATGCTGCAGCTCGTCTTGTCTTCAACGAGCCCAAGAGGGCCCACGTCACTCCTCTGTTAATCTCTCTGCACTGGCTACCTCTCGCTGCTCGCATCAAGTTCAAGGCATTGACGCTTGCTTACAGATCTATCACAGGCTCAGCTCCCTCCTACTTTCACTCACTCCTACGAGCCTACATCCCTACCAGACGCCTACGATCAATCAACGAGCGACGTCTCGTGGTTCCATCACAGAAAGCCACAAAATCACTTTCCAGAACATTCTCATTCACAGTTCCATGCTGGTGGAACACTCTCCCCACCCTCATCCGGAATGCAGAATCCCTAACAACATTCAAAAAACAGCTGAAAACCCATCTCTTCCGTGAGCACCTAACTTCAGTAAAAAAAAAAACTTTCCCCTTTAAAACCTCACTTGTCATGCTTATGCTACTCTGAATAATGCCTAACTTCGTATTTTGAGCACTTCTTGCGTTGTTGTTGTTTTTTGCCTCTTCATGATGACTCGCTTAATTTAGTCCTGATTTGTAAGTCGCTTTGGATAAAAGCGTCTGCTAAATGACTAAATGTAAATGTAAATGTAAATGTAATTTTAACACACTGCATCCTATTTGATAAGTACGATGAGAGCCAGGCTAGAGTTTGTGCTGAAAAGTTAAAAGTAGAAAGCTTTGAAATAAGGACCTCATGATTTACTGTATCAAAGGCTTTACGCAAGTCCAAGAATACAGCAGCAACAACTCCTCCCTTATCAAGCTGTGTTCTTACTTTTTCTGTGAAGTGCAAAACGGCTGTTTCGGTGCAATAGCTCTTCCTGAAGCCAAATTGCATGGGATTTAAACCAGGGTTACAGTTATCTAGATGCGTTGTCAGCTGCTCTTTGATAATTTTCTCCATTACCTTGGATAGTACTGGTAATATACTTATCGGTCTATAGTTACTTGCTTCATAGCGGTCTCCAGATTTGAAGATAGGTGAGATGACTGCATGCTTCAGTTCTCAGGAAAGCAGCTGTGTGTAATTGAAAGATTAATTAAATGTGTAATTGGGGTGGTTAAAGTCTCTGAATGTTTCTTAACTAACATACTATCCATGTTAAAAGCATCTATACTTTTAGAATTCTTTAAAGAACCAATGATCTTTTTAACTTGTCCTTCATTTGTTGTCATCAAATTAAAACCCTGTCCTTTATTAATATGTATAGTAGGAACGTTTTTTTTTTAAATGATTTCCTAACTCATGTACTGACTCAATAAAAAAAGAATTAAAGATAGAAGCAATCTCCACATTTTCTTCAATTTTCTTATCCTGAAATCTGAGCTGTATATCTCTTGTATGAAGTTGTTCTCGCCCTATGAGGTTATTAATATTTTTCCAGGTTTCTTTACTATTATCTTTACTCTTATTTATTACTTGAAGATAAAAGCGTGATTTGGCTAATCTCAATTCCTTAACCACTTTATTCCTCTATACATTCAAATATCTATATCTCTTTTAGACTTAATAGCTTTTTTTAAAGCTGCGTCTCTACACTTCATCATTTGCCACAAGTTGTCACTAAACCAAGGTAGATTAACTCTCTTTCTGGGTTTTCTCTTGACCTTCACAATAAAATTCCTTCTAACAGATTCAATTTTTGTTGTAAATAAATCACAACCATGTTCCACATCTTCTATTGACAGAATATCATCCCAGACCAAACCATCGATCTCACTGTCAAATGCAGGTTGTTTACTTTTAGGTACATGACACATAATGTCTGTGTGATATGATGTTAAATTCTTAAATCTGTTTTTAGTTAATTTCCTTGCTACAAGTGTTAAATTATGATCAGATAGCCCAGTGATCAGATTGTAGCTTTCTGTTATCCTCTCTGGTCTACTAGAGAAGACAAGATCCAACACTGTACTTGAATTTTTTGCAATTCTAGTTGGGCCTTTGATCAACTGTTGTAAGTTATATTTTTCTGTAATTGTTTTAAGTTTTCTCCTCTTCCCCTTGTCTGCCCAGTTTAAATTAAAATCACCCATAAGAATAAGCTCTTTATTAAGATTACACTCTTTTAACATATCAATGAGTTGATCATAACAAGTGTCATTTGCTGATGGAGGTCTATAGAATCCTATTAGAGTAAAAGACATTTGTTGGGACAATACGACTTTTAAAGCAACGTATTCTAATGTGTCTGCTGCTTTAAAAAGAATGCGCTCACATTTTATGTCGTCTTTGACGTATATCAATACTCCTCCTCCTCTCCCCCCAATTCTATCTCGTCTGAAGCACTGATACCCCGGTACAGAGAAAACATTAACTGGGGTTGACTGTTGTAACCACGTCTCCGATAAACATAGATAGTCCAAGTTGGAATTTAATAATAAATGTCTCAATTGTTCAGTCTTTGAAACAACACTTCTGATGTTTAAGTGTCCCCCAAATAGTCCTCTGGGTTTCAATTTTGGATCCCATACGACCTTTGCGTGATTAACAGTCTGAAATAAATACGAACCTCGCTGCTTTATCACTGCAGGATTCCGACACGCCGGGTAGCTTGTAGATTTTGAATCCTGTTCATTGGCCACTTCAAATACTGGTTGTGTGTCGGTCATAGAATCATAGAAATCAATGGCAAATGAAACCGCGTGGGCGACGGGTATAACGTTAGATATTCCATAGTCACTCACCTCCAAGGATGATGTTACCCGGGGTTCAAAAAGAAGCTCAGCTCCGTTATTTTGTGATGCCTCCAGGGTAGTTGGTCCTGGATTTAAATGGACGTCCCCTGACAGCACCAGTATTAACAGTAGAATGCCATGAATCCCTCGAGCCGGAGTGGTGAATCTCTGCCGTTTGGTGGTTTGTTTACCTTGGTCAAACATGGCCTTCCCTTGATTCAGCACGGACGAGTAGACTGTATAGAATCCCAACAGATTATAGCGCAAGCTTGCGGCGTCAATGCTCACTGTGTAGTTAGAAGGAGCCCGGTTTACACCGGACCAGTTCATCCGATGTTTCCACTGATCTCCGAGGTCTGAACGGCTGACATGTGTCGCTCCAGACAGGTAGACTCGCAAAGGTAGTGAGATGGTGATTAGCAGCAACAGAGTGAAAAGCGCATTATGGATACTTTGCAAGATCTTTCGTTTATAATGTTTAACGGTAGACCCACTGTATGATGTGTCTGCCAAAAAGTGTGTTTTGCCACGCGATAGGCGGCCTTTCTGATGTAATAAGAGGTGCGGGTCGGCAACCCCTGCCACGCAACATCTCCGCACGCAGCGCTTCCGCAACACCGCCGCCGCCATCATCGTCAATTACGAATTAGGTCGAAAACTGCTTCATTTGGATAATTGTTCATCGTGAGGATGCGGACCTGTTATATTGTGGATTTAACGGTGTTCGTTTGGAAACCACGGATGTGAGGTGGGCAAATGTTTGGAGTTGCCGATTGCTGAAAGGAGCTGCATCGGAGCGAGCTAAAGGGTCACTGGAATACCAGCATCATCACATCGGGACACCATTCATCAAAGCCGGCTAACGCTCTATTGGGGTACGTGATGATCAGCGCTGATATTATGAATGGCCATGGTAATTTGTGTGCAAACATTCGCGTAAAACCAATGCATTGGTAGCAAACTCGCAACCGTCTAAAAATAACTTTGCGCGTCTAGACGAGTTGTTGCGCAACACAAAACTATTTTGCGGGCTTATTGAATAATAAGCCAATTCACTCTGCGTGGTCATTTTGGTAGAAAAGGAAAAAGGCCAACTTGGCCTTGAGACTGAACTTTGTGTGGGTGTAGGGGTCAAATCTGTAACTGAAAACCGTGTGGTTAAATTAACACCCAAAGCTTTGTTGGAAAAAATAAGCACTTTAGAAAAGGAAAGAAAGTCTAAATTTGGAATCTGGAGTCTGAAAATGGAAATGAGGTTGATGCCAGCAATGGAAGAAGAGGAGCTGCTGGTGGAAAGGATGAGGAAGAGGAGGATCAGATTCAACCTCAAGACAGCATTTCAAACGTGCAGTCAAGGCACCATGGCTCAAGTAGCGGATCCTCCAGTAGCAGACCCTCCACTTCTTCAGCCAGACGCAGGGCGAAGGCGGAATAGGCTGCGCTCTTGGCTCGAGCAGCTGCCTTAAAGGATAAGCATGCATTGGAGGAGCAGGAGCTCATCTTGAGGAGAAAAAGGGAGCAGCTTGAGCTGGACATTGAGATAGCTGCCACTTCTGCTAAGCTAGCAGTGCTACAGGTTGGTAGCAGCGTCCATTCAAGGCAATCTGATGGAATGGCTTCCTATATCAGGAAAGGGGCTAGATTTAAGCTCCCACCCACCTCTCTCAATCCACAGGCCTCAATATTTGTGCCTCTGCCCTCACAGCGACATGCATCTCTACCACTACAAAGCAATGCTTCACCATTAGCCACGCCAACTATCTTGCCAAAGCCAACTGTCATTCAAGGCTCTCAACCCCCTCAGTTACAATCAAAGACAACCTTCAGTCAAAGCTTTCAACCCACTCTAGACCAACAAGTGTTTCAACTCCTGCAAGGCCAACATCAGACAGCAGGTCTCTACAATTTTCTGCAACAACAGAATGACATAACAGCTCTCCTTGTCAAAATGCAAACGTTACAACTGCTGCCGCGCCGAGAAATTCCAATTTATGATGGAGATCCTCTAAGGTTCAACACATTTATAAAGGCGTTTGAACACTGCGTGGAAGCAAAGACCAGCTGTAAAGGAGACTGTTTGTACTATCTTGAGCAATTTACTAGGGGGCAGCCAAGGGATATTGTGCGCAGCTGCCTTCATATGACTGCAGATAAAGGATTTGCTGTTGCCAAAAAATTGCTCAAGGAGCACTTTGGAAATGAGTTTAAGATAACAGAAGCCTACATGGAGAAGGTCACAGGAGGGCCAAGTATCAAAGCTTATGGATTCTTCCTCCGTGAGTGTTCCAACGCTATGGATGATCTTCAGTACTTGGAGGAACTTAACATGCCAGCAAACATAAAGATTCTGAGTCAGAAGCTTCCGTATAAACTCAGAGACAAGTGGAGAGCAAAGGCATGTGAGATACTGGAGAAAATGGTCGAAGAGCACGATTCTCAGACATTGTGGAGTACATTGAGCGCCAGGTCAGAATCACTTCAGATTCAGTCTTTGGTGACATACAGGACACTTCACCTGTTATCAAAGGAGCTACAAAAGCAAGCAAGTCACAGGTGAAACCTCAGCTGGGAAGAAACATCTTTGCAACACAGGTGGTCATTGAGGATGGATACAGCAAACCAGATAGTGACAAGAAGGAAAAGGCTCAGAACAAAGTGACATCCTTTACCAAGACTGATTCTATTTCCTGTCTGTATTGTGCTGCTGGTAATCATGTTTTGGAACAATGTTTTAAACTGGGAAGAAAGACACACAGGGAGAAACTGGACTATCTAAAGGAGAAAGGTTTGTGTTTCAGTTGCTTGTGCACAGGACACTTGAGTAAGAATTGCGACAGGCGCATCATTTGCAACAAGTGCAACCGAACGCACCCCAGTGTTTTGCACATAGGAGAGAAGGAAAGGGTTACTCAAAAGGATCAGAAGGATGGTGAGCAGAAAATTACTGAGCAGTCAAATACTTCTGACAGCTGTACAGCATCCTCCGCTTGTTGTCTTACAGGGGCTGGCCACTGCAATGGAATTCTTCCCATTTTGCCTGTTAAGGTGAAGTGCTTAAAGGGAAACAAGTTTATTGAAACGTATGCTTTTCTGGACCCAGGGAGTACAGGAACTTTCTGCACCAGGAAGCTCATTGACAAATTGAACATGGAAGGACGCAAATGCAAGATTCATATCCGCACCTTGGGCCATAATAACGCAGTAGAAAGCTCCGTTGTTGACGGTTTGGAAATTTCTGGATTTTCTGGTGAGTGCTTCTGTCCACTTTCCAAAGTGTGTACCCAGAAGGAGATGCCTGTCTCTACAGCCAACATAATCAGCGAAAGGGAGCTGAGAAAATGGCCTTATTTAGAGGATGTAAAAATTCCCCATATAAATGCTGATGTTGACCTGTTAATTGGCACAAACGCCTCCAAGTTGATGGAGCCTTGGGAGGTGATTAACAGTTGTGAAGGTGAAGGACCCTACGCGATCAGAACCCTACTGGGATGGGTAATAAATGGTCCGTTACGGGGAAGTAGCGACTGTGGAAGTGACCACCCTTCAGTTTATGCCAACAGAATTGCCATTGACAGAATTGAAGAACTGTTAACCAGCCAGTACAACTATGACTTCAATGAGCAAGCTTCTGCAGAACAGGAAGAAATGTCAAGGGAAGAAAAGAAGTTTGTGGAGATAATGGAAAGCTCTGCTCAGCTTCAAAACGGACACTACACGTTTCAAATGCCTTTCAAAGGGAAAGATGTTTCGATGCCGAACAACCTCGGTGTTGCCATGCAACGTGTTCGTGGTCTAAAAAGGAGACTTCAGAAAGACGCAAGCTTTCATGAAGAGTACAACAACTTTCTTGCTGATGTCATTAGCAATGACTATGCCGAAGAAGTGCCGAAGCATCAGTTGGAAACGCCAACAGGGAAGGTGTGGTATATCCCGCACCACGGCGTGTACCATCCACGGAAAGGAAAGCTACGAGTGGTGTTTGACTGTGGAGCAGAGTACAAAGGGATCTTGCTCAATAGCCAGCTCTTGCAAGCCCAGGTGGAAAAAAAGTTCACTAAAATACATTTTAAGTGCACTTAGTACACTTCCATAATGTACTTCCATAATGTACTTAAAGTGCTCTATTTTCGCACACTTATTTTGTACTTAATATACTAAAAGCTTATCTTTAGTGCTTCTTAAGATAAACTTAAGATCATCTTAGTGTACTCAACTGTGCTATTTTGAGACACACTGAAGATGAACTAAAGTGTATTTTTAATATACTATTTCAGCTTTTAAAAAAAATTATTTTGTTACCACTTTTAGTAAAACTGAAACCATCTTTAATGCATTTTAAATACAATAATAAATTATTTAAAATGTAATATATAAAAAAATATATACAAATTATACTTATAATGTATTAATAGTTTAAAAAAGTGCACTAAAATACATTTTATTAAAGTACACTTCCATAATGTACTTAAAGTGCTCCATTTTCGCACACTAATTTTGTACTTAATATACTAAAAGTTTTTCTTTAGTACTTCTTAAGATAAACTTAACATTTTAGTGTACTCAACTGTGCTATTTTTAGACACACTGAAGATGAACTAAAATATGCTTTTAACATACTATTTCAGCTTTATTTTATTTTATTTTGTTAACCCTTTTAGTACAACTGAACCCATCTTTAATGCATTTTTAAATACACTTATAAATTATTTAAAATATAAGAATATATAATATACAAAACATATTTATGTATTGCTCACATATTTTTTATATTGTAAATTTATTTCAATTTTTTTTTTTTACTATGTTAACAGTACCTTTATAAAACATAATTAAATATGTTAATGGTGTATTTTAAAAGTTGTCAAGTACACTATTACTGTGTTATCAGTAGCATTTTCTGCCTCATTTATGCTAAAATTATGAAAATAATATATTTTAATGTATTACAAATACAGTGGAAAAATTATCATTCAATAAAACACATTAAAAAATATTTGTATAAAACACACACACACTTTGAAAGCTACACCACCCAGTGTACATCAGTACAGCAGCATATAAACTGTAAAAAAAAAAAAAAACATGAACATAAATATAAATAAACCTAACTACAGTCAATAAAGTGCAGTCATTAATAGCTGCAAACAGGTACAGTACTGTTACAACTCAAACCATCTTCATCTTTCAAGTGAATTGGAGTGATTGGTCTTTGAGTTTGCCTCGTTGCATTTCCTTCGAATCAGTGCTCGCACCTCAGACATGTTGGAAATTGTTTGATCACAGTGTCTGTGAAAGGGGAAAAAGATGAGTTTATTTTTATATTAAAGCAAAATGAACCTCTGTTAAAAAAGTAACTGTTCCCTTTCAAAAGGCTGCTTCGATGATGCTAATGGGGAACGATGTTCTCTAGGCGCCTCTTTAATACTTCTGAGTCGCACTAGTAGTGTCATAGGCTGTCGCCAGTCAAATTCTATTGCTGTGATTGTACAGCTTTTCAAACACCGGTTCACATGGAGGTTGTTCCCCATAGCATCATCGATGCAGTGTCTCATTCCCTGTTCTCAGGGAACAGAGGTCGTAACCTAGACGTTTTTTTATTACAACACAGTATGATGTTTTGACATTTCCCCATGTTGTACATACAAGGTGAAAAAGACGTCCTGTTAAATGTATTATAGTACATTTGTTTTGTACTAAAAACATACTTAAGTACATATTTAATACATTTAATAGTAAGTCTTTTTCACCTGGTAAAAATGGAATTCTTTAACATGGCATGTAATGCTTAGTTCATATATTTTAACAGTAGACATTCAATATAAAATGTTAATGTAATTCAGAAAAGGGGTTTGTAAAATATCTCTTGAACAACTGTGAAGTCTACAGGGTATGTCACTGTATCACAGCAAAAAAGGGCAATTTAACTGTTTAACTGAAAAAGTATACCCAGCCAACAAGTATAATAATTATAATGTACAACAAATGCTAATCTTTATTTTTAGCATTAATGTTTTAGTCAGCCCCCTTTGACTTTGAGAGCAAAAAAAAAAAAAAAAGTGATGTACAGAAACACATACTCTTCACCTCTGTTAAAAAAGATTTAAGGAAATTAGAAGTAGTGCAAAATATGGTAAGCCAGGACAAGTGACTTGCAGCTGTCCCAAAAAAACAATTAGATAAACAGATTTTTACATGAATGAACACAAATTAGCCTAGGAAACTAGGAAAAAATGTTGGGAATTTTTTTTTTATGAAAAAAACTAAACAGTGAGCTATTTATTTATGCAAACAGCAACTTACCAGTAACTTCTGATAGCAGTATCTTCATCTCTTCGAGCCTGATTCGACTTCGACTTGAAAAGCTTGGCTCTGATTGGTCAAACTGAATGTAGTTGAACTGAAAAAGACGTGCTGTTTCACAAAAATAGACTGGCAAAGTAAACGTAAATGTAATACAAATCTTACCTAGAAACATAATGAGGTTCCAAATGTCACACGTCATGCAAACTTGAAGATGGGGAAAAAATAAAAACAACACTAAACAGTTACGTTTTCTCTTAAAGGGATAGTTCACCCAAAAATGAAAATTCTGTTATCGTTTACTCACCCTCAAGTTGTTCCAAACCTGTATGAGTTTCTTTGTTCTGCTGAACACAAAGGAAGATATTTGGAAGAATATTTGTAATCAACAGATCTCGGTCCCCATTGACTTCCATAGTAGGAAAAATTATATACTATGGTAGTCAATGGGGACTGAGATCTGTTTGGTTACAAACATTCTTCCAAATATCTTCTTTTGTGTTCAGCAGAACAAAGAAACTCATACAGGTTTGGAACAACTTGAGGGAGAGTAAATGATGACAGAATTTTCATTTTTGGGTGAACTATCCCTTTAACGTTAGATAAAAAATATTTTAAAAAAATCTAAATGCTGTCATGATCACTCAACCAATGTAGTTGCAAAACATTTAAGAATTCCGTTAATCTTCGAAAGAAAAACTGAGATATCGTAGTCTAATGAAACATAAGAGATTTAACTTATATCCCTCTGATGAACGATTCACCAAAACTGTTCACGTTTGAAAAAGTTAATCGCAAAAAACATTACCTAATCCATATGAATCGCGTGGTTTCCTCCAAATCCTCTAAAGAAACACGATCGCTCCAGTTTAAATTGAGATTTCTAATCTAAATTATTAGAAATCTAATCACATTCAAGGAACGCACAGCAAGCTCTGAGTGAGGTGTGAGCTCATTATTATCACAAGAACCAATCACAGCCGTTCAACGGCTCTGGAACCAATCAGGATTAGTCACGTGTGTTATTCGTATTTTTCAAATTTAAACAAGTACAACATATTTTTGGACAACATTTAAACGTCTTTGGAAAATGTATCTACGATGCATTTAAAATAATATGATGTTGATATCTTTGTGGGAATTTCAGTAGTAAAAACATATCATGTAATGGACAACAGCCTAGCCCTTTACAAGTATAGCCTACAAACAAGTAAAAGTGAACAACATTAATTTTGACTGCTTATTGCAATGCTTAATAATAGTTGACAAATGTTTATAATACATTAGAAGTTGGTACATTATACAAAAATCTAAAATATTAAAATCATAAAATCATAAATATTACAAATATATTACACTAGGCCTAAGTGTTTAAAGTACTTTAAACACACTAAAAGCTTAATCATTTTGCTGTTCTTAGAAAACTTCACACAAATGGTATGATTGTGTTTAGCATATTTCTCAAAAATTTAACTAAGCATATATTTATTACCAATGTACTTATTGTGCACATTTTAGAAATATATTAAAAGTATGCTTGTGTTTATCATATTTCTTAAAAGTATAATTAAGCATATATTTATTACCAATGTACCTTTAGTGCATTTGTTAGAAATATATTAAAAGTATGCTTGTGTTTAGCATATTTCTTTAAAGTATAATTAAGCATATATTTATTACCAATGTACTTCTAGTATACTTTTTTGAAATATATTAAAATGCAATTCAATGTATTTTTAATGCACTTCAAATAAGCATGTTGGTAATACAAATGTATTATAAACATACTATTTGTATTTCAAGTATATTTTTAATACATTTAATACTACGTCTTTTTCACCTGGGAGGACCGAACCTCACCAGCTCGTTGGTTGGAGTTCTTATGAGGTTCAGACAGGAACAGGTGGCCATAATGGCGGACATAAAGGCTATGTTCCACCAGGTTAAGGTGGCAGAGAAACACCGGGACTACTTAAGATTCTTATGGTGGCCTCAAGGTAACCTGGAGCAAGGTCTTGTAGAGCATCGCATGACTGTCCATTTATTTGGAGCGGTTTCATCACCCAATGTCGCCTGCCTTGCTCTTAGGAAAAACGCTGAAGACAATCAGGCCAACTTTCCAACAGAAGTGATTGAAACGGTCAACCGAAACTTCTATATGGATGACCTACTGAAGAGTCTACCCTCTGAAGAAGATGCAGTCACCATGGTTAAGAACCTTATAACCATTTGCGGCAGAGGAGGGTTTACCCTCACTCAATGGATTAGTAATAGTCGAGAAGTGCTGCAAAGTCTCCCAGAGGATCTCAAGTCCAAGAACCTGCATGAGCTTGGGTTTGCAGTGGTGTATCGAGACGGATACTTTCAAATTCAAGCTGAAAGTCAAGGAGAAGCCGGCAGATGTGTGAAGCCTGCAGGATTTGGGAGGACTGTCAGCGCCCAATTGCATCACTTCGCCGACGCGAGCGAGAACGGCTATGGTATGGCTACTTACCTGAGGATGCAGAACATGGATGAGAGGGTTCATGTTACTTTCTTATTTGGCAAAGCCCGAGTGGCCCCCCTGAAGACTGTCACAATTCCCCGTTTAGAGCTCACCGCTGCCGTTGTTGCAGTACGAGTGGACAAGATGCTTCAATCGGAGCTCCAGTTTCCACTAAAGACGACTTGCTTTTGGACTGACAGCACATCAGTTCTTAAAGGGTTAGTTCACCCAAAAATGAAAATTCTGTCAGTAATTACTCACCCTCATGTTGTTCCAACCCCGTAAGACTTTCGTTCATCTTCGGAACACAAATTAAGATATTTTTGATTAAATCTGAGAGCTGTCTCACTCCTCCACAGGCTTATGGACACTTTAACTTGCTGGCCCAGAAAATGTATTAAAGACATCGTTAATATAGTCCAAGTGACTCCAGTGGCTCAATCTTAAGTTTATAAAGTGACGAGAATACTTTTTGTGCGCAAACACAAACAAAAATAACGACTTTATTCCACTATTCATTTCATTCTCTCTCTGTGCCTCGAGTTAGTTTACGTAGTGTTTTTGCGCAGCACGTCTGTATTGCACCACCACGTAGGCTCACTATTGGGCGATGCTGGTCATGTGTTGTACAACACACATTTTATTAATCTCTCTCACACACATAGACAGACACATACAGCATGTTTACTATTACTACTATCGTTTTCAAATACATTTAAGAGAAAAGACTTGTCAAGAAGCTTATTTTATTAATAATTTCATTTATATAACTTTTGGTTCATCTTTGTTTTTATTGTTCGGGCAACAAAGTTTGTTTTTGGACATTTGTTTTCTTTTTAAATTGCTGTTGTCATTTGATTGACTGTTTAAAACACAATAGATATCATCAGTCCGCTTTTTGGGTAAAACTGCGGTGTATTTTGGCCATGATCAATGCATTGTCACTTTAATTCAGCGTAAGCAGCGCAGCAAAAATAGACTGGGCGCCGAAACTATCGCGGCACTGCTGCTCCTGCTACGCGCTGCTGCGCCGCCTCTGCGTGCGGTGTGACGCCGGTTTCACACTGCGTGCATAAGCAGAGCGTAAGCAGCGCAGGAGCAGTGCATATGGTGAGCAGGAGCAGGACACGCGCGTTTTGCTTTCACACTGGCAGCGTTTGTCATGCGCGCCTGAACTGCGGTTTTGTACAGACAGAGTACTCTATAATGGATAAGTTGGCATTGCTTTATTTCGTTTTCAAATACATTTAAGAGAAAAGACTTGTCAAGAAGCTTATTTTATTAATAATTTCATTTAATATAACTTTTGGTTCATCTTTGTTTTTATTGTTCTGGCAACAAGTTTGTTTTTGGACATTTGTTTTCTTTTTAAATTGCTGTTGGTCATTTGATTGACTGTTTAAAACACAATAGATATCATCAATGCACTTTTTGGATAAAACTGCGGTGTATTTTGGCCATGATCAATGCATTTTCACTTAATTCAGCGTAAGCGGCGCGTTAAAAATAGACTGGGCGCCGAAACTATCGCGGCACTGCTGCTCCTGCTCTGCTCCTGCTACGCGCTGCCGCGCCGCCTCTGCGTGCGGTGTGAATGCTCTAATCCGTTAACATGGGCGGCGAAAAAAATACGCGCTGCTTACGCTCTGCTAACGTGTGCAGTGTGAAACCGGCGTTAGAACAAGTAATTCATTCATAAAATGAAAATGGATTATCTGTGTCAGTATATATATATATATATATAGATGATAAACACACAAAAGCTGTGTTTATGTTTCATTCAATAACTTCATTGTTACTTTCCCTGTGTAGCCTACATGTTATCAGCTTTCTCTATGAACGGGATTATAATCGGTTTTCCTCAATACCTCATACTCAAGGATTCCCCTTCCGTTGGGACAAAACGCTTAACGTAGCTTAATGGACTAATACAGTGATATAAAAGACCAAATTCGCACCTTATTGGGGATGTAGGCTACTATATAGGCTACAGGCAAGCAGATGGACTCAGAAAATGAACTTAACGCGCAAAGTTTCATGCTGAGCGTTTCGTGATATACTGGCATAAAATCAACACTTGATCAATTAATACTAACACTTTCTCTTCTATTCTCTCTCTCTCTCTATAGGCCTATATATAGTATGCCTACGTGTATTGCATTAGCTTAAACTGGGAAGAGTCATAGCACTTGCATATTGTTGTCCTTCTATTTGTGACCCCTAGGGGGCCTTTTTAAATCAATCACCAGTGGATAACCAACAATCTAATTTTTAGATGTTTACAAGCAGGCTATCCCAATGAAGGGAAATGAAAGGAGAGAGAGGGACTGGAGTATTATAAAAATATAAACAATTTATTTTATTTTTCTCAAGTTAGACATTTACATTTTACATTACATTTATTCATTTAGCTGACGCTTTTATCCAAAGCGACTTACAATTGCTATATATGTCAGAGGTCGCACGCCTCTGGAGCAACTAGGGGTTAAGTGTCTTGCTCAGGGACACATTGGTGTCTCACAGTGGATTCGAACCCGGGTCTCTCACACCAAAGGCATGTGTCTTATCCATTGCGCCACACCACCCCCACAGACACACACATAAAAAACAGACCCCAGGCCTCTGGGCAACAAATTCAGGAACGGGGACAACAAAGTGCAAAATCAAGGTGTTTGAATAAATAGCACTCAATAAAAATTCAGCGAGACTCAAACAGAATAATAAGGGCACATCACAAATCACATGCACAAAAAAAACAAAAAACAAAAATAGTTTACACTCAGCAAACAAGTGAACACACAATACAATTGTTACCCCCCCCAAGATATTGCACCAACCCAATGGCCTAAGATACAAACATTAAATACACAAACATGAAACATACAACAACGCACACAAGGGAGAGACTATAATGGACAACCCAGTGGGCCTCCCTCCCACACACACACGCACAGTCACACACTCACGCACAACTAGATACTAAAAACAAAGCACAGGAAAAACAGTGGCCAAGATGGCATGTGACGGTCCTCCTGTATGAATGCTGAATGCAGACCGCAGCATCGAGCCAAGAGCTTGTTTAGTTGTAATATTGTAGCGATCGCTTTATTCCGTCTGGTTTTTACTCGTACATTCCAGGGCCAAAATTCTCAGCACAACAAACAGCACTCAGCAAACTTTGTAGTGGTCACACTCTAAACCCGTCAATTTTCGTTTAAACGCGGAGACACAATTCATAGCCAGTGAGGGCTCGTGAAGACAGGAAGCTGGAGGTAACCACGGCACTGAATAACCGCACAAACACCAAATCACTAGCCAGTGGGGGCTCGTGAAGACAGGAAGCTGGAGGTAACCACGGCACTGAATAACCGCACAAACACCAAATCACGATCAACTCGTACAACCAACCAAGAGTCCACGGAACCAAGAGTCTGTAGCAAAACGCTAATGAGAGAGAGACCGCCAGCTTGCTGGATTTAAAGGTGCAGAGCCAAATGACCACCACCTGATTCAATCAAGGCACAATTCCCACTGCCTAGGTCCTACCCGCTACATATTGTTAAATCGCTTTGGATAAAAGCGTCTGCTAAATGACTAAATGTAAAATTGGCTTGACATTGGACATTCGCACATTTAGGGACCGTCTCTAAAGTTGCATAAAACATTGGCATACACGTTTCTAACTTCAATCGCAAACTTAAATTTATTTGAATAAATATCAAAAATCCAAAGGGTGCGCAGTATGCCTGAGACTACATGAACACTTTACAGTTGGTTTTATGACTGTAAGTCGTTCTATTCAATGCTATCGAAGTTAGAAACGTGTATACCAAAGTCGTATACATCTTAGAGACGGTCCCTAAATGTGCGAATGTCCACGTCAAGCCAACTTTTTATGCCAGTCTATCACTGGTAAACGCTCAGCATTAAGCTTTGCGCGTAACTCTGAGTCCATCTGCTTGCCTGCGAGTTTGGTCTTTTATATCACTGTAATTAGTCCATTAAAAGCTATGTTAAGCGTTTTATATGTCCAGCAGGGCAATCCTTAAGTATTGAGGGAAACCCTAACCCCTCATTTACACTGCACACATCTGCGGCGCATTACGGCTGCGACACGGCTACCGGAGCTGATCGCGCCCATTCTAGTCAATGCTTGTGTTTACACCGGCCGCGACGCGGCGCGTTTCAGAAGCTTCCCAGAAGCGGCTCTCCGCGCCGCTTCGCTAAATATAGGCGCCTAGTCTATTTTTGACGGACGCGCGTCCAAGTCGCACCGGAAATACTAAATAAAAGTAAAAAAAAACATTGTCAAATTCAAAATAAACACCCTGTGCAAACTCCAAAACGTATTACACACCAATATCCTTGGTAGAAACCATAGGCTGTACAGTAGAAACACAAAAAACAAGAAAAACCACGTCGGAGAGGAAAATCACGTGGTCTCACGCATCCAGTCGCTCCGCTTCTGAAATGCTCCTGGTGTGAGTTGGCACCGCGTGGAGGACGGAATAAAACCTTGTCGCAGCCGTAATGTGCCGCAGATGTGTGCAGTGTAAATGAGGGGTAATAGCCTGCATGAGGCACATCGCCACAATATAAAGTTACGGCAACTAAACAACCAAGAGAAATATATGTCAACCTCAAAAATGTAACATTGGATCTGTACATCCGCATCGGGGAATAACATTAATCTCGTTCACGGTAGAGAAAGATGCATGTAGGCTACACAGGAAAAGTAACCGTGAAGACACGGAATTTAACATAAAACAGCCGTCATAATAATCACACTTACATTGCTGTAAATGAGTTTTATGAATGAATGGCTTGTTCTAACTGTTGCTGGTCTTCGTCAACAACACGCGCTTTTGCACCACCTGCTGGTGAGGTCGACTAACAGCAGATGGAGAGTATGTTCGGCAATCCACTTCTTTTCCTGCAGTTCCTGGATGTCAATGTTGAATTTACTGTCGAATTTGAACCACTGAATTTGTGGAAGCGAATTTGCAAAGCGAAATAAAATGGACCAAAAATTGCCTGTTGCATATTATAGGTTGTATTTTTAAACAGTTTGAATATTTTGGAAGTGAAATATGAAAGGTGAATATGGATTATTGGATTTTTAATAATGAAAATGTGTTTGAAATGTTTTTTAATTGAAATATTCACATCTTAAATATTCAACCATGTTGAATTTCAGCCCATAAAAATACAATGCATTAAAATGCAAGCATGGTTAATGCAATGCCTATTTTTTTCAAGTAGTGCAATTCAACAGGCTTTTTTATTTCAGAAACATTTGACATTATTTTACTTCCATACACTCACCTCTCCATTAGCAATGCGATTACACATAGGCGCTGGAAGCTTAACACTTTCACTGATCTTTTCTGCTGCTGAGGCCTGGTTTTGAGTAGCTGGTAAAGGATCTTCCTTACGGAGGAGTTGTGCCACACTTTGAGTTGATAAGATTGAGGTCACTCTGTTTGTGTGTATGGATGTCTGACAGTGTGCAAACAGGGCATGCACCCCTCTGCTACTGTAGTTAATTTCTTTCATGCAGAGAATGCATTTAGCACGACCCTTTTTTTCAATTTTCTTAAAAAAGTAAGACAGTATGAATGTGTGTTTGACTGCATGGACCTTAATTGTAGTTTCAAGTTTCAGCCAAGACCAATTCCAACTGCTTTTACAGCCTCTATCCATCTGTTGCACAAGAAGTGCCTCACTTTCCTCAATTTCCCTCATTCTGCAAATGAATACAGAGTATTCCGGTATATATATTAATAATATAATATTAATATAATATTTCAGCAAAGCAATACTTAACAATATTGAAATAATATTTATTTGGGGTTGCCATAAAATGTAGAATGTTTATGGGTCCACCAGTGCCCTGCGCTACTTAAAAGTCATCTTCAGCAGTCTATTTGCGTCGATTTACATGGTAAATCATTACCTCCTATCAATTCTCCTCATTGAAAATCATCTAAAACATTTAGGTCGATTACAATAAATTATAGGCATATAATTAATTATTAACAGTCTATAATATGTCAGAACACTGCAATAATTCAATGAAAATTAAAAACAGCTTTATTTCAAAAACATTGTTTAACAAATTAATAAAAGAGGCAAAGTGTAGATAGTAGCCTACATCGCAGGTGGCCTGGAAGATGTAGGTAATGGTTAATCCATTTTGCAACACAAACTGGAGGTAATCAACAGTAAATCTGTAGATAGTTTGAACTACATAACCTAAAGATCTCCCTCTTTTTTTGCAGCAGATTAATCTTCTGTTTTCGCGCAGGCGTAGTGAGGGGAAAAAACACTGAGTTTAGGGCAATCGGTTCGTATCTCTGCTTCAACTGCGCGATATCGTCATGAGGAGCGACCAAAATTTCTAACATGCCAGAAATTCATCCGACCATCCGATTGCCGGTCGGGAGAGGTTAATCGCCTCTCGTTTCCCTGAGTACACTGCACGAACACTGCACGACAAACGACGCACGACAAAGCTGAAAATCGGCCCGACCCGAAAAAGAGTCGCACGAGTCAGAATTCGGCTCAAAATCGGACGAAAATCGCACAGTGTATGCCCGCCTTTAGTCACGAGGAGCGAACAAAATTCATCCGACCATTTGCTGGTCGGGTGAAGTTAATAGCCTCTTGTTTGCCCCTATACACTGCACGACAAAGCTGGAAATTGGCCCGACCCGAAAATGCACGAGTCAGAATTCGGCTCAAAATCACCCGCCTTCACTTTCGTTTAAAAGCTTCTCGGTGGCATCAGTGAAACTAACGTTACAGCCATCTATAATTTGATCGGCTAGCTAGCACTAGGTCTTTTACAGGTAAGTTAAACTTGATGTACGTTAGCTAAAACGTAATGATATGGAGGTTACACACACACACACACACACACACACACACACACACAACATTACCTATATCGTAACCCAATTGAAATAGGGCTAGTTGAAATGTTTAATAAATGACATGACTAGTAGATTATATAAAATTATAAGCCCAAAACATTCTTACCTCCAGTGATCTCACCAGTTGCCAGTATTAAGACAGGAAGGCACGGGCGGCGCCGAACTCTGGTCTCAGGGAGACATTTTTGCAGTGGCAGACAGTACGCAGCAAGATTAAACACTATAGTGGTTCATTCCGTTCATTCGCGCATTCTGCTGTTTTGGCGCGCAGTGTCCTGATTCGCTTATTTCCTATTTATTTGTTTGTTTGGAGGAAGCAATCCAGAATTACTGTTGGTGAAATTATAATCAGATTCAGACTCAGACACGGCATGTTAATATCCCCCACCCCCCGTCCCCCCAAAAAATGGTTATAAGTCAGTTATTTATATATTTTGCTGTAGTGTGTCAGTAGGAAATATCAGTTTACATTTCCAAACATTCTTTTAGCCATTAATTGTAATAATCCATATGTGTGGATTTAAAGGGATACTCCACTTTTTTCGGAAATATGCTCATTTTAAAACTCCCCCAGAGTTAAACAGTTGAGTTTTACCGTTTTAGAATCCATTCAGCCGAACTCCGGGTCTGACGGTACCACTTTTAGCATAGCTTAGCATAGATCATTGATTCAGACGAGTCCAGTAGCATTTCTTTCAAAATGACCAAAGAGTTTCAATATTTTTCCTATTTAAAACTTGACTCTTCTGTAGTTAAACCGTGTACTAAGATCGACGGAAAATGAAAAGTTGCGATTTTCTAAGCCTATATGGCTAGGAACTACTCTCATTCCGGCGTAATAATCAAGGAACTGTGCGGCCGTACCATGGGTGCAGCAGGCGTAGTGATATGACGCAGCGCCTAAAAATAGTCCCCAGCTCGGTAACTTCTTCCAACGTGACCGGGACTAAGTTTGTCTAACCTATTAGACCTATTTTCAGGCCGTTTTACTGAGGCCATTGCCAGCAGAAAAGCGGTTTTGAAGTAAAGGTATTTCAGCTCCACGGCATGTAAGGGTTCAAATGTGAAGACTCAAATTTCATCGTTTAATGTTGTTTTTAGTATTATTATTACTATACTTTTTATATACATTCATAATCACTTGTACTCATTGTATTTTGTGAAGATGTGGGAGAAAGAGAGACTTTGGGAGACTTTGAATGTGTGCTGGACTGAAATGTATATGCAGTTTTCCACCAGCATAGCATGGGGATATACATTTCAACGTTAATGGAAACCATATGTTCTTCTGCTGAATGTATGTGTTCCTATGGTGACGTAGTTTTTTTCTTGGTCAGGGATATAAAAACCAAGCCCTTTTGTCCGAAAATCAGGAAGAGATGGAAATGTAGAGAAGGTGACTGAGAAGCTGAATTAGACCTTAGCTTGGTCCATTGTCTCTTCCTCCTATGTTTTATAACTCAAATAAATAAGAGATCTCTTAGCAAAATCACTGGTGTCTGTTTCCATGAAATTAAACAACAGGGGAAAGCAAGATTTTTAAATCAACAAAATGGGTGACCTTTCATGGCCTCTAGGACTGTAGAAAGGTCCCATACTGGAACCGAGGGGGGTCGAGGAGGGTTCAGCCTCCTAGCACCCCTGAGAAAATGGATTATGAGGTCATTCTTTCCCAGCGACTGGCCATTTACAGGTTTCGTAAATGCCGCTATAGCCGCCACATACACCTTGAGCGTGGATGGGGTTCTCCCACTGTCCAACAGCTCTTGCAGGAACGAAAGCACCACTGTTACCTCACAGTGCAGCGGGTCTAATTCGTGAGCTGAACACCATTCAGCGAACACTGACCATTTAGACGCATAGAGCCGTCTGGTGGACGGAGCTCTAGCCTGTGTGATCGTGTTCATCACTCCCCTCTGGGAGGTGAAATGGTAATAATTGATCGCCCACACATGTAGGGCCCACAGCTCGGGGTATGGGTGGGACAACAGGTCCTCGGCCTGGGACAACAGGTCCCTCCTCAGCGGAATCGGCCATGGAACTGTACTCCCCAGTTCCATCAACTCTGGGAACCAAACTTGATTCTCCCAGAGCGGGGCTACCAGAATTATTGAGCATTTGCACTCCCTGATTCACTTGATTACCTGTGGTAACAAGGCGACCGGGGGAAATGCGTAGAGAGGCCACGCAAGTCTGATTCACCGTGAGACGCAGCAAACCTGATGTCCGGGCTCGCGCCGGAACACGCCGCCTCAGCCATAGCTGAAAGGGGCGCATGTGTAGCAGACCCAGCCGCAGCACCGTCGAGGCTGAGGCCATAAGACCCAACATCCTCTGAAACACTCTGAGGGGAAGATTCCTCCCCGCTAAGAATGTCGCTGCTAGAATTCTCACGGCCCTTCGTCTGAGGGCCGCGAGTGCTGTGTCCATGCATTTCGTAAATGTACGAGGTGCTAAAGTCAGGCCGAACGGAAGGACGGTGTACTGATAAGCCTGGCCCTCGAAGGCGAATCTCAAGAATGGCCTGTGACGGGCTGCTATTTGAATCTGAAAGTAGGCGTCTTTCAGATCCACTGATATAAACCAGTCCCCCGGTCGGATTCGAGCGAGGATTTGTCTGGTTGTGAGCATTTTGAACGAGCGTATCATAAGAGGGACAAAATTCTTCGGGACTAAGTAATGGCTGTAAAACCCCGACTCGCTCTCTGCCAAGGGAACGGTCTCCACCGCTCCTTTCCTTAGCAAATTCACTATCTCGGCGCGAAGTAGGTGTGGTAGCCTGCGACGGCTAGTGGAGCGCGAGTGCTTACGTTCCTCCCGGGCCTGGCGCTGCTGTGTGGGAGGCGGCGGAGGCGGTGGGGGCACTGTTTTCCGAGCGGGCGGCTGCTTCTTAGCGCGACCCACTGCGGAACTGGAACGCCGCGGCAGGAAATGTCTCATGGCCTGAGACGTCTTCTGTACCTCAGAGTAGTGCTCCGCGAAGCCCTTCACCGAGGGACCGAAGAGACCCGACGGTGATACAGGAGCGTCCAGGAAAGTGGCGTCAGACACATCGGACAGCGTTAACCACAGGTGACGCTCCGTAACGGTGAGGGAGGCCATGTTACGTCCAATGGCCTGGGCGGCGGCTTTTGTAGCTCTGAGAGCCAGATCCGTCACACTCCTCAGGTCCGTCACGTGCTCAGAAGTCGAGCCAGCCTCATCCAGGGAACGGAAAAGGTTGGCCTGATGAATCTGCAAGATCGCCATAGCGTGTAGCGCGGAGGCAGCTTGACCGGCGACAGTATAAGCGCGGCCGATCAACGCCGAGGCTGGCCCAGGCAGGAAGCGCACAGCACGTGGCAGTCCCCGTAGCTGAGCGTGGCTCGACACGAGCCGCAGGACATGGTGGGCATTGAAAAATGCCGGCTCTTTCAGAGAAAACGTGTGTGTCGCAGCGGTGAACACACACGGAGCAATAAAAGGATATAAGCGCCGGATAGCGCAGCAGGTACGGCGAGTGAAGGCGGCGATAAGACAGCCGGCATCATCGAACTTGAGCTCGTCCCGCTGAGATGCTCTTCAACGACGCTGCTTCTCTTCTCAGGAAAATCCAGCGATGCGAAGCACACGCTGAAAGGAGACGAAATCTTAGTGCAGCCTGAGCGATGGGTATTTATAGGCTAAGGCCACACCCATATTGGCGGGCCATGACGTAGCGCAGGGAAGGCTTCCCATTGGCGCTGATGTCATGGCAGACGCACTGATAGGTTGCAGCAGTTGCCGCAGAGCAGCCTATGGGCGCGCGAGCTGCCTCGCCTAGGTCTGCTGCTGTAGCAAATGCGTTTTAAATTATAAAAAATTAAGGATAATTTTCTGCTTCAGTATTCTCGAGAAAAAGGAGTTTTTCCCGTAGCGCAAGCTAAACTTACGCAACACGAGAGTACTCTCGTAAGAGAACTGACTATACATTCACAAATAACCTTGAGACCAGTTGGTTAAATATAAAGAAGTTGCCTCAAAACTAGTTATTTCTGAGAAAAGCTCTTTGTTTTGCATTATTTGTTTGCATATGGCACTTGGTTTGATGTTTTCAATGAAATTCAGACATTTTTAAATGTGACTTACTAGTGTCCAAATAATTTACTGTATGTAATATGAATGGTACTGATGTGCTTAATGACAGCCATTATGTTCATTTGAGTGAAAATTCCCTACTGCTAATTAGTAAAATAATTTTTTTTTAAGATATATATATTTTATTTAAAAAAAAAAAAATGTATTTGACAAGAGTAAATTATCTTATATCAGACTTTACATATATATTTCTGTAACCATGTACAAACACAAGTCACATTCCTGTCACAAAACAGTTAACAGTTTAGAAGTCATGGAGGTTTTCTAGAGCAGCACATCGGTCACACATCAAGGGAAATCCAAGGCCATAAGCTCCAGCGTGCTTCTGGGAATGTGAAGGCTTGAGAGGTAGTGTGAATGTCTGACAGTGAGAGAGAAAAAAAAAAGACCAAATCTTAATCATTAAAAAAAAGATCACATTAAAGAATTGCAGTATATTTTTTCTTATTTTAAAACAGAAATTTATTTTCAAAGTACAACTTTAGAATGGCACATTCATGAATCTTGAGACTCCAAGCTGTACATGGACCAAATTCAAATACCTGACCGAGTGCTGTTTTTTAACTCTCTCTGATCTACAGATTGAGCGCAGAGTGGGCAGGTAGTCCATGGAAAGAGCAGGTTTATTACTGTGACAAAAGACCTTTTTGCTGGAGATCAGTATGGATACAATTTCCTTGCGCTTCTGGACACCACTGTAAAAGAAGTCAAAATCACATACCACCACACACAGATGAAGTTAAAGCTTCATGTAAACATTTAATACAACACACACCTAGGTGCACAGAATTTGCAGAGACACAATTTGAGGGTTTTTTTGTCAGATGGCAGAGAAAGGGCACAAATTATTTTTTCCCATCTCTCTGAAGACAACTTCTCCCTCAACCTCGCAGCTTCCGTCCAGATCCCAGAGAGTTCAGTCCGGCACTGAAGAAAACCCAAACCTTCCACAATGGCCAATATCTCTGAGGAATTCTCAAAACATTGTCCAATCTGCTCCTCTCTTGGTAAGTCCAATAAGCTATCCTTCAGTGTTGCACCCATCCAACCAAGAGGTTCCGGTTTGCTATGTCCAGTTCCACTGAGAGATGGTCTTTGTAAATAAGCATCCAGAAAAGACATGTTGTCAAAAAACTTTGCAATGCACACCAAATGCTGAAAAACCAGCATGAGTGACTTGTCTTGTCCATGGACATCTGTTTCTGAAGACAAATGATTAGTTTGCTTTGAAGGAACTGAGAAAAGTGCATGGTCTGAATGTGGGTAAGAAATATTTTTTTCCTCACAAGATGACAAACGTTTTTTTCCTCTGCATGTAGAGAGACTGTCTGACTTAACCTCTTGTACATTTGGAGAGGTCTGTAACATCAAGCCTTTGACTGGCTTTTCTCCTTTAGTCTTGGGCTTTATTGACTCTTGCTGATGCGAGGATTGAGATGTGAAATGTGGAGAAAATAATCTTTTGATGTTGGAGTAGAGTAGACCGCCTCCCGTTTCCTCTGCCAGGATCTCCAGACATCTGCTGTTTTCCAGCTCAGTCCATGATCCACACTGTGTAATTTAAGACCGAATACACACATTAGGTCTAATACTATGAGGCCTAAAAGCTCTGAGACTATCAGCATAAAGTGTGGTCCACTTTAATTTATTAATGGCAAGAACCAGGGCCAATTCTAGGATTTCAATATTAGGGGGCTCCGCCCCCAATGAGGTCATGAATTTTTTTTTTTTTTACATTTAATATATTGTTTGCATACTAGGGTAGGCAGGAACAATACATACAGTAGGTTCTACACTACCCATCAAGTCAACCCCCTGAAAATTGAATTAATTTCAAATAATTTTAACTAACCATATCATATTCATTAATATTCTTTTTTAATATAGACAAACTAGGGCTGTCACGATGTTAGATTTTTCACACCACGGTTATTGTGGCCAAAAGAATTCACGATATCGATATATCGCGATATCTATAGAATCTATGGCAAATTTTTGTGAAGGAAGACAAGCATGTGAAGTTTATCTGGTTTCAAACTGAAGCCAAACACTGTCTGAAGGTTTCCTGAAGAACTGAAAAGCTCTTAAACCTGTTGTTGCACTGGCGCCAATAAAGTCATGCAGATAGAAGATTTGAATAAAAAAATCAAGTGCAAATACAAATACAAAAATAAGATGAGTAAAGAAAACGGGGTTCTTAATTTTAATAATCACCCTTTATTAAATATATGAACACAGAAACCCCCTGTTAACAGTTAATGTCACGTTTCCCATTCCATGATGACTAGTAAAATAATAGCCGCGTCATGACAACTCCAGGTATTGCACACCGGACACGCACTTTCTCAGTTTATGGCCAGCAATATCATTATGCTTAAGGACATTATGGAATTGAGATAATGTCTGTACTATGTTATGATTATACTGTACAATTAAATACAATAGTTGCCGAGTCTGTGATCTGAACACTTTTTTCTGCACTCTGTGTCGCGGCAGGATTTTGAACAAGGTCCTGAGCCGTTGCTGGGCGACGCGGACAGACGCCGAATAGAACCGCGCTGTGCTTCTCGTCCGGTGTGTGTACACTCATACAGAATGTGTTCGAATTTTAAAGACGTGGCGCTGCGCTATTCGTCCGGTGTGCGACCACCTCTAAGGTGCTGTTTTCTTTGAAGCCGAAGAACTCTGTTGTTAATACTGGCGAGCTCAGCTTACTTTTTTCGGGTGTGGACAGAGTGTTTCACTCTAGCTGCGCGGGCGCGGACGAGCGCTGCGTCTAGAAAACGCCAATATCGCCAATACCGGTATATTGTATTGCTCTAAATTAACACGATGTCGATATTTCATGCTTTGAATATCACGATTATCGTCAATACCGGTATATTGCGACACCCCTAAGACAAACCTTTTATTACTGTAATTGTCTAGATTGGCAATATGCTTATTAGCTAGATTAGCAATTTGCCCTGTGTTAAACCATTCCTTTTTTTTGTTTTCCATTTTTTTTTAAATAACAGCACATTGATCTATCCATTTGCTGCTTCTATAAATCAAAGTGACGTGAAAAAAAACACAAATCCCTTTACTCTATAAGGCTAATAAATGTATGCCACAATCAACCGAAGGGTCATTAACTCCACATGATGTTGTTATGTCGTTCACTCTGATAAGCAGTTTAATTAAATCCAGTGACTGAATGCTGTCTGTCACTGATTGCATCTTTAATAATTTCTGTGCATTACTGCATGTTAATCTAATGCCACAGCCACAATAATTTTCAAATGAAAATAACATTTTCTAAATTGTCTTCATAGGTGTGAAGCGCTCCATTTTTGCTGGAGAAAAACACGCTGAATAACGTAGACTATAAGATGGGGAGGACTTGAAGCCTGCCGTCATATCCATATAAAAATTTAAAGGGGACTGAGGCAATCACAAATTTGTTTACAGATTACAGAGCCAATCACAATTTTTTTAGAGGAGCTGGGTAGAAGCCCAACTAAAAATGGCCCAGTGATGCCCCTGTCAAGAACCACAAAGGAATAGTTCAGCTAAAAATGAAAATTCTCTCATCATTTACTTGCCTTCAAACGATCTCAGATATAAGACTTTCTTTCCTCAGATGAACACAAAACATTGATTTGTAGAAAAGGATAAAAAATAATATTTAAAACTTTTTTATGCTTGACAAAATGTAAATGTGTTGAGAAGCTCAAAAAAAGATTTGTTTGTGAAAGAAAGTGACACATCTGGGATAGCATGAGGGTGAGTAAATGATATATGATGATATAGATATAATGAGTGAGGTTTACTCGCACAGCTCTTACTAGCTGGCCTCCGTTACACTCAGCCCCCTAAACCTAAAATACTCCCATCCAGGTCATGGCACCAATGTAATCCCTTAGGTCCTACTTACCCCGCTCTGTGCGGGCCTAGACAGACAGACAGACAGACAGACAGACAGACAGACAGACAGGTCTGGTTCGCTATCTTTGTTGGGGCTCTCCATAGACATAATGGTTTTTATACTGTCCAAACTGTATATTCTGTCCCTTTACACTAACTCTACCCATCACACAAAACTTTCAGCATTTTTACATTTTCAAAAAAACTAATTCTGTATGATTTATAAGCTTGTGTACCCATGGGGACCTCAATGTAGGTCCCCACAGTGACACGAGTCCCCATGCTTCCACTGATCTATATAAATAACTGGATTGCTCATTGCATTCTAAACTGCCAGCAAACAGTGAAGCAACAGGAAGTGTTCAAGTGGCCATATTCGTATTCCCTACCGACAGAGGGCATTCATTGACTTACAGCCCAAACACTAGGGCTGTAATCAACCAAAGAAAATCTTGGTCGACTGAAGTTTTTTGAAGTTGAAAAAATTACGTTAGAAATAAAAACGTTAAAACAATTAGCTGCGCACTGTGCGCAGTACTTGGTAGCCTTGTTGTCCGCCTAAATGAATTATAAATAAACATAAAAAACTAGTATGCTATTTGCAGTACATTAAATCGTTTTTGACCTAATTATTTTGCACTAAAATGAGTCTGACACACGAGTCTGTCGGCTCTGTCAGCGTTGCATCACGTGCACCTGTGCAATATCATAGCCTATGATTTCCAAAAATAGTACTATGTTGTCAACTAGTGATATCATCACAAGAACTTTTGAGGAATATGCAACATAATTTAGACAATTGTTTTTGTCATATGTATTATAATAACTGACAGACTCATTTCAGCTGCTCTGTGCAGCCGCTCTGTGGAGCTCAGCTTTGCGGCTGAGACACGAATAGACTATTAACTTGCTGCCACACTGCCGATGTCTTTGTTGACATGGTAGAAGAGGACTGACTGACTATGAATTAAACACTCTCACAATTAAATAAATAATATTCAGCAAACCTTCTAGTAGCCTACTTTCTTCAATCTGTCTCTCTTCTCCAGTGGGTTGGGCTAATCCAAAAGAAGTGAAAACAAGGGGGGTGTTCTGAAGACAGACTGTTACCTGTGAAACAGGGGTGCTCTGAAAACACCCCCATTAGCAATTAGTGCTTTCCACCTGATGAAATGAACGCGGCAAAACTGATGAAATGCACACGGCAAAAAAAAAAAAAAAAAAAATCGACCAATCAGAATTTTGGTCGAGCTAGAACGTATCGACCAAATAATCGACTAATCGACTGGGAGATTACAGCCCTACCAAACACTGACCTAAAAATCACCCGATTTGCAGTATATCAGAGGGAAAGGATTTGTTTTTAGGATATGTATATAAATAATTGTTACTTCAGACATTATCTGTAATGTTTATGGACTTTTCAGGCAGGATAAAGATCGGAAAGCTGCTTTCAGGTCAGGTGATAGAGCTCTTTATAGTGCTGCTAGAGAGGAATTAAGGATGCAAAGAGGGACTACAAAAATAGGGTAGAAGATCATTTCAGACGGCAAACCACGACAGGTATGGCAGGGATTCCAGCACCTAACAAACTTCAGAGGCAGCAGCTGTGTAGCTGGAAACAGCTCGGCTCCACTGGCAGAGGAACTGAACTACTGCTTTGCTCGTTTTGATAAACCACAGCTGCAAAAAACTACACCACCTCAGCCTACAACAGACCCTGGTACCCCCCCACTCATTGTCCAGGAGCATGAAGTGAGGCGGGTGCTTAGAACAGTGAACACACGGAAAGCTTCTGGCCCTGATGGCATCCCAGGGAAGGTGCTCAAGAGATGTGCTAATCAGCTCTCAGGAGTCTTCGCAAACCTCTTCAACCTCTCTCTGACACAAGCTTCAATTCCATCCTGCTTGAATCCCCCATACCAAAGAAATCAGCCACGGATAGCCTCAATGACTATCGCCCTTACACCGATCATCACAAAGTGCCTTGAGAGGCTGGTGTTGCACCACCTGAAAACCTGCCTCCCCTTCACTTTTGATGAACATCAGTTTGCTTATAGAGCTAACCGATCAACTGAGGATGCAATAGCCATAGCTCTCCACAATGCGCTGTGCCATCTGGAACATCAGGAGAGCTATGTGAGGATGCTTTTTAGTGATTATAGCTCAGCCTTCAATACTATCATACCGGACATCCTCTTTAGCAAACTCACAGATGTGGGCTTTCCTTTACTCACCTGTAATTGGATCAGAAATTTCCTGACGGACCGCCCTCAGACTGTTAAACTCGGTCCCCATTTCTCTTCCACCCGCACGCTCAGCACTGGCTCCCCTCAAGGGTGCGTGCTGAGCCCAATTCTGTACTCTCTCTATACGCATGACTGCCGCCCAGTCCATCACCAGAACAACATCATCAAATTCGCAGATGATACTACAGTGGTGGGTCTAATTTCAAAGAGGGATGAGGCTGCCTATAGAAATGAGATCCTGAGATTGTCAGAGTGGTGTTCAGCCAATAACCTGACACTAAATACCACCAAAACAAAGGAAATCATCCTCGACTTTAGAAGGCACAGGGCAGACCCCGCTCCCCTCTACATCAATGGAGACTGTGTTGAGAGGGTTTAAACATTCAAATTCCTTGGCACAACCATCTCAGCAGACCTCAAATGGTCAGCCAACACCACAGCAATCATTAAGGCGGCACAGCAGCGCCTTCACTTCTTGAGAGTGTTAAAGAAGAACAACCTAAAGGAGAAGCTGCTGGAGACCTTATATCGCTCTGCAGTGGAGAGCCTGCTGACATACTGTATCTCAGTATGGTACTGTAGCTGTACTGAGGCAGAGAGAAAGGGAATACAGCGGATCATTAACACCGCGCAGAGGATCATTGGCTGCCCTCTTCCCTCCCTGAAGGACCTTTATAACTCCAGCTGCCTCAACAGAGCCCAGAACATTGGGAAAGACCACTCTCACCCTGGTTCCCACCTGTTTAAACTGCTGCCCTCTGGTAGCCGCTACAGATGCCTTAAGTCAAGGACCAATAGACTCAAGGACAGCTTTTTCCCCAGAGCTATAATTACACTGAACACACATATGCACTGAACACTCGGATGCACTGACATCTTACACAGTACAATATGTATTTATGTATCATATTTCTGTGTAATCTCCATTTCTTTATACCTTGTCTAGTACAGTCTTGTATTTCTGTGAAATATCTTCACTTTTTGTGCAATGTTTTTTATATTCTCATTCAGAGCCAGAAGTCTACCTCATATTAGGGCATTAATCATTTTGACAAACTGTGGCTTATTATTAAGTCAAGTCAAGTCAAGTCAAGTATATTTGTATAGCGCTTTTCACAATACAGATTGTATCAAAGCAGCTTCACCGTATTAAATTAAAATAATACAACAAGGTTTGTTTCTAGTGGAATTTATTGATTGATCAAATTAAATATCCCCCAAATATCCCCAACTGAGCAAGCCAAAGGCAACAGTGGCAAGGAACCGAAAAACTCCATCAAGTGACCTAATGGTGACCTAAAACTCCATCAGGTGACCTAATGGAGAAAAAAAAAACTTGGGAGAACCCAGGCTCAGTCGGGGGCCAGTTCTCCTCTGGCATTTATGAACTAGAGACCGGATTTAACTGTAAGATTAAAAATATTATATGAATGCCTGGCTGAAGAGATGCGTCTTTAATCTAGTTTTAAACTGGGAGAGCGAGTCTGAGCAATGAACAGTAAATGTGAAAATGCTCTCCCTCCTTTGGTGGATCTGGATATCCTAGGTATGACCAAAAGCTTCGAATTTAGTGATCTTAAAGAGCGCAATGGATTATAGGGCGATAGAAGATCCATTAAATAGACTGGAGCTAAGCCGTTTAGGGCTTTATAAGTCAGTAGCAATACCTTGTAATTAATACGGGACTTTATAGGTAACCAATGTAGTGATGTTAAAATCGGTGTTATATGATCATATTTTCTTGATCTAGTAAGAACTCTAGCGGCTGCATTTTGGACTAACTGTAGCTTGTTTATTGAGTATGCAGGACAACCAGCTAATAAGGCATTACAGTAATCTAGTCTCGAGGTCATGAATGCATGAACTAACTTTTCTGCATCAGAAACTGATAGCATATTACGTAGCTTAGCAATGTTTCTAAGGTGGAAAAAGGCTGTTTTTGTAACATATGAAATATGATTTTCAAAAGACAGGTTGCAATCTAGTATAACACCCAGGTCTTTTACTGTAGAGGATAAAGTAACAGGACATCCTACTATGTTAAAGTTGTATTGTGAGAGGTTTTGTGGGCGGTTTTTTGAACCGATAAGTAGTACCTCTGTCTTGTCTGGATTTAATAAAAGAAAATTACGCGTCATCCAATCTTTTATATCTTTAACACATTCTGTCAATTTGGATAATTTAGCGTTTTCATCCGGCCGTGATGAAATATATATTTGAGTGTCATCAGCATAACAATGGAAACTAATTCCATGTTTCCTTATAATATTTCTAAGTGGCAGCATATATATTAAGAATAATAGAGGGCCTAACACAGATCCCTGCGGCACTCCATAGTTTACTGAAGTTATGATCGATTTTTCTCCATTTAAATAGACAAAATGGTAGCGGTCAGATAAGTATGATCTGAACCAGCTTAATGCTTGTCCTTGAACACCAGTATAATTTTGTAGTCGATCTAAGAGTATTGTGTGATCTATAGTATCGAACGCAGCACTAAGATCAAGTAAAACTAATATTGAGATACAGCCTTGGTCAGAAGCTAAAAGTAAATCATTTGTGATTTTAACAAGCGCAGTTTCTGTGCTATGGTGCGGCCTGAATCCTGACTGAAATTTTTCATAGATATCATTTTCTTGCAAGAAAGAGCCCAGTTGAGCGGACACAACTTTTTCTAATATTTTAGACGTAAATGGAAGATTTGAAATGGGTCTATAATTTGCTAGGTTATTATGATCTAATTGTGGTTTCTTAATGAGTGGTTTTATAACTGCCAGTTTAAATGTTCTTGGAACATGACCTAAAGATAAAGATGAGTTAATAATATTGATGCACTTCCAGGATCAGCACTTCCACTATAGGTAACACTTCTTTCAGTAGTTTAGTTGGTATAGGATCTAATAAACATGTTGTTGTTTTAGATGAAGTGATAAGTTTATTTAACTCTTTTTGTTCTATAGTTGTAAAGCACTGTAATTGTTGTTGCGGGGTGATAATTGAGGCTGAATTGACCTTTCGCCGGCCCCTCCCCCAAAACGGCCATTGTCCAATCACACATCATAGCAACCATTACTATGTGAGCAGGTCCGACAAACATTAGCAAGATGGTGAAGCGTGCGCCCACGGCGTTTGTAAATCGGATACTAGATACCCCGAGAGATTGTCTGGAGGAGTTGTGTTCTTTCCATTCCCAAAGCCGAAAACACAACGTGAGCGATGCCTACAATGGATAAAACAGTGTGGACGGCCCCACTCCCAGTTAAAGGAGTCATAATGTAGAAATTTCACTTTTCCACGAGAATCAATGTATGTTATGATTGCATAATGATTGTACACTGGCCGGGAAGCCGATATTTAAAAGTGAAGCGTTTGTTTACCTCAGGGTTTGTAAAAAAGGCCACGTGCACGCGCACGAAAAAACGAGATTTTGATTTCTTCCCCCTCTTGACGTCAAGACGGGGGAGGATATACCAAATATGGACACCGCAAACGTATGCCGCGGGAAGCCCGCCCCTCTCCCCCTCAGATTCAGTTTAGTCGACTCGAGAAAGATGGAGAAACCGAGTGCACACCTGAGATGCTCTGTGGTTGACTGCCACAAACAACATGCAAATGTGTTTTATCTACCAAAAACGGACGAAACTATCAGGGAACAGTGGAGGAAATTCATTTTTAATGACGCTGTCCCAACAACTCTTTCAAGTGGCGTATCGTTAGGTGTGTGCGCTAAACATTTTACACCGGAATAATTTACAAATTTGGGGCAATATCAGGCGAACTTGGCCTCGAAGCTCCGTTTGGGAAAAGGTGCCATCCCAACCATCAGGGACTTGCCAGAAATTGAAAAGGTAAGACTGTGTTTTTATTGCTCTACTGTGGTTAACAAATAGCAGCTAACTGCTAATGCGGCTATTGTATGTAACGTTACCTTCGAGGTAAACACGGGGAATGGACTCTACGAATGCTAGCCACATCTTTCCACTTTGTTTTACACTAGCAGCTACAGTAGTGACGGTACAGGAGTCCATGCTCAGTGGCTAAAACTGTTTAAATGCAAGTATGAAAACAATATACCACTAAACATTATTAGCCAAACTCATGCAAAACATGCAGTTTGAAAATAGCTTTCAGTTAGTGGGGCTTCTGTAAGAATGTATCTGGAAATGGTGTATTTTTTCTACGACCAATCAACGCGCCCCTCATTTGCATTATTATAATGACCGTCCACGACAGCCAAAACATCGCATCAGATCTCGCGAGACAATAATGCCTTTAGAAATAAGGGTCTGAGGGGCTCTGTGTTGATTTTTTTTCCACTTTTCTTTTTTAGAAGTGCCTGAAAGACTATAATAGAGCATTGGGTATCCAAGGTAACACAACATTATGACTCCTTTAAATGTGTCGAACATTACGAAGCATAAATACGTCTGCTGGCTGTGGTGTCGATGGCTACTTAAAGTTTTTTTTTGTTTTGTTTTTCTGATCTGAAAACTATCCTATCTGTTACTCAAAAAACATAAAATTGTCTGAACCGCGAGTTTTATGATCCGTTGCCCCACTAATAAATATTATGGTCTCAACCGCGAGTTTTGTGATCTGTTGTCCCCCTAATAAATATTATGGTAAGTGCATTATGAAAGACAAGCAATGAAAGTTATTTAGATGCAAATTAAGGCTATGTCTGGTTAAACAGTTATTGTGTGATTTCGTTTATTGTGCGTTGTCAACTTGAAGCATGAATTTGAGAAAGAAAATCATTTTTGGAAGAAAATGCACCAAGTACTTTTGTCAATGATATAAGTTATAGCTAAAAGATTGTAAAAGCTTTCAGTTCACCCTGCCTAATTGTAGTTGAAAAGTCAAATTAAGCTTGATTAATGATATACTGTGACTGATCAGATAAACTACAGCATCGAGAATATAACTCCCATGTGTTTTGCAGCATTTAAAATTTTAGTCATAGTGTGTTATGCGGAAAAAACACACATAATAAATTATTGCTGACAGCACTTTTATTTTCAGAGTTTTTTCTTTCACACAAAAACACAACAGTGAGTGTCTTTCAATGCTTTTAAACACTTGTTTTCTTGTTCTTTGTCATATCACAAATTATGTGTATGAACACCGGTAAGCATTAGCCTCGATAGAGACGTAGATAGTAGTCGTGTCTCCTTCATTGCGTATTTTTATATTTTGAATATATCCCTCCACTGCATACTGTAACCCCTTTTGCCTCGATCTGGAGGATATCGCGGAGGTATTGCTCCAAAAATGGTCACTGACACGCACGGGTATACCTCTTCCCGTCATGGCAATCTGTCGCGCTGGTCGTGTTTGACCATTTGTTTGTCGGACGTAGCAACAGTAACTAAGGGGGGCGGGGCTCGGCGAAAGGTCAATTATAAGGCGCGATTGAAGATTGAACGTTTACAATTGTGGTTCTGATGCTTTCTACTTTCTCAGTGAAGAAGTTCATGAAATCATTACTACTAAACTGTAACGGGATATTTTGTTCAGGTGACGCTTGTTTATTTGTTAGTCTAGCCACGGTGTTAAATAAAAACCTTGGATTGTTTTGGTTGTTTTCTATTAGTTTGCGGAGGTGCTCAGCCCTGGCCGCTTTTAGGGCCTTTTTATAACGTGACATACTGTCTTTCCACGCGATTCTAAAGACCTCTAAATTAGTTTGTTTCCATTTACGCTCTAAATTACGGGTTTCTCTCTTTAGAACACGCGTAGTATTGTTGTACCATGGTGCTTTAATTTTCTCTGACCTTTTTTAATTTAATGGGTGCAACAATATCCAATGTTCTAGAGAGAATGGTGCTCATAGTGCTAGTTAGTTCTTCTAGTTCATCTGTTTGTTTGGGTTCAGGCGGCAGCAGCTGAGACAGATCGGATAAGCAATTTGAGAAATTATCTACATTTACATTTACATTTACATTTAGTCATTTAGCAGACGCTTTTATCCAAAGCGACTTACAAATCAGGACTAAATTAAGCGAGTCATCATGAAGAGGCAAAAGACAACAACAACGCAAGAAGTGTTCAGAATACGAAGTTCAGGCATTATTCAGAGTAGCATAAGCATGATAAGTGGGATTTTAAGGGAAAGGTTTTTTTTTTTTTTTTTTTTTTTTTTATATGAGTTTAGGTGCTCATGGAAGAGATGGGTTTTCAGCTGTTTTTTTAATGTTGTCAGGGATTCAGCATTCCGGATGAGGGTGGGGAGAGTGTTCCACCAGCATGGAACTGTGAATGAGAATGATCTGGAAAGTGATTTTGTGGCTTTCTGTGATGGAACCACGAGACGTCGCTCGTTGATTGATCGTAGGCGTCTGGTGGGGATGTAGGCTCGTAGGAGTGAGTGAAGGTAGGAGGGAGCTGAGCGTGTGATAGATCTGTAAGCAAGCGTCAATGCCTTGAACTTGATGCGAGCAGCGAGAGGTAGCCAGTGCAGAGAGATTAACAGAGGAGTGACGTGGGCCCTCTTGGGCTCGTTGAAGACAAGACGAGCTGCAGCATTCTGGATCATCTGAAGAGGTTTGGTAGCACATGCTGGAAGTCCGGCCAGAAGAGCATTGCAGTAGTCAAGCCTAGAAATGACCAGGGCCTGGACGAGGAGTTGTGTTGCTTGCTCAGTTAGGAAAGGCCTGATCTTCCTGATGTTGTGCAGCGCAAACCTGCATGATCGAGCAAACCTGCATACCTGCATGATCTATGGTGGATGGGAGGATTGTTCTGCCTGGTCGATAACGCGGCACAGCATGACATATTACAGCAGTACGTAATATGCAAGTTACCATGTAATGGTCAGTAACATCATCACTTTGTGGAATGATATCTATATCGGTTGGATCGGTTCCATATGATATAATTAAATAGAGTGTATGATTAAGACGATGAGTTTGTCCAGTGACGTTTTGCTTGACCCCAAAGGAGTTTAATAAATCTGTAAATGCAGCCCCTAACGCCCCTATTATTATTATTATTATTATTATTATTATTTATTACTCATATATATATATACAGGGAGGAAAATAAGTATTTGAACACCCTGCTATTTTGCAAGTTCTCCCACTTAGAAATCATGGAGGGGTCTGAAATTGTCATCGTAGGTGCATGTCCACTGTGAGAGACAATCTAAAAAAAGAAATCCAGAAATCACAATGTATGATTTTTTAACTATTTATTTGTATGATACAGCTGCAAATAAGTATTTGAACACCTGAGGAAATCAATGTTAATATTTGGTAGCCTTTGTTTGCAATTACAGAGGTCAAACGTATCCTGTAGTTTTTCACCAGGTTTGCACACACTGCAGGAGGGATTTTGGCCCACTCCTCCACACAGATCTTCTCTAGATCAGTCAGGTTTCTGGGCTGTCGCTGAGAAACACGGAGTTTGAGCTCCCTCCAAAGATTCTCTATTGGGTTTAGGTCTGGAGACTGGCTATGCCACGCCAGAACCTTGATATGCTTCTTACAGAGCCACTCCTTGGTTATCCTGGCTGTGTGCTTCGGGTCATTGTCATGTTGGAAGACCCAGCCTCGACCCATCTTCAATGCTCTAACTGAGGGAAGGAGGTTGTTCCCCAAAATCTCGCAATACATGGCCCCGGTCATCCTCTCCTTAATACAGTGCAGTCGCCCTGTCCCATGTGCAGAAAAACACCCCCAAAGCATGATGCTACCACCCCCATGCTTCACAGTAGGGATGGTGTTCTTGGGATGGTACTCATCATTCTTCTTCCTTCAAACACATTTAGAGGAATTATGACCAAAAAGTTCTATTTTGGTCTCATCTGACCACATGACTTTCTCCCATGACTCCTCTGGATCATCCAAATGGTCATTGGCAAACTTAAAACGGGCCTTAACATGTGCTGGTTTAAGCAGGGGAACCTTCCGTGCCATGCATGATTTCAAACCATGACGTCTTAGTGTATTACCAACAGTAACCTTGGAAACGGTGGTCCCAGCTCTTTTCAGGTCATTGACCAGCTCCTCCCGTGTAGTTCTGGGCTGATTTCTCACCTTTCTTAGGATCATTGAGACCCCACGAGGTGAGATCTTGCATGGAGCCCCAGTCCGAGGGAGATTGACAGTCATGTTTAGCTTCTTCCATTTTCTAATGATTGCGCCAACAGTGGACCTTTTTTCACCAAGCTGCTTGGCAATTTCCCTGTAGCCCTTTCCAGCCTTGTGGAGGTGTACAATTTTGTCTCTAGTGTCTTTGGACAGCTCTTTGGTCTTGGCCATGTTAGTAGTTGGATTCTTACTGATTGTATGGGGTGGACAGGTGTCTTTATGCAGCTAACGACCTCAAACAGGTGCATCTAATTTAGGATAATAAATGGAGTGGAGGTGGACATTTTAAAGGCAGACTAACAGGTCTTTGAGGGTCAGAATTCTAGCTGATAGACAGGTGTTCAAATACTTATTTGCAGCTGTATCATACAAATAAATCGTTAAAAAATCATATATTGTGATTTCTGGATTATTTTTTTTTAGATTATGTCTCTCACAGTGGACATGCACCTACGATGACAATTTCAGACAACTCCATGATTTCCAAGTGGGAGAACTTGCAAAATAGCAGGGTGTTCAAATACTTATTTTCCTCACTGTATATATATACACAAGCAACTCTTTCTATGTTCTTTTTCTTTATTCTTTGTCTTAAGCTTAAATATTTTAATTGTACATCACTTCATATTATGTATATTTTTATTTATTTATTTTTATGTACCATGCACCTTATGCAGAAGCTCTGCAATTTCGTTGTATCTTGTGTACAATGACAATAAAGAAATTCTAATTCTAATAAGCGATATATAGAAATCGTTAAGATGGGTGTCTACGGCACACTGCTGAAAGATAACTAAACTAACACAAAATAGATTTCCTAATGAATGTAATGTAGTGAACAGGAGCCCCTTTCATCTGCTGTGATGAAAAGACAAAATTTCGATAGGACCCTCAACATAGAAATACCACAAACAAATGACCATCTGAGCCAGGATTGCCATCTGTGAAGGGCCAGAATGAGTACACCAGCGTCCCATTGATCACAGACTAATCCCGTCACCAATTGTACTTTGTTCACTCCAGTCCTTCATCCCTGAGACCAAGGTGTGAATGACCATGGATTCTCTCAAGGCCATTAAACTTGTTTTGGCTAGTTGACCTCGTTATGTGGCAGAACAAAGAAAGGTCCCAAAAGAAAGAAAATCTCTACACACATAGGCTTGAAGCCACAAAAATGGACAGAAAACTGAAAGGAACATGTCCTATACACCCCCTTTTTCATCCAGGGAACTGTGCATCTTTACCTCTTTCCAAAGGCCTTGGCATTAGGTTGTTGTTTATAGATGAGATTGCTGTTTGTGTAAAGACTGCTGTTTGTGTAAAGACTGCTTATCTAGGGCCAGCTTATAACAGAAAGACACGTTAGAAATGTTATCTGTATTCATAGTAAATGCTTATTTAGTATTCATACGATCTTCTAGAGTAACCACAATAGACTTCCCCATAACACTGCTTATTACCCATTCATTGCTTTGTCCAATCTGTTATTCGTCTGCTTGGCATTCATGCCATACATGTTTGTTTACGTAGTAGTTCGTATTTTCTGTTTTGATTATCGATTCTTTAATATCTTAGAAGTTTAGTCATTCTTTTTAGTAGTATCTAGTAAGTGTGGTAACTTACTCTTGTATATCTTTTTGTTCAATAAATTCATCATATTGCAACTGTGTTATTCTTGTTGATAACCAAAGGCTCTACAAGTTTACCGTAATCTCCCTAAAATCCTTCAGAATTAGAACATTATAAAATAAAATAAAATAAAATAAAATAAAATAAATGCAATCCATGACCCCTTTAAAACATGGAAGGATAGTGGTGAACCATCCTCTTCAAGGAAGAAACGCGGATACTGAATTTATTTGTTACAGACTGTTTACTTATCTTTAATAATGTTAGAAATTTATATTTGATTTATATAGATTTCTTTTCATTTTTCATCTGATAAATATGACAATAACCACTTCAAGGCTGTTCCAGAGATACCAACACACTGTCTGAGCCTCTCAACTACTATGCAGTGATCGACAGTATCAAAAGCAGCAGTAAGATCTAAAAGAACCAGTACAGAGCATTGAGACCTGCATTCAGAAGAGCAGTTTCAGTATAATGCAGATGGCAGGTAATTTAGAAATAGGACTAGTGTTGTCACGATACCAAAATTATTGTTTCGATACCGATACCAAGTCAAGTATTGCGATTTCGATACTTTTTCGATACTTTTCCTGAAAAGGGAGAAACACTCTCAAATATCATTGCTGTGCTTTATTTTAAAACCGGGACAACATTCTAATCATTTAACACTAATAAATGAACATATGAACAGCAGATATATTAAACAATGCAATACAATATTAGAGCAATGACATTCAAGGTACATTTTTTTTATAAATTTAACCGCATTATCTCATTTATCATAAGAAACATAAGAGCTTTATCTTGATTCTGAACTTTGAATAAAAATATGAACAGCGATTATATTAAACAATGTTTAATATTGGTAACATATGATAAGCCTCATTGGTGATATATTTGACATGTGGGGAGAGAGTTGTGGAAGGCCTATACTTCATGTTAAACATAAATATATAGCAGCAAAGACAACGTCGGCAGTGTTGACGGCAAAATAGGCTACAGAATAATTAGTTTTGTATTGAGAGGTGCAATATTTGAAAATCGATAATATTTTTTTTATTACATTTATATTGTATTTATGTCAAAACTTTCAAACATCAAAATGTCATTTATTAATATGTATTCGTGTCAAAATGACATAGAAACATCTTTTCCTATTCTATTTTGCCTGGGAACGCTTCCAACACGCTTGCGTGACGCGTGAAAAATAGGCGTCGGTTCTATTTCTAGCATGCACGCGTTTTCCGCGCGTCTCGAGCTGCGCCCAGACGCGTGTGTCACGCAGGCAGTTAACATGGGAGCCGAAATAAAAACGGACACGACACGCAGCCAGTGTGTCGCCGGCCTTACAAATCTGGACCGCGGTCATTCTTAGAAGTATCGATACTAATAAATGAAGGAATCGTGACGTTTTTAATTTCCGATTTACTTTTGAAGTATCGGTGCACCGCGCAACAGAGCAAGGTAGGCAACGTCATCTTTTTCTACGAGTCGTGGACCACTTGTGCTCGCACATGTAGCCATCTCGCTGTAGTGTTTTGTCACATGACACTGACAGCGGCAGGTTCTTTGCTGCGTGCGTCAGGAAAAAAAAACAGACGTCCATAGGGAGGCGTTTTTTTTTTTTTTTTTTTGTGTATCGATACTGATAAATTTAGGTATCGTGACGTTTTTAATTTCCGAGTATCGTGATACTTTTGAAGTATCGGTACACCGTGCAACACTAAATAGGACTATAATTTTGGGGCAGGGATGGAATTTGAAATTACATTTTTAAATAAAGCAGTGGGTACCACATCCAGAGGACTAGAGGCTGTTTCATGAGATCTAGTTTAGTTTAGTGAGATTTTCTAATGTTATCGGAAAAAAAATTCTCCAGGGTTATTGGCCTAAAGATACAAGGTATTTGAGAGGAAGGAGGAGGATTGAGGAATAATGCTCTCAAATATTATTATGACCGCCGCTAGCGTAGCTAGCGAAAGCGGTCATATAGGGATTGTCAAAGGTTTTTTTTGTTGTTTGTTTTTTGTCAATCTACTGAATTTTCCGTCAACGATACCAGGGACACCGAAACACCGGGGAACATGAAATTTGGTGAGCATGTAGCCCCACTAGACTTTTACGGAAAAATTTCGTTTGGTCCCCGGGTGCCACTCCCCCCCCGCGCTGGGCCCCCCCCAAACCCAAAAAAATGCAGTTTTTCCTAAATAACTACCTGAACCGTGGCACCGAGGATGAAGAAATTTGCAAAGTATGTTGGTCTTAAGGGCCCACATCAACCTAGCCCATAATCGATTGTCAAAGTTTTTTTAGTTTTTTTTTCCCGTCAATCTACTGAATTTTCCGTCAACGATACCAGGGACACCGAAACACCGGGGAACATGAAATTTGGTGGGCATGTAGCCCCACTAGACTTTTACGGAAAAATTTCGTTTGGTCCCCGGGGGCCACTCCCCCCCCGCGCTGGGCCCCCCCAAACCCAAAAAATGCAGTTTTTCCTAAATTACTACTTGAACCGTGGAACCGAGGATGAAGAAATTTTTATGGTATGTTGGTCTTAAGGGCCCACATCAACCTAGCCCATAATCACTCATTTGTGATTTGCGCCCCTCCCATAAAAAATGAAAATGCAATATTATTCTGCTTTAATCGCCCCTATCTTCAGTGGAGATGTTCAGAACTGCACCATATTTCATGTGTATGATTAACTTGACATCCTCTGGGGGTATGCTAAGTTTCGTAGAATTTCATCCATGGGGGGGTATAAAATAAATTCATTTATGTGCACATTTAGTGACTGTACACTCATCGGCCTGTAGATGGTGCTGTTGAGCGAAGGGTTGCTGGTTTAGGATGATACTGTCACACACACACATGCAGGAATATAAACAAACGCAAGCATGCACACACACTGACATCCACACGCACAGACACACACCCATACACACACATACAAATCCACATGCACAGACACAGACACACACACACAAACACACATGCGCACACACAAACACACACACATACACACACACACAGACAGACATGCACATACTACTACTTTTTTTAGGTATATACATAAACACGCAATACAGCCAAATTGCTCCATGTCATTTATTTTTGTGGAAAGCCAGTGCAGGCCTGAGCGGCGGTCATATTTTGTACCGCCATGCGGTACATCTAGTTTATCTTACCCCCCCCCAAAAAAGAGAGTAAACTGTTGCATTCGTCAACTGAAAAAATTTGGACAGTAGGTGATGGTGGAGAGACAATGTTATTTATGAGAAAAATAAGTAGAAAAGTAGTAAAGGTTTTGATTAATAAATGTCAATATGGCTTACTTTGAGTGTATTCTTGAGAATTTGTAGTTCTGTTCTCCCTCCACCACTACAGACCCAGAGCTGAAGCTGGAGAATACTCCGTCTGATATCCCCCTTATTCTGACACAACAGAAAAGCCAAGTCTTCTGGATCAGTCCTCATGTTCTCTACCACACACAGGCACTGCAGATAGCTCCTGATGGTTTGCTGAGTTCAAAATTATACATATCATTATTACTTCAAATAATTATGCAATTAATCGAAAATAATAATAATGCCATGTATGAGATAATTGAAACAATTGCATCAAAATTTGCTACTGTGACATTAAAAAAGGTGAAGAGTAATTTACAATATCTGCGATGTTGGTTTTTCTCACCAATGAAGGAGTTTGGAAATGGATTTCATCAAAATGCCCCTTAAGTCTTCTACCAAAAAATGGGTCTGTAAGTAAGCAACATTTTAAAAAACAAATATGCTTAACTGCATCTTATGCCTTAAACTGTTGCTCACCATTGGTTGTCAGAATTATGGGTCTTTTGGTTTTTCTCATGAAAGTCCTAATAGCTGCAAGAAATCCAACATCTTCAGGAAAAATGACATCAACCTGGGTGGACATATTTAACATTGGAAGCACACTTAAAAAAAAAAAAGTGTGAACAAATAGAAAGGAGTTCTATTCCTATTCTAATCAGCAAATTTAGTTAGTTATTAATCAAATAAATTATTTATTAATAAACAATTAATTTAAAAACATTGATGATGCTTTCATACTCAGTCTGCAAAGCAAAGATACAATTTCACTCTACCTCCTCAAATAGAATGAGTGACATGGGGTTTGATTGGCTCTGCCCAACTGATGTAGAATTTTTAGAAGAACATGTCAACTCCTTATCTCCTTGTCTCTTGTCCTTAAAACCAGACCTTGTACTTTGAAGTCTACCCGGTTTCAGTTCGACAGCTGTTGTAATCAGATTTGTAATGAATAATCAAAATAATAATGACAATTGTTTATCTATGTTTATTATTATTCAGAGTCAGACATTATACAATGTCTTATACAATGCTTACTTATTTTACCCAGACAAAGCATATACATCTATTAAATAATTTAGTGAAACAGGCCTATTTTTCAAGTGCTTATAAAACATGGTTAAATTAGTCCAGTACACTTACCATGAATACAGCTTTCAGGTCCATCAGATGTTTTACCTACAGATTTTTTGCTACTCAACTTGAAGAAGTGAGTCAGTTTTACTGGTTGTGGTTTACCGCTTAGACAGGAAACACTAGGAGAACTTGAAGTCTCCTTAGATGAAGTAACCTTTCGATTGGCTTCATCGCCTGTGGAAAAAGGAGAGATGTAGTCAATGTTAAAATATTCAGATTGAATAAACAGAATTATAATTATCCCCTTTCGGATAGGTCGGGCATGTGAGAATCCATGAGACACTTTGTGCAAGACAATATTAACTGATGAACCAAGAATTCATACTGTATCAACTAAAACGTTCACTCACAAGGAGGAGCAGGATTTATTTTGCTTTGGTTAATGATTTCAGGTTTGAGGGTTTTAATTCTCTGTATGTCCACCTGATGAGACTGAGTCGCTTCTGTCAGCTGTGATAGAATGAGACGACCACAGCGCAGGACTGAGCTATTCACCTCAAACACCTGTGTGACCATGGAACAGAGGAAGACGTTATTATGGCTGGTTTAACAGACATTCAGGATTATGTTTATTGTGATACATGCACTGATAAAATGAAAACATATTGCGCCGAGACCTTGAATCCCAGCTCCTGTGCACAGGCATAAACAGCAGCCGTTTTTCCCACTCCTGATGGACCGATCATGAGCACTGTGTTACACAGCTCTTTCTCATGGTCCATGGATACAGTATCACCCTCAAAATCACCACAGTCCCACGACTCTATTGGAATAGAAGCTTTTACACATATTTCTGTAACAGAAAAATACAGGCTTCACAAATTTAATATACATATTGTTGCAATAACTGCAAGTTCTCTGGCAGTTACATACCATTACTGTTTTCTTTTTTCATCCTTTCTTCTTGTCGTCTTCTCCTCTCCTCAATGTCTGCTCTTATTTTCCATTCTTTTAACCAGCTGTCATTAGAAGAATGAACAAAAGTAGATGCAGTTCTGTTTGTCAGTAGTGTCTTGAATATTAATCATTTAAACCATTATTATTGTGAGTAGTAAAATACTTATCAGACATTTCTATTGTCAGTGACATGATATGAAGTTCCCCTAGAACAGTGGCTCTCAACCTTTTTGACTTCATTATTGCCCACAACAAAATACATATTCCCCCACCCCCATGTAGGCCAATACATTTCGTTTCGTTTAGTAATAAAATTTAAATAACATTTCTAAATTCCAAAATTTTAAAAAGCAGAATGTTCTTCAGGGTTCCCACTATTTTTAACCAATGAATTTACATGGATTATTCCAGTCATCTGCAATTTACTTGATAAAAAAATTTTTTTTTAGGAACAATTTCTAAAAAAAGTGTAATTATTTGCTGAGGCCCTCTGATTCAGGTCATCCCTTTATAAATGTGCCTTTTGGGTAATAAACCCTAATTGTGAAAGGAATAATTCAGCCCAAAAATATATATATATTCTGTCATACACAACTTCATTAAAAATGATTTTTTCACCCTAGCTCACAAATCTCATTCATACTTCCTTACATTCAAACCTGCCGCATTCAACACAAGAAAACCAGTTAAGTTTCAGTGCAATTTCTTCTACTCCTCGACCTTCTTCTGTAGCATTGTGTGCTATGCTTCAGCAGTATGCAAACTATATGAAACTACATGCATATGTTTGGTTTCATTTGTTAAAATTAGTTAACAACTACATTAGTTATCATGAACTAACAATGTACAATACTGCTATCATTTATCATAATGATGATTTCATCATTTACTAATACAACAATTTTAAGATCAAAAGTTGTATCTTTTAATATTAATTAATGCACTGTAAACTAAAATGAACATGCAGATTTTTTTTTAAATTAATAAAGGTTAATACATTATATAAGAATATATTTTTCATTGTTTGTTCATGTTAGTTCATGAATGAGCTAATTTTAATAAATAAGATCTTATTGTAAAGTGTTACCAAATGCATCATAAACGCAACAGGTTTTAACAGGACAATTTCAATGAATTACAAAAATTTAGATTTTCTACATACAAAACTATCAGACTTACCTGTGACATAGCACACAAGTCGTATGGACTAATTTAAGTGACTTGTTTAGGTCAATTTGTAAAGGACTACGCGACTGCGCACATATATATTAAAACGTGCATACCTATGGACTAAACACGTGATAGGCATGTGCACGCCGTCGCCGTTTTCACAGATTCATGTTTTTGAAGTTTACATGGAGATGATCACAACTTGCACCTTGGAACCCATTTCAGAGTTTGCGTTCTCGAGCCACCAAACACTGTTGTCGTGCAAATTAACGGCCAGAACACATTAAAAGTTTTCTGTTTTCAGTTAAAACAGTGTCGTGTAAGTGGCCCCTAAGTTAATAACTAACGATCTTTGCAGCGGAAGTTAATCTAAAGTGAACTAAAATTAATGCAGTGACATTTTACCTGTGTAGTTGCCGTACTGATGCAGAGTTGCCAATGATTTCACAAGACTGTTGAGGGTTATATTTATCTGTCCAGAGGACATCCTCCTGTCGTAGACAACTAGGCCACAGGTCCTGATGAACAGACTTATTCTGCATTGGTTCAGTGACAACAGCACAGAATGCAGTTTGTTGCTGTCTGCGTTTTGTTCGGCTCAGTCGGTTTCTGCATTTTGTGTGAGAGTTCGTCAAACTATCTGAAAATTGCTCACAATCCAACTTAGCAGTAGAAATACTGCCTTTGTTTGTCCTGCGACTTTTGTATGTCCTGTCACACGTTTGTTCTTGAACCTCTCGTTTTCTCTTTCTCTGGACAGAGGAAGCTGAAGGATGCTTGGAATCATCCATTTTTTCTGCGCCTGAAAATGTGTGGCAATACAACATAGAAAAACTTGGATCAATAAAAGTAAAAAAACAAAAACCTGTCACAAAACACTTTGCAAAAAGGCACATCCCACATCCAAACAGATTAACAGTAAATCAGTAATTTGTTCTGATGATTAGCCTTGATTACTATAGTAGTAGAAATTTTTATTTGATTTAAACTTCTTGGTCGCATATTATTGGTGAAGCCATGGCCTGCACAGAACTTACAAAAGATGTGCTGGATCTCATTGTGAAGAGGCACCAATAAGGAGAAGGGTACAAAAGTATTTCTAAAACATTAGATGTGCAATGGAATAACGTGAAGGCCATCATTAACAAGCGGAGACAATGGGCACCACAATGAAATTCCAAAGAACAGTTCACCTGTCAAAAATGTATATAAAACAACAATGAAAACTTATCAATGAGGCTGCCAAGAGACTTACAGTAACATTAAAGGAGCTGCAAGAATATCTGGCAAGTATTAATCACTCGCTGCATGACAACAATGTCCTGTTTTCTTCATATGGGCATGGGGTAGGGTGGCCAGACAAACACACACACACACACACACACACACACACACACACACACACACACACACACACACACACACACACACACACACACACACACACACACACACACACACACACACACACACACACACACACACACACACACACACACAAATAAGCCTACTTTTTGCCAAAACCATATGGTAAAATGTTTTATGGTCTGATGAAACCTAACTGACCTTTTGCAAAGAAAGGTTCAACCGAGTATTAGTTGACATGTGTGCACAATTGTGCAACCAGGATAGTTATATTGATATGGATATTGATATTGTTGGTAAAAACGTCTATTTTCCTACCCAAAGCAGAACTCTCCAACTCAGGTGCAGTTCTCTTCCTCAGGAGAAGAGTGAGAAACCTGTGGATGGGAAACTCCAAATTGAGTATCTGAATCTCTTCCAGAAACTCACTGCTGATTTCATTGGGAAATTCATTTCTCCAGCCAGACACCTGAGAACAAAAATAAACTGAGCAAATTATTCTACTACACTAAATAATCAACAATAATCAGATATTATCACACATAAATTTGTTGTTTTGCGAATACGGTTTAATTGTGCTGATAAATGTCAAGGTGGTCAAACCTTTTAGAGGACCCCGTTTTCCAACACAATATTCAAAGTCAAACTCAGTATTTTTACTGAAATCGAGATAAATGCAATAGAGAGAGAGAGAGAGAGAGAGAGAGAGAGAGAGGGAGAGAGAGAGAGGCTACTTTTATGTCAGTGAAACAGCTTTAAGCAGACTCACCATTTCCCTGAGGATTTTAACATTTGTTGGTTCTCTACAGATGTGCTGAGTCCGAGGCGTGATGGGAGTCAGGGCTTGGCCACTTTCATGATGTTTTGTGCTCTCTGGGATTTGTCCAATGTTGACTTCTGGCTGATCCATCAAACGGTCCACCCTCACTGGTAAACAGCTGGACAACACCTCTTTATCAGCTGCAGAATGGTCAATGGTTAATGGCTTTAAGCTCCTGTCTTTTGAACCAGCAGGAATGGAGACAAACCGCACACCCATGTTGCTGCTCATCCTCTTTAATGTCAGTTTATTGCGTTTTAGAGATCCCTTTGTAGATACCTCGTTTTGCATTTGAGAAAATGTTTGCACTGTTTGAGAATGGTGTCCTTCTTTTCTTATGCTTTCTGTGAGAAGATCTGGTGATGTAGGAAGATAAACTGAATGGTCTTTACCGTCAGTAACGTCAGTTATAGCAGCATCTGCAAGTAGTTTTTCTTTACAGTTAATGAGAATAACGTCACAAGATGCATTGGACTCCGAGGTCTCAGCCATGAGAGTGCGACTGTTTACGCAGTCAGTAAAATGCTCCAAACCTTTGTGTGTTTTTGTTCGTTTCAGCCTGTTTTGATTTGTTTGGGGTGCACCTGGGTTTTGCCTTTGTTGTTCGTCTCCAGGTGCTCCGCACTGAAAAGTCCTTCTGTCAGAGTTCTTGATTCGAGTAGGCTGAGGTAGAAAGAACGGTGTTTCCATGTTGCCACAGATATAATGCATTCATACAGTAAACACTTTTAACTGCAACAAGCAGCAGTCAGCCGTTGTATCTTCATATCATAGTTAGCCTAACAGTTCCCATTTCTTGCTTTGGATAAAAAGTCATAGCTCTACATTAATGAAGATTCCAGTGCGCAATTTGTGCCTAAAATCACGGAATTCATCCAATATTATAGATTTATCGTATGGTCCAAGATCCCGGTCTAATAATAAATTTCGCGCCCAGCAAAAATGGGCAGGGCTGCGTCATCGACGTCTCTCACGTATGACGTTCACTCCGCCGAGTCCGCCCATTGGATACGATTGCCACGGAGGCGTGGATTCACGGGTGCAAAAACTACTTCCAGTTCAACGTATAAAGATACGAAAAACAAAAACGAGTATTTACTTGTAAATTAATTGTTGCTCTAATATTGTAAATATTGTTTTCGCGTGAAATCATGGTGTATAGAATGACAATAACTTCCAAAATAGGTGGTCCCACTGAATTTTTGAATTGAACACATCTAGTTAAAATACATTTAAACCGAGCATTTACACATCTTTAATTTGTAAATAATTTTCGTGTACACCAAACTTGTGCATTTTGCAAAGAAAACAAATTGAAGGAGTAAGGATGCTGTATCTGATATACTTTGGCATGTACAACATCTGAACATTATAATAGCAACAAACTATTATATAACCACATTACCAGTAGTAACATCGGTTTGACATGACCTACAAATTATTCCTGATCCTCATTCTAAATGGCATAATGAGGTTTGTTTACAAAGATTTATGAAACAAGGACTTCTTGTTGCCCAAACACAGGCAGCTCTCCTTTCACAGGGTGTGCATTATATTGCTGATTAAGAAGAAGAGAACTGGGGAAAAAGAAAAAAATATATATACACAGAAAAAGCCATTCTAAGATGGAAAGATCTTAACACCTCACATGTGAGACAAGAAGCTGTTGACAGAATGCAATGTATATATTGATTGGTCCAATCTAAAACCGATAAAAGAGCATCTGTATGTTATAAAAAAAAAGGAAATGCAAAGCTGTTTAGCTTTCAAATCCCACTTGAGAAACCTGAATATCACAACTTAGGGTCCATGTCAACAATTCTGAGTCTACAGCCACTGAATAAGGAGTAACACAAGTGCTACAATGTGCTAAATATTCACTGAACGCACAGTGGTTAAAAAAAGTCAAAATGTGTACGGAAAATATTGATTAACAGTACTCCCAATTCTACAGTAACTCACTTCTTTTCAGAAAAAACTAAAGACTATTCTACACATGACTGCTGAATTGATGATGGTTTATGACAGACACTGCACTGGAAAACAAAAATTGCATTAATTCATTCAAAAGCACTTGCGTCAGTTCTTAATACCAGCAGCTAACTCACAATCGAGTCTCAAATGGGCTCCTTATTTATAAATGAGCATATGGGCAGATCAGAAATAGAACTCATGTTCTAAGCCACAGAAGCACTGCTGGCTGAGTGTTCTAGACCTCAAAACAATAAAATGATTTCAAATGGTTCAAAACAGAGCTCATTGATTCTGTTCATAATTTTTCTTGTAAAACCAGCTGTTGTCAGTCTGAGACTCCACTTTTGGTGCGTTTGCCATGTAGTGAAACACCCGAGGACACTGCGTGACCATTGCAAGTGGCATCTGGCGACTCCTGCCCTTCCTCTAGTTCAGGAAGTGACTCCTCTATCTCCTTCATACGGGCCATGGCCCGGTCAATGGTTGCTATGGTGACCAGGTTGAAGTCATGCAGGTTGACCAGGTGAAGGAGAAAGTTCCGACACAGATTTCTGCGAATTATGTGTGGCCCGTAGT